>NW_022436976.1:30580960-30585758 GCF_009761245.1 Sapajus apella | reverse complement strand
TCTCAGCCTCCTGGGTAGCTGGGATTACAGGCATGAGCCACCATGCCAGGTTAACTTTTTGCATCTTTAGTAGAGGGAGGGTTTCATCATGTTGCCCAGGCTGGTCTCAAACTCCTGAGCTCAAGTGACCTTGTTGCCTTGGCCTCCCAAGGTGCTGGGATTACAGGCATGAGCCACCTTGCCTGGCTGGCTGGGTTTTATTTATTACAGTGTTCCCTTACTTAGTTGAAAAATCTTAGGGGTGTACTAGGATAGCAATAGAGAAGCTCTAAATTTTTAGCATATTTCATAAAACATGATGGACATTATATACTTTAACTGTGTATTTAAGCGCCTTGGCAATAGTTTGATATAACAAAAGGATAGAGGATCTTGGATTCTGTTATCAGGTTACCTGTTTTTTTTTGTTTTTTTTTTTTTGGGGATGGAGTCTCACTCTGTCGCCCAGGTTGGAGTACAATGGCATGATCTTAGCTCACTACAAAGGTTCAAGCTTCCAGGGTTCAAGCAATTCTTCTGCCTCAACCTCCTGAGTAGCTGGGACTACAGGCCCCCAACCAACATGCCTGACAAATTTTTGTATTTTAGTAGAGACAGGGTTTCATCATGTTGGCCAGGCTGATCTCAAACTTCAGACCTCTGGGGATCCGCCCGCCTTTGCCTCCCAAAGTGCTGAGATTACAGGCAAGAGCCACCATGCCCAGCTACCTGGTTTTAATTCTAGCTTGTTACCCACTTGCTGTGTGATCCCAGGGAAGCTAAGCCTTTTTATGTCCTTGTCTGTAAAATGGGGATAATAATGCCTACCTCAATGGATTGCTACCTAGCACTCGATAAGGTTTCCATAAATATTAGCTCTTATTAAGCCATAACGCTGCTTTGCTTTGATCTGGAATTGTATCAATTCAGTATGAATTTTATCTTAAGCTAATCAGAAGTGTTGATGAACAATTGCACAAGCTTCTGATTGCTAAAATATGGATAAATAAATCAACTATGAGTCAATGTATTTTGGTCAACAAAATCTTTCAAAATTGTAGGAGAGAGGAAGAAGAGAGGGAAGGATAAATGACAGGGATCCTTGGTGATAAAACCTGAGGATTGAATACACAAGACAGATATGTTTTGATAAGGACAAGCGGAATGGGAGGCCTGGGCAGAGAACAGAAGTGAAAGCTGAAGACACAACAGGCTTTTGCCAGAATCAGAGAGAGAGGGTCCAGTTGTTGAGGTCTGGCTTTTCCTGAAGACAGATCATTGTCCTCCTCTATTCTCAGTGTTTTGGTTAGATTGCAACACCTGAACCCAAACCAGGACTTGTAGGGGTGAAAATGTGTTTCAGAAAGCACCTGTGCAACCTAGATGCTGGCTGGGGCTCCCCCTCCCTGGGAAGTCTGGTTAACCTCGACCTGAACTCAAACACCACAGCCTGTGACATCACGAGTCCTCTATGCAATTTCTCTCTGGCTCTGATCTCTTCCACCACCTCACTGCTTTGCGCTCCCTGCCCCAAGTCAATTCAGAGGCAAAGCTCTGCCCTTCCACCAATTCTACAAATGATCCACATGGACCAATTATTTTGTGAGCTTAGTTATGCTGCTGAAGATGGCTGGGGCAGATGTTGCAGGTTGGGGGTCCCAGCCACAGGGCTTTTTGCCTTCTCCCAGCTCCATTTCTCCATTTTTCTGGTCTCTTTCTGTTTCCTCCTTCTGGCCCCAATACAAGTGCCTCCCCTGCCTCACATGGGGGAGATGTATTTTGCCAACTAAGAGAGTTTACTCATCCTAAGGGGAAGTCTGTTTAAAGTGTTTTTCCATTCACATACAGTTATGAGTATTAGGCTAGCCCAACACTGGTGGGACTATGTTTTATGGACAAGAGTGCTTAAAAATCATATATAATTATTGGCTGGGTGCAGTGGCTCACACCTGTAATCCCAGCACTTTGAAAGGCCAAGGCAGGCAGATCACTTGAGGCCAAGAGTTTGAGGCCAACCTGGCCAACATGGTGATACCCCGTCTCTACTAAATATAGAAAAAGTAGCCAGGCGTGGTGGTGCATGCCTGTAATCCCAGCTACTCTGGAGACTGAGGCAGGAGAATCGCTTGAACCCGGGAGGTTTCAGTGAGCCTGGATTCCATCACTGCACTCCAGCCAGGGCAACAGAGAGAGTGAGACTCCACCTCAAAAAAATGCAAACAATCAAACAAAAAACAAAAAAAATTATTAAAAAATATGGCCGGGCGCGGTGGCTCAAGCCTGTAATCCCAGCACTTTGGGAGGCCAAGGTGGGTGGATCACGGGGTCAAGAGATCGAGACCATCCTGGTCAACATGGTGAAACCCCGTCTCTACTAAAACTACAAAAAATTAGCTGGGCATGGTGGCACGTGCCTGTAATCCCAGCTACTCAGGAGGCTGAGGCAGGAGAATCGCTTGAACCCGGGAGGTTTCAGTGAGCCTGGATTCCATCACTGCACTCCAGCCAGGGCAACAGAGAGTGAGACTCCACCTCAAAAAAATGCAAACAATCAAACAAAAAACAAAAAAAAATTATTAAAAAATATATAAATGCTTATAAATAAACAGTGACCTATATGTGGAGTTTTGACAAAAGACAATGCCAGTGGTGGCAAGGCTCTAGGACTATGGTTAAGTCTGTGGGGAGCCACTGAAGGATCTTAGTCAATTTATGCCATTAGGCTTGTGTCTTCTGGGGAGGTCACTCTATGCCGGCAAAATGACAGGGAGGCAAAAGTGGATGGGAGCAAACCACAGGCAGGAAGTAAGAGGCTCAAGGATAAGACTTGTTGGTGGCAGTGGAATGGAGGGATGAATTCAGGAGGTTGAGCTTGTGGAAATTAATGGTGAAAGGATGTGGGAAGCGGGGGAAGGATTAAGAATTAGGGTGGCCCTCATCCTAGTTGGCTTGGAGCTTTACCAGTTATAAAACTTGAAGTCCTACATCCTGTGAAACCCCAGTCCTGAGCAAACCAGGAAGGATGATCTTTTCCTAGGCTTCTGACTTGAGAGAGTAGGGGGTTAGCAACACCATTCATCAAAAGGAAGAACATAGAAGAAAAAGGTTAGCGGAATGATAGGGTGTGAGGGGCGGTGGTGTTCGGTGATAGCAGAATCTTAAATAAATGTGTTTGAGATGTCTGTGGGATGTCTTCGAAATATCCACGATGTTATATCTGACATCACGGTGAGATAAAAGGCCAAGGCAGGTGACACAGGCTTGATAATAACAAACCAATATCCACAACCACCACCTAACAAAAATTGCCCAGATTACTGTCTGCTTACCACGAGCCTGGTACTGTTCTAAGTACTTTGCATTTGTTGGTCTCACTTGACCCCCAGAGCAACCCTATAAGGTGGGAATTCTTATCTCCATTTTACAGTGGAGTAAACTGAGGCACAGAGATGTTAAGAAACTTGTTTAAGGTCAAAAGTCAAAGAGTCAGTGGAGGTGCTGGGGCAAATATCTCTGGCCGAAGATGTTTTTTAAAACATATTTTACAATACCAAAATGTGAGACACATCGCATCTAAGAAGGAGGTAATAGCCATGTAAATTAGGATGTACCCAGAGAGGGATGAGTGAGCTCCATTTGTCCCCTGCTCTTACTCCAAGGGAAAGAAAGCCATGCTCCTCTTTCTGTCTCCTGCAGTGGCTCTAGCTATGCCAGTTTTGTTCTTTTTTGCCTATGCAGTGTCAGAAGGACAGGAAAGTGAGAGCAAAGGTGAGGGGGAGTGTTGAAGACATTGGTTCTGATGCAGCTGTGCCATCTTGGGGAAGTGGAAGAGAGAAAAAGGGAAATTTTAAAAGACGTATTCTTATAGTGCGAACCCCCTCCACAGCGTTAGAAGATACAAACAAAAGGCTTCCGTTCTTTAGTTTCCTGTTTGCTGATCCCAGTTTCTGTGATGGTGGCAGCACTTACAGACAGGGCTGGGGGAATGGTTCTACCTGTACTGCCACACATTGTCGCAGGTTTCCAGGGCAGAGGAGGCCATAGAAACCACCTGAACAGGAAAGGCAAGGGGAGTCACCAGGAACTGAGAACTTACCATGTGCCCGGTGCTGGAACCCTACTCAAGCAGAGAGAAACCACAGCCCTGGCCTGCTGGGAGCTTCTGATTTAGTGGCGGAAACAGACATAAACAGTTGTACTATAATGCAGTCAAGAATAAGAGCTAGGAATTCCTAGCGGGAAGCACAGGCTAGGAGGAGCTTCACTTAGGTGGTGGTGGAGGGGCTTAGGCAGTCAAACAAGGCTTCCTGGAGGAAATACAGCTGGCCTAAGTCTTGAGAGAAGAGAGAAGACAGGAGGGGAAAGATGCTCCAGAAAGAGGGACCTGCATGGGCAAAGGTGGTAAAGCAAGAAATAGCTTAGTGTGCACTACAAACAAGTTAACATGCCTAGAAGAGAGTGAGCCTGAGCTGGGTAGTGGGCACTCCTGGGTCTTGGCAGGAAATAGGGATTGGATGAAGAAGGCCCATGCCGGCCTGGTGTGGTGGCTCACGCCTGTAATAACAGCACTTTAGGGGGCCAAGGCAGGTGGGTCACCTGAGGTCAGGAGTTCAAGACCAGCCTGACCAACATGGAGAAACCTGTGTTTAATAAAAATACCAAAATTAGCTGGGTATGCTGGTACACGCCTGCAATCCCAGCTACTGGGGAGGCTGTGGCATAAGAATGGCTTGAACCGGGGAGGCGGAGGTTGCAGTGAGCCAAGAATTTGCCACTGCACTCCAGCCTGGGCAATAGAGAGGACTCTGTCTCAAAAAAA
>NW_022436976.1:30579586-30580860 GCF_009761245.1 Sapajus apella | reverse complement strand
AAAAAAAAAAAAAAAAAAAAAAAAAAAAAAAAAGGAAGGGCTACACCTAGGACCTTGGCTGGCATGCTCTGAGACAGCAGGGCCCCAGTTATTTTAAGCAAGGGTATAACTAGCCAGATTTGTATCTTAAATAAACCACCTCTGGAAGCCAGTGTGAAGAGAAACGCTCAACCTGGGAAACCAGTTGGGGAGGCTGTGTGAAGTGGTGGAGAGAGAGTGGACTCAAATTCTAGTTTGCCTGTTTCCTTGGACAGGTAACTCACCACCTCCCAACTCCCATTTCCTTGTCTCTAAAAGGAGATAACAAAACCTACTCTGAAGAGTTTTGGAAGAACAATTGCTAAGTGCTTGGCACAAAGTAGACACTTGAAAAATGGGAGTTACTGCTATAGTTCAGGCAATAGAAGATGATGGCAGAAAGGAGTCATATAATGGAGATGCGGAAGAGAGGTTCGATTTGAGAGAAATTATGGAAGAAATTCTGCAGACTTTTCAGTGGGGAGGCAGTGACATGGGGGTGGATAGGGGACAGGGAGACATCTCATTAGAATCTATTACTGTTCTTTGGTCATCAGCAGCAGAAAAACAGCTGTGGCTAATTTCAGCAAAAATAAAGTTAGTGAATGCAAGCAGCCTAGCTCTCAAAATCAAAGGAAAAACTCATTAACCAGACCTGAGAAAGGACGGAAATGGGGAGGCTGTGGGATCCAGGTTGTGGGAAGTAACGGGCAGTGTTAGGATGAACGTGCATCATTTGTGCTGTGTCCTCAGATCCATCCCTTCACCCAACAGTCTGCTGACCTTGAATGGATTTTCCCACACGAACCACAGTGAAGTGAATATTGGAGAGAGATGGGTTGCCGGAAGAAAACCAGGTGCCGTTATTAGGAGAAAATGGTAAGAGATATTGGGTAAAAGCAATTAGTATCTTGGATGTCATGTTCTTCCTCACTGTCAAGGCGATTGGCACAGTCCTACACACAGCTCTAGAGCGGGCACCATTAACCAAGAGAGGGAGTTGTATGATGGGTTCCACAGTGAACTTGTTGAGTTTGATTTTCCACATGGACTTGTGATATAAGTTGTAGAGTTTATAAGAACTCCAGGAGGGAGGCATAAAAGTGGAAGATTATCAGTTTACAAGGGTTGAGAATAGATGAGCTTGGCCAGGCATAACACCTAAGGAAAGAATATTGGATTGAGAACCTCTGAAGAACTACCTGCTAGGAAAAACATAAAAACTAAAAGAGAAAGAGAGACAGAGAGAGAGAGAG
>NW_022436976.1:30575245-30579486 GCF_009761245.1 Sapajus apella | reverse complement strand
GAGAGAGAGAGAGAGAGAGAGAGAGAGAGAGAGAGAGAGAATATATTTTAGAAACTAAGAAGAAAGAGAGAGAATATATATTTTAGAAACTGAGAAAAATAGTTTGGTTTGTGAGATAGGAGAAGACCCAGGAGAGAGTGGAGGTAGAATTCCAACAGGCAGGAATCCCATTGGGTGACCAGTCACACTGGTTTGCCTGGAACTGTCCCAGTTTTAGCACTGAAAGTCCCATGTCCCATGAACTCTGTCAGTCCTGGGTACACTGGGGCGGTTGGTCCCCCTAGAGTCAGTAGTGTTGGCAGAGCCGTTGCAATAGGGAGTGTAGTATGAGAGACAGCCACTGGAACTGGAACCTGGGAACACTAGCAGCTGTAGCCAGAGCTGTTCCAGAGGGTGGTGGAGGCAGAGGCCGGGCTTCCAGAGGGAAAAATGAGGATGGCAGAGGAGGAAGAATGGAGAGTGCCACCAACCCTTTTAAGAGGGCTCACCAAGAAGGGAAGGAGACACAGGGGTTGTCAGCAGGTGGGCTATGCAGGATCAAAGGAGGGCGTTTTGTTGTTTGGTTTGCTTTCAGAATAGGAAGAACTTGAGCAAGTTTATAGGTTTTTTTAAGGTAGATGTGAGTGATATGGTTTAGCTGTGTACCCACTCAAATCTCACCTTGAATTGTAATAATCCTCATGTGTCATGGCAGGGACCTGGTTGGAGATAATTGAATCGGGGGCAGGGCTTTCCCACGCTGCTCTCATGATAGCAAGTAAGTTTCACAAGATCTGATGGTTTTATAAAGGGCAGTTCCCCTGCACACGCTGTCTTGCCTGCTGCCATATAGTACGGGCCTTTGCTCCTCCTTCCCCTCTGCCATGATTGTGAGGCCTCCCCAACCATGTGGAACTGTGAGTCCATTAAACCTCTTTCCTTTATAAATTACCCAGTCTTGGGTATGTCTTTATTAGTGGCGTAAGAACAGACTAATACAGTGAGACAGCAAGATTGAATACTGGAGAGAAAAGGGCACATTCTATGGAACTGGCAGCAGAAGCTCATAGGGTAGAAATCAGAGGAGCAGAAGAAAGACAAAGCTTCTGGGCACTGGTGTAAATTCTCTTGCAGCACAAGGGAAAGTTTGGGGGTCCATACGTGGTTGCCTCTATTTCCTTAAATAAGTTGTTGAGAGTGTGTGTATTAGGGGGTGGGCAGTGACGGGACAGAGAGGAGAGCCAACCTTGAATGAGCAAAAGGCTGTCAAAGCTGAGGGCAGAGGTCATGAACCAGGCTGCCCAGTGCCGTGTTCTCTAGCAGCAGTTATTGAGCTTGGTGCAGGAGCAAATAGGACCAACCGAGGCAGGTGAAGCAGGAGTGCATGGTTGGTGAGGAGGTGGAGGAGAATGTGTTGCAGGCAAGCCAACCACTGGGCTGAGCTTGGGTAGCAGGGAAGGAACAGAAAAAAGTTGCTAGATTGGAGAGAGTTGGGGAATCAAAGGCAAAGGAAATTATGGGTAGACCCATGATTTTCCCCTGGACCAGAATGGCCTATAGTGGTGGTACTACGCTGCTTGTTTGCCCTTGAATAAGTAATTTTATATCTCTGGGCCTCAGTTTCCCCTTCTGTGAGATTATGTAATCACTATGGTATTCTCCAACTCTAATTATGTATGATTGTGCAAACCTGTATTTTCCAGCCTCTTGGGCCTCTGGGTGAGGCACTTTCTGAATCTTCTATACTGGAGCTGCAGAGCCAGATTGAATAATTTTCTGCTCAGAAGGAGCCAGCCCTGGGGGAACACCATGTGAGATTTCAATTCATCAGGGCTAGGTGCCAAGTAATAGTTCTAGCTGCCATTGGCCAGAAGTTCACAGGCAGGTTGCTTTGCCTCAAGGGTCTCAGTAAATATTAAACAACACACTGGATGACCCTGGACAAGCCACTGAAACAATTCACTAATAGGGTGACTCAACCATCAAGAAAGTAAGTGGTTTCTGGCTGGGCGCAGTGGCTCATGCCTGTAATCCTAAAACTTTGGGAGGCTGAGGTGTTTGGATCACTTGAGGTCAGGAGTTTGAGACCAGACTGGCCAACATGGTGAAATCCTGTCTCTAATAAAAATACAAAATTATCCAGGTGGGCCGGGCGCGGTGGTTCACGCCTGTAATCCCAGCACTTTGGGAGGCCGAGGTGGGTGGATCACGAGGTCAAGAGATCGAGACCAGCCTGGTCAACATGGTGAAACCTCGTCTCTACTAAAAATACAAAAAATTAGCTGGGCGTGGTGGCGCGTGCCTGTAATCCCAGCTACTCAGGAGGCTGAGGCAGGAGAATTGCCTGAACCCAGGAGGCAGAGGTTGCAGTGAGCCGAGATTGCGCCATTGCACTCCAGCCTGGGTAAGAAGAGCAAAACTCTGTCTCAAAAAAAAAAAAAAAAAAAAATTATCCAAGTGTGGTGGCATGTGCCTGTAGTCCCAGCTACTAAAACGGTTGAGGCAGAAGAATTGCTTAAACCCAGGAGTCAGAGGTTGCAGTGAGCTGAGATTATGCCATTGCACTCCAGCCTGGGCAACAAGAGTGAAACACCATCTAAAAACAAAACAAAACAAACAAACAAAAACAGAAAATAAAAGTAAGTGGTTTCATGCTCAGTGTGACCAGGTGTAAGTGTGACACAGAATGATTGTGGGAACAAAGGTACAAACAGAAATGTTTATTCCTGGAAAGGCCACTGCCTTAGGTTGAATTCCCTAGAAGTAGAGCCAGAGACAGAGATTCCTGTTTAAGAGATTTATTGGGAGAATGCTCTCCAGGGAAGAGAGAGGCAAGCAGCACGAGGCAGGGAGGAAAGCTGAGCCAGAGTGTGGTCCTGCTTCAGTCTGCTCCCACCGGTGTTCTGGAGCACACATTGTGCACATTCATTAGTCTCACCTAGGATAAGGGAGTGGGCCTTTTATACCTCCATGTCAATCAGTCATTGGCTGAGGTCCGTGGGCAGGTGAAGCAGGGGAAGGAGTGGGGTAGCCTCTCTGGTGAGGGTGGTACTTTTTGTTTTTGTTTTTGTTTTTGAGACAGAGTCTCACTTGTTGCCCAGGCTGGAGTGCAGTGGTGTGATCTCGGCTCACTGCAACCTCCATCTCCCAGGTTCAAGAAATGCTCATGCCTCAGCCTCCCGAGTAGCACTACAGGCATGTGCCACCATACCCAGTTAATTTTTATATTTTTAGTAGAGACGGGGTTTTGCCATGTTGCCATGTCTCGAACTCCTGATCTCAGGTGATCTGCTCATCTTGGCCTCCTAAAGGGCTGATGAAAGTGGTCTTGTTTGGCCCAGGGCAATTCTGTGCAAAAGAGGGCAGCAGAATTTGATCAGCAATACTCATATCTGTTGGCTGGGAAAAAGGAGCATGAACAGAATCCACCAGAGCTATCCTATGAGTAATAAATAGAAGTAGTATCTTCAGGTTTGTGGTGGATGGGAAATCATACAGAGGTAGATGGAAACAAAACAAAACAAAAACAAATGGGGGTCCTACCATTCATGGAGATTGAAAAGCAATTTGAAGGGAGTATATAATCAGCTCATAAACATCACTCATCATCCCAGTGACACACACTACAACTGCTTTCACCCTGCCACACATATTTATTAAATTTCACACTGCCAACAGAGAATTCATATCCTTAATAAGTAAAGAGCTCCTACAAATTGATAAAATTAAGACTCTGATAGTTACGTAAGTGGCAGATTTTAACCAACAATCCATTGAAGAGAAAATACAAATAGCTAACAGACATTAAAGCAATCATTCAACTTTGCTAATAATCAAAGACACACAAAGGAAGGAATATATTATACACTTTCACCTATGAAATTACAAATACTTTAAAATGAGAGCACACAAAACTGGCAAGGTTAAGGAGAGATGAGTGCTTGCTGCACAGTCGGCAGGAATATGGACTGGTCTTACTATTCTTGGAAAATAATTTTATAGTATGCTCATGGGATTTAAAAATGTTTAAACTCTCTGATTTGTACTTTTACTCCCAAGAATCATCCTAAGAAAATAATGCAAATGTTTCACTATCATCATATAATGTGATTGAGAAGTTGCTATACACTAGGCATTGTGCTAATTGCATTAAGATGTATTATTTGGTTTCATCCATAAGTTGCCTTATGAGGTATTTTCATGAAGTCTCTGTTTTTTTTTTTTTTTTTTTTTTTTTTTTTTTTTTTTTTTTTTTTTTTTAA
>NW_022436976.1:30478123-30575145 GCF_009761245.1 Sapajus apella | reverse complement strand
TTTAGCAGGAGAGTAGAGTAAACTGAGACTTACGGAAGTGAAGTAAAGATTATGTTGTGAAGAACTGAGGAAGCTGGGATGATCTGACTCTTGCGTGTGGACTTTTAATAACTTTACTTACTTTACGTGCTCATTAATATATGGGTTCGAGAAGAGTAAAAAAAGCTAACCTTTCAACAAAATAATTAAATCAGGCAAACTGTTCCTTGCGCCATTGATCAGGGAGACTTGGCAGTGTTTGGATTTCTAATTAAATCAGGCAGATTTAATTAGGGTTCCTAGGGCTTTCTCCCTGTCCTGTGGAAAGTTTTGTGGTGAGTTTCATATGAGAATATAAACCAGTCCTGGGCTCCTGTAGGCAAACTTGTGACATCAGCTACTGAATTTGACACCTTTTTGGGCTGGGGTAGTGGTGAACTGACAGAAGTTTATAACAACCCATGACTGAAGCAATCAGTTGCAGGTACCTGTTTACTTGTCAATCTTTTCCCCCAAACTGACAGCTGTGTAATAGCAGGGATAGTGTCTGTCTAATTTATTAACCTTAAAAGGTGGGAATGGGTTATGGGAGGCGTTCAGCAGTGTCTTCCAAGCACTCACATGTGAAAAAGAAGACATTTCACACGAACGGCTCTTACGGTGGCATCGTTGGTATTTGCAAACAATTTGGAAGGATATCTCGGTTATTTCTAGTTTTTGATTATTACAAATATAGCTGCCATAAACATTTGCGTATAATTGTTACATAAATGTAAATTTTCATTTCTTGGGAATAAATGCTCAGGAATGCTTTTGTTGGTTTGTGCGGTAGGTGCGTATTTAACTTTTAAAGAAACTATTAAACTGTTTTTCAGAGTGTATGTACTCTCTTACATTCTGATTAGCAATACATGAGTGACTAGATTTTTTCTTAATCTTCAATAGTATTTGGTGTTGTCACTATTTTTTAATTTAGCCATTCTGATAGATGTCTAGTGATATCTCATTCTGGTTTTAATTTGTGTCTTTTCAATGGTAAACAATATCAAACATCTTTTCATGTGCTTATTTACCATCTGTGTATCCTCGTTCCTGAAATGCCTCTACATGTCTTTTTCCCATTTTCTAATTGGATTTTTTTTCAGTTAAATTTTGGGTGATGTTTATATATTCTACATCTTTGTTTGATATGTGGTTTGCAAATACGTTCCCCAGTCTATAGTTTGTCTTTTTTCCTCTTAACAGGGTTTTCATGGAGCAAAATTTTTTATATTGATGAAGTCCATTTTATCCATTTTTATTTTATAGACTTTATATTTTACATGTTTTTTTCCTGAAAGTGCCGTAGTCTTACATTAAAGTCTATAATCCATTTTGAGTTAATTTTTGTATAAGGCGTTAGACTTAGGTTGAGGTTAACTTCCCCTCCTTCTGGGTATTCAGTTATACCAGCACCGTTTGCCGAAAAGGCTATTTCTCCATTGGATGGTTTTTGCATTTAGACATATGTATATTGGTCTATTTATTAGTTCTCTATTCCATTGATCTATGTACATCACCACCAATTTCACCAATATCAGTCCTGATTATTATAGCTATAGACTAAGTGTTGAAAGCAGGTGGTCTGATTCTTCTAATTTTTCTTCTTTTTCAAAACTGTTTTAGCTATGGTAGTTCCTTTGCTTTTTCATTTAAATTTTAGAAAAAGTTTCCTTATATTTAAAAAAGTATTGCCAGAATTTAGATAAGGATCACCTTAAACTTATAGATCAATTTGGGAAGAATTGATATCTTCACTCTTTTGACTCTTTCAATCCATGAACACCATTCATCCCTCATTTATTTAGATGTTTGATTTCTTTCATTTTGTAGTTTTTAGCATACTGGTCTTAACATATTTTGTTAGATTTACACTTAAACATTTCATTGTTTTGAGTGGTTATAAATGATATTTTATTTATAATTTGTTAGTTTATACAAATACAGGGATCATTGTGTGTTTATCTTATACAAACTTTCTGTGCTCACTTATTAGTTCCAAGAGTTTTTAATTTTTGGGTTGTTTTTTTGGTAGATTCCTTAGGATTTTCTACATGGACAATTGTGTCATCTGCAAATAGATATAATTTTACTTATTCTTTTTCTATCTGAATGCCTATTAATTATTTTTCTTGCCTTACTGGATTTGCTAAAATTTCTAGCATTATGTTGAACAAAAGCAGTAAAAGGAGTATCTTTGCCTTGATTCTGATCTTAGGGGAAAGGCATTCAGTCTTTCACCATTAAGTATAATGTCAGCTATAGGCTTTTGTAGATTTTCTTTACCAACTTGATAACCTTCTCTCTCTATTTTCCTGAGAGTTTTAAAAAACCATAAATGACTATTGAATTTTGTCAAAGGTTTTTTTCATAGATTGATATAATCATGTGATTTTTCTTCTTTAGCCTGTTAATGTGGTGAGCTGTTGAATATCAAACCAGTCTTGTATCCCTGGAATAAATTTGACTTGGTCATAGTATACAATTCTTTTGTAAATATTGCTGAATTCTGTTTGCTAATATTTTGTTAACAACTTCTGCATTTCTACTCATGAAGAATCTTGGTCTGTGAATTTCTTTTCTTTTTTTGTATTGTCTTTGTCTGGTTTTACTATCAAGGTATTATTAGCTTCATAAAATGAACGGGGAAATGTTCCCTCTTTCGTATTTTCTGGAATAGATTGTAGAACTAGTGTTAATTCTTCTTTAACATTTGCTAGGATTATCTAATAAAAAGATCTGGGTCTGGAGATTTCTTTTTGGAGAGTTTTAAAATGATAAATTACATTTCACTAATAGTTATGAGACTAAGCAAATAATTACTACATATTGGTTAAGGTGAGGTAATCTGTACGTTGCAAAGAATCGGTGCATTTAATCTACGTTGTCAAATTTATGTGTGTAGTTCATAGTATTCCTTATTATGGGTTTGATATCTATGAGATCTGTAGTGATACTCCCTGCTTCATTCCCAATATTGGTAATTTATGTCTTCCCATTTTTCCTTTGCCAGTTTTGCTAGATGTTTGTCATTTTATTGCTCTTTTCACAGAACCTGTCCTTTGTTTAAATTTCTCTACTGTTTTTTTTTTTTTTTTTTTTTCGATTTCATTTACTTCTTTTTAAATCTTTATTGCTTTCTCCCTTCATTTGCTTTCTGGATTCTTGAGGTGGGAGCTTAGATTGTTGATTTGAAACTTCTTTTTTCAAAATATGAATTTAGTGCTACAAATTTTCCTCTCAGTGTTGCTATTAATATGTTCCATAACTTTTTATGTGTTATATTTTATTTTTTCCAGTTTAACATCGTTTTAAAATTTCCTTTGAGACCTCTGTTTTGACCCATAGATTATTTATTTATTTATTTATTTAATTTTTTTTGAGACAGAGTCTCTCTCTAGTGCCCAGGCCGGAGTGCAATGCGCGATCTTGGCTTACTGCAAACTCTGCCTCCAGGGTTCAAGGAGTTCTCTTGTCTCAGCCTCCCATGTAGCTGGGACTACATGCATGTGCCACCACGCACAGGTAATTTTGTATTTTTAGTAGAGACGGGGTTTCACCATGTTGGCCAAGTTGGTCTCGAACTCCTGACTTCAGGTGATCCACGAGCTTTGACCTCCCAAAGTGCTGGGATTACAGGAGTGAGCTACCAAGCCCAACCAGATTATTTAGACTTTTTTAGTTTCTAAATGTTAAGAATTTTTCTCCTAATCTTTCCGTTATTTTTTTCTAGCTTGATTTCATTGTGGTTGGATAACACACTACGATTTTCAATTCTTTTTTTTTTTTTTAGACAGAGTTTTGCTCTTGTTTCTCAGGCTGGAGTGCAATGACACTATCTCTGCTCACTGCACCTTTGCCTCCCAGGTTCAAGCGATTCTCCTGTCTCAGCCTCCCAAGTACCTAGGATTACAGGCATGTGCCACCACGCCTGGCTAATTTTTGTATTTTTAGTAGAGATGGTGTTTCTCCACGTTGGTCAAGCTGGTCTTGAACTCCTGACCTCAGGTGACCCCCCGCCTCGGCCTCCCAATATGTTGGGATTGCAGGTGTGAGTCACTGCACCGGCTGATTTTCAATTCTTTTAAATTTGTTGAGGTTTTTTTTTTTTTGGTTGGCTTAGGATATGGTCTATCTTGATGTATATTCCATGGGCTCCAGAAGGTAATGTGTATTCTGTTGTAGCTGTTGGGTAGAGCATTCTCTCCACCTCATTTGGGTCCTGTTAGTTCATAGGATTGTTGAGTTCTATGTCCTTGCTGACTTTCTATCTAGTTATTCTATCAGTTGTTGAAAGAATGGTGTTAAATAAAGCCTCCAACCAAAACTGTGAATTTGTATGTTTCTTTTTTCAGTTCTATCACTTTTTACTCCACATATTTTGCAACTTTGTTGTTTGGTACATATACATTTAGGTTTGCAATGTTTTCTTGGTGTATTGGCTGTTTAATTATTATATAATGCCCCTCTATGTCTCCAGTAATTTTATTTTATTTTTCTGAAGTTCATGCTATCTGATATGAATATAGCCACATCTACTTTCTTTTGGTTAATGTTTGCATGATATTCCTTCCTCATCTTTTTATTATTTATTTATTTTTCGAAAAATTTTTTGAGACAGGGTCATGTCCTGTTGCCTAGGCTGGAGTGCAGTGGTGTGATAATGGCTTACCACAGTCTCAACTCTCAACTCTTTAGGTGATCTTCCCACCTCAGCCTCCCGAGTAGCTGAGCCAACAGCTAATGCATGGTGGCACATGGTGGCATGTGCCACCATGCACAGCTAATTTATTGTTTTTTAAAATGTTTAGTATTGATGAGGTCTTGCTATGCTGCCCACGCTGGTCTTGAGCTCCTGGTCTCAAGCAATCCTCCCTCCTCAGCCTCCCAAAATGTTAGGATTACAGGCATGAGACACTATGCCTGGCTTATCCTTTTACTTTTATCTTTTAATCTATCATTTACTTGTGTTGTATTTGAAGTGAGTTTCTTATAGATAGCATGGACTTCGCTCATGTTTTAAAACCCCGTATACCAATCTCTTTTTTGTTTTGGAAGAAAAAACCTTGCTCTGTCACCCAGGCTGGAGTGCAGGCAGAATCTCAGCTCATGGCAACCTCTGCCACTGGGGTTCAAGCAATTCTCATGCCTCAGTCTCCCAAGTAGCTGGGACTACAGATGTGCACCATCACGTTTGGCTAATTTTTTAATTTTTAGTAGAGATCAGATTTCACCATGTTGGTCAGCCTGGTGTCAATTTTTTTTTTTACTTATTTTATTTTTAAGTACTCAGATCTTACACGAGTGGTTTTTATTTAAAAGTTTTCTGTCTTTTTAGGCTGCTGCTCTCCTGGTCCTTTGGCTGGACACAGCGGGCTTTTGTCGGGGCTCTTCTGGTCTGCATCCACTGATGTTTCCAGGTCAAAGCCTTCTTTAGCTCCAAGTCTGGAATATATGAGGCAATAGGAAAACCCAGAGAACTCACAGTTGAATTGTTTCTTGGGTCCTGAGGTCCCTAGGTGGTCTGCCTTCTTCTCTCCACCTTTCAGAGTCTTCTTAGGTTTGCTTTATGTCTACAACATCAGAGTTTTTATTTGTATTTAGGAGAAATAAGAAAATGTATGTTTTCTTCATCTTCCCTGAAGTGAATATTGCCCATATACACTTTCATAAATATTAAAACACTGGCCCTGGGTAATCTACAAAGACTACAGACTTTATGATTTTAACTATACCTGCATGGCATTCCAGAAAACACAAACTATGGAAACAGTAAAAAAATCAGTGGTTTCCAGAGGCTGGGGGAAAGGTGGGATGAGTAGGTGGAGCATAGGGATTTTTAGGCCAGGGAAACTATTCTATACGATACTATAAGGGTGGATATCTGCCATTATACATTTGTACAAACCCATAAAATGTACAATACAAAGAGTGAACCCTGTGGCTGGGCACAGTGGTTCACGCCTGTAATCCCAGCACTTTGGGAGGCTGAGGCAGTGGATCACCTGAGGTCAGGAGTTCGCGATCAGCCTGGCCAACATGGTGAAACCCTGTCTCTACTAAAAATACAAAACTTAGATGGGTATGGAGGCAGGCGCCTGTAATCTCAGCTACTCGGGAGGCTGAGGCAGGAGAATGGCTTGAACCTGGGAGGTGGAGGTTGCAGTGAGCCGCGGTCGCGCCATTGCACTCCCATTGCACTCCAGCCTTGGGGACAAGAGTGAGATTTCGTCTCAAAAAAAGAAAAAAAAAAGAGTGAACCCTAATGTAAATTATGGGCTTTGGGTGATAATGATGTGTCTATGTTGTTTCCTCATTCTACCAAAGGTAACCCTGGTAGGGGACCTTGGGGTGGGGGTGGGCTGAGTGTGTGATGGGGAGTATAAGGGGGGGTCTGTATTTTCTGCTCAATTTTGCTGTAAATCTAAAACTGCTCTTGAAAATAAAGTCCATTAATTAAAACAACTGGGTCCATATGATGGCAAAATGTGTGCTCTCACCTCCAGCTCACGACTCCCATTGTGGCTGCATTTAGCTACCCACACCTTGACCCTTTGGCTCCTAATTCTGCGAAACATTGGCCACTTTGCCTAAGCCCGAGGCTGTCCCACCTTCCTCAAGTTTGATCTGCTATCCCTGCTACCTCCCTCTTCCCCATGGCTTAGAAGCTCCTAAACTTGGTACCACACAGACTTGAGCGACAACTTCTCTAAGCCTCATTTCCCTCATCCATACAAAAGAAAATGCCACCAGATTATTGCTTAAGGTGCCAGGGTGGTGACAGACCCTACTAGGAAGTTTGTCTTCCCTTCCCCATCTTCCCAGGGCATTGCTCAGGGAGGCTGGCTCTGGAAAGGTGGTCCTTTCAGATGCCCCACACAAGAAGTAAGGAGAGGGGCTGAGGAAAAGAGGCGAGTGGGACATCCTCCGGGGACCTGCACACAGCAGCCGGCTGGCCAGCACCCTTCCTGCCACTGACACACCTCAAGATGTGTTTGTTTTCTGGGTCCTCCTCAGGGTCAGAGTGGGAACAGGGAGCACGTGGGGCTGTGGGGGACGGATGTTGTTTTTCAAGTGACAAGCGCGACCCTGTTTCCGATTCTCACAGGCAACCTGAATGCCCATCACATCAGGCAGGGAGAGCTGCCCAGATCTGACACTAACCCCTTGTGGAAGTGGCTGGCAGGCCCATGGGGTGAGGGGGGCCTCCTATGGGGCAGCGAAGGCGGAATGAATTTAGTGCCTGTTAATGAAGCGGGATTGGCAGCCGTTGAAACAAACTCTGTCTTTGTTCCTGACCGTACCTCCCAGACCAGGGTAGTGCCAGCTTTCTTCACTCCATCCTGTCCACATTCTTAAGCCCAACTCAGCTGGGAGGACAGGCACAGAGGCTCCCATGTTTTAAGCCCTAGAAGGGATCAGTTAATTTGTGTCTCGGAGACCCACAAGCAGCCTGCGGCCTGCACGGGTGGAGTCTTAGAGCTGAGAGTTGCCAAGATAGCAGCGTTCACACACTTGTGACTGCAGCCTACAGTGAGAAATAAATTTTGCATCATGACCCAGTGACACACACCCACCCACACCCCCAACACACATTCGTGTACACTCTCACACACAACCTAAACATTTTAAAAAATGAAAGAAATAGACTAGACAGTATCAGAGTGCAGCAAAGATAAATATTGTTTTGTGAAATGTGTGTATGTATGTATCTCTGTGTATGTGTTGAGTCACGCCTGATAGAAAGTGTATTTCTGACTGTGGATTGTGGTTAAAAAAAAATCAAAAGAAATTCATCTAGATCATTGTTTCTCCAACTATATAGCAAATCACCAGATTGGAGATTGACAAAACACTTTACCGTATTAAAGTCCCCCAAAATTCCCACAGAAAAGAAAATCTGTTGAACTTTGCTACTTTCCCGCTACTTTTCCTCCTAAATGCCAGCATTACTATGTCATGGAACTAATATTTCATAGAACACAGTCCTGCAAGGAATTTGAAAAATTCTCTAGAATTTCCACTGGAGTGTTTAGCCACAGGGTAAGAGGGAATCTGTTTCAACAAGTACAGAGCTACTAAATCTGTTATATTGTTGGTTGCCATGTAAGATTATTAATTTTTTAAAGTCCTCCTGCTAAAAAATGTTTGAAACCTACATGTATCATCCAGTTCTCTCATATTATGACTGGGGAAGTGACTGGGCCAAGGTCACCCAGTGAGGTCATGGAGAGCTGGAACTCAATTTTGCTGAGCTCTCAACTGGAACCCCCTGAACTCCACCTCCAGGGCCAGATAAATAAATGCCTTGATGCAGGGCGGTTAGGGGTGAGATCATGTATATGAAATATATATGAAACTTCTTTGAACAGGCAGACATTGTATAATAAATATAAGGCGCATACATCTTTTTTTCTAAGCCTCTGAAAAGAGATTCTGTAGTTTCAACCAGGAAGTTACCACCCCTATTGCATTGTAACTTAATGAAGTCTTTTTCCTATTTTCCAATTCTAAAGAAACTTGCTCATTGCTATATTAAAACAAATCCAAGAAGTAAGAATGCTTAGGAATCACTCGTTTTCTAACTAAAGCTCCATTATTGTTTTCCCAGAAGAGACTTTGTCTATATTGCATTCAAACCAGCAAAAATGTCTATTCCTCATCCACAGAGAAATAGAAGTAAAAATTGTTTTACACACAATAGTGTCTGTATCTAGCAATGCTCTTTCAACTTTTGTTGAATGGACAAACGCTTGGACAATGATTGTGTGTGCCACCAAACTACTCACTGTCCTTGGCCAGCCTGTTCTGTGCCCCAGGAGCAAATCTCTAGCGACTCTCTCAATGACTGCCTTGCTTTTTGGCTTTTGGTTGAGTTTGGCCCGATGAGCAGGGACTCAGAGGGTGGGGAAGAGTGGGTTTGGGTATTCATTCCCCTGGCTGCTTCCCTCTACTGGAGGTCACAGCTCCTGCCAGGCGGTGGGAAGCCACCCAGCCCGCCTGGTCCCTAGGTTCCCATAACCACTCTCTTTGGCCTGGGGGTCACTGCCCCCACAGATACTGATTTGTGGTTTCTCTGCATCCTGACTATACATTAGCAATTCCCTTGTTAACTCTTCCCAAGGTACCCTGTTTGACTGTTTGCTGGGGCCTTGACGTATACTCTGTTTTGTATTCTTTTTCTCTTAATATTGCATAATTTATTGCCTCCCCCTCTCCTGCCTCATTTAGTGTCTTGAGACTTGTTAAAGTACAGAAGACTCATATTTCTCTCTCCTTTCCCTTCCTTTTGTTGAGAGGCAACCATGGAGCTAGCAGGACTTGTTGACCCTGGGGTGCTTTAAAAAACTGAGGCCTGGGCCCCACCTGGAGATTCTGACTTACTGGGTCTGGGTGGGCCCCAGCACGTCTGTTACCAGAAACTCCCCAGCGAACCACTGATGAATGGAGGGAGGCCCGGCTCTGCAATTTGTCTCTGTGAGACCATAGACGAGTCCTCCCTGGGCTCCGTGCTCCACGTGTTGTGCGTGTGCGCATATGTGTGTGTGTGAGCGCGCGTGTGTGCGCGCGCGTATCTGTGTGTGTGCGCATGTGTCTGTGAGATGATCTTGGCTAATTCTGATCCCAGCGGCTGAGGCCAGAGAACCTGGGTTCTGACTGCATGCACCACTGCCCTCTTGTGGACATGGCACAGCTGTGACAGTTGCTGACACTTGTTCTCCCCTGTCACCAAGGTTAGGACTGACTAGTGCTTCAAGAGGTGATTTAGTCAAGCAGAGCCAAGACTGCGTTTAACCACTCCCTGAAGATAGCCATCTCCTTGTCTTTAACAGCCTTTACTGAAGACTTCATACTGTGTATTCTTGTTTTAAAAGTTGGTTAATTTGTTTAGAATTAGCTTTCTATGGTAAGGGGGTGAGTTGGAGTAATTGCTTTGTAGAATACCATGATTAAAAATCAGGTGGAGCATTTAGGAAAAAATCAAAAAGACCATCAAGTAGCTCCTGGGAGAGAGCCGCATAGCAGAGCGGCTGGGAGTCCCAGGGAGGAGGGAGCAAAGGTTCTGCCATCCAGCTGAGTTGCTGAGAATGTTCCCTCCCCTGCACACAGATGCCCCTCCTGAACCGCTTCTAACCTGCCACCCCTTGGAAATTTCCTCCTCTGGCGTCAGCCTCCTTTTGCCCCATCTTCTCTCAGTTCCTTCCTTCAAGCCCCCTCCTGAACTCTGTGTTCTCCTACACACGCACTCTTCTGTCTCCTTTTGTTCAACAGACTTCACTGGCCCATTCACAGGAAAAATGGTAACAATCTGTTAGCCGTTTTCATCAATTTATGTGAAATATTGTGCATTAATTACTAGTATTCCCTATGTCATATTATTATTGTTAGGGATGATGAAATACACCGTATTTCATATTATGGTATATGATAATATGAGTATACACAATTAATTACCAGTATATTTCATGTATGTATATGTTTGAGACAAAGTCTTGCTTTGTTGCCCAGCTGGAGTGCAGTGGTGATTCTCCTGCCTCAGCCTCCCAAGTAGCTGGGATTACAGGCATGTGCCACCACACTCAGCTAATTTTTTGTATTTGGTAGAGATGGGGTTTCACCATGTTGGTCAGGCTTGTCTCTACCTCCTGACCTCAGGTGATCCACACCTCCTTGGCCTCCCAAAGTGCTGGGATTACAGGCATAGGCTACTGCACCCAGCCTTGTACAATTTTTTTTTTTTTTTTTTTTTTTTTTTTTTTTTTTTAAGATGGGGTTTCACCATGATGGCCAGGCTGGTCTTGAACTCCTGACCTCAGGTGATCCACCCACCTCGGCCTCCCAAAGTGCTAGGATTACAGGCATGAGCCACCGCTTCCAGCCCGACGTGTACAACTTTTAACAGTAATTTTGAGTTCCTTGTGGTCTCTCCTGCTGCCTCCGTGCTGCCATTGTATGGGTTAACATGAGTCCATTCAACAGTGTTTATTCCTTGAGCACCTACTCTGTGCCAGGCAGTGTTCTATGTTCTGACTATACAGAAGGGAACAAAATTCTCTCTTTTCACATAAAGCTCAGATTCTGATGAGAGGTGAATGTATGTATAATCTGAGGGGATGGCTCGCTCTTTATCTGCTTCAACAATTCCTTCTGGAGCTTTGGAAATGGGAACAAGCCGCCAAGTATCATTTCTTTCATCATCTCCAACATTTTTTTCTTTTTCTTTTTTTTTTTTTTTGAAGCGATTTGCTCTGTTGCCAAGGCTGGAGAACAGTGGCACCATCTCAGTTCACTGCAAACTCCGCCTCCCGAGTTCAAGCGATTCGTGTGCCTCAGCCTCCTGAATAGCTGGGATTGCAGGAGTGCCACCATGCCCGGCTAATTTCTTTTTGTATTTTTAGTAGAAATAAGGTTTTGCTATGTTGGTCTTGAACTCCTGACCTCAGGTGATCCGCCTACCTTGGCCTCCCAAAGTGTTGGGATTAAAGGCGTGAGCCACTGTGCCTGGCCTATTTATTGGCAACTTCTGATGGTTGAGTTCAATGAACTATTCTATTAACTAAACTATTGGGTAACTTTTCTAGTACAGATATACTTTGTTTTATTGTGCTTTGTAGATGTTGCATTTTTTTACAAATTGGAGGTTTGTGGCAACCCTGCATCTAGCAATTCTATTGGCACCATTTTCCCAACAGCATGTGCTCACTTTGTGTCTCTATGCCACATTTTGGTAATTCTTGGAAAATTTTAAACTTCTTTATTATCATTATATCTGTTATTATGATGATCTGTGATCAATGATCTTTAATGTTACTATTGTAATTGTTTTGGGGTGTCATTAAGTGGTGCCCACATAAGATGATAAGCTTAACAGATAAAGGCTGGGCGCGGTGGCTCACGCCTGTAATCCCAGCACTTTGGAAGGCCGAGGCGGGCAGATCATCTGAGGTTGGGAGTTCGGGACCAGCCTGACCAACATGGAGAAACCTCGTCTCTAAAAAAAAGCAAAAAAACTTAACAGGTAAATGTCATGTGTATTCTCACTGCTCCACTGACTGTTTCCCCACCTCTCTATCTCTCTCCTTGGGCCTCCCTATTCTCTGAGACTCAATGATATTAAAATTAGGCCAATTAATAACCCTACAGTGGCCTCTTAGTGTCCAAGTGAAAGGAAGAGTTGTGCATCTCTAACTTTAAATCTAAAGCTAGAAGTGATAAAGCTGAGTGAGGAAGTCATACCAAAAGCTGAGATAGACTGAAAGCTAGGCCTCTTGTGCCAGTTAGCCAACTTGTGAATGCAAAGGAAAATTTATTGAAGGAAACTAAAAGTTCTATGCCAGTGAATACTTGAGTGATAAGCAAGCAAACAACCTTATTGCTGATATGAAAAAAGTTTTAGTGGTTTCAATAGAAGATCAAACCAGCCACAACATTCCCTTAAGCCAAAGCTTAATCCAGAGCAAGGCCCTAACTCTTCAATTCTATGAAAGCTGAGAGAGGCAAGAAAGCTGCAGAAGAAAAGTTGAAAGCTATCAGAGGTTGCTTTGTGAGGTTTAAGGAAAGAAGTCATCTCTATGACATCAAAGTCCAAGGTGATGAAGCAAGTGCTGATGGAGAAGTTGCAGCAAGTTGTCCAGAAGATCTAGCTAAGATAACTAATGAAAGTGGCTACGTCAAACAACGTATTTTTAATGTAGACAAAATAGCCTTCTATTGGAAGAAGACACCATCTTTCATAGCTATACAGAAGAAGTCAACGCCTGGCTTCAAAGCTTCAAAGGGCAGGCTGACTCTCTTGTTAGGGGATAGTGCAGATGGTGACTCATTCTAAAGATCCTAGGGCTCTTAAACGTTATGCTAAATCTACTGTGCCTGTGCTATGAAAAAAAAAGAAAGTCAATCCTCTCAAACCCTGCTGCTGCTTTATCAACCAAGTTTATGTAATAATCTAGATCCTTTGTTGTCATTAAAACAATGTTCATAGCATCTTTACCAGGAGTAGATTCCATCTCAAGAAACATCTTTCTTTGCTAATCCATAAGAAAAGCAAGTCCTCATCCTTACAAGTTTTATCATGAGAGTGCAGCAGGTCAGTCACATCTTCAGTTTCTGCTTCTAGGTCTCTTGGAACTAGAACATGGAATAACAAAGCCTGGATGACAGCACATCTGTTAACAGCATGTTTTACTGGATATTTTAAGGCCACTGTTGAGACCTACTTCTCAGAAACAAAAAATCCTTTCAAAATATTACTGCTTATTCACAATGCCTGATCACCCAAGAGCTCTGATGAAGATGTGCAAGGAGATAAATGTTGTTTTCATGCCTGCTAACAGAACACCCATTCTCAGACCATGGATCAAGAAGTAATTTCAACTTTCACATCTTATTATTTAAGAAACACATTTCATGTGGTTGCAGATAGCATTTTTTTTCCCTGATGGATCCGAGCAAAGTAAATTGAGAATCTTCTGGAAAGGATTTACCATTTTAGATGATCTCATTAAGAACATTTTTGATTCATGGGAAGAGGTCAAAATATCAACCTTAATAGACATTTGGAAGAAGTTGAATCCAACTCTCATGTGTGGCTTTGAGGAGTGGAAGACTTCAGTGGAGGAAGGAACTGCTGATGTGGTGGGAATAGCAAGAGAGCTAGAAGTGGAGCCTGAAGATGTGACTGACCTGCTGCACTCTCATGAGAAAACTTGTAAGGATGAGAACTTACTTTTCTTATAGATTAGCAAAGAAAGATGTTTCTTGAGATGGAAACTACTCCTGGTAAAGATGCTGTGAGCGTCGTTTTAATGACAACAAAGGATCTAGAATATTACATAAACTTAGTTGATAAAGCAGCGGCAGGGTTTGAGAGGATTGACCCATTTTTGTTTTTGAAAGACAGGATCTGGGACTCCTGGTCTCAAGTGATCCTCCTTCCTGAGCCTCCCGTGTAGCTGGGATTACATTTGAGTGCCACCTTGCCTGGCTGATGCCAATTTTGAAATAAGTTTCCTTGTGAGTAAAATACTATCAAACAGCATCACATGCAACAGAGAAATCTTTTGTGAAAGGAAGAGTCAATCAATGTGGCAAACTTCATTGTTGTCTTATTTTAAGAAACTGCCCCAGCCACCTCAAGATTCTCCATCAGCAAAAAGATTACAAGTCACTGCAGGCTCCCATGATCATTAGCATTTTTTAGCAATGAAACATTTTTAAATTAATGTATGTACATTGTTTTAGACAAAATGCTATTGCACATTTACTAGATTACAGTATAGTGTAAACATAAAGTTTATATGCACTGGGAAACAAAAAATTCGTGTGACTCCCTTTTTTGTGATACTCACTTTATTGCAGTGGTCTGGAACCAAACCTGCAGTATCTCCAAGGTATGTCTGTAGTTGAAGTGACAGTAAGAAGAAGAGGAAAGGAATGCAACTTTCCATTGTTGAACTTGTTCTCATAGGGCCCCTGGTTCTTGTACAAAGGTGTGAGTCTAACTCATGCTGCATTGAGGCAGGTTAACATAGTGGGATGGAGACTCACAGATCTGGGTTCAAATTATGGTTTTGCCACATATATCTACTCAGTTTGGGGCAAATCTCTTAACCTCTCCAAGGCTGATTCCCTGCATGCGCCCACCCCTACCTCTTACAGAATGAAGAAAGTGACAACAATTACCTAAGAGGCTTGGAGTAGTCAGTAAATGAGATTATAGATGTATGGGTGTGAGTTTGTGTGTGTATATTTGTGTGTATATGTATTTATACAAGTGCTTGATATAGTGCCTGGCACAAAGCTCAATAAATAGTAGCTATTATTACTGAATATAATTGAGTGTTTCTTAATTTTCACATGTCATATGGACTTCTAGATTAATTCCACTGTCATCAGAGAACATATTGCAGATAGTTTGACAAGGACTGAAACAAGGAAAATACAGGTTGATACCGGTAAATATAACAGGAACACCTGGCAGTTAGGCAGGCTGCCTGGAGAGTGGCTATAAGCATACAACTGAAGGAGAAGTGGGATATTCTACCAGAGAAGGTACGTAGGTAGGTGTGTGTGTGTTGGCCAGAGTAGTGGCTGAAGGACTTCAGCCTCATGGGGAGGCCCATATGTGTAATTTAGTAGGTTCAGTGTAATTTAGTAAATGTTATGATGAAGGGAAGCTTGGGAATTTGGGGAGCACAGCAAAGCCTAATGGATCTGCTTCCTGAAGTTATGGGTAAATAACGCTAAACAATATGCCCCAATAATGAAGCTTGTGGGTCTCAGACTTGGATTTGAATCCTCTTCTTCCTCTTAATAATCTTTTTTTGGGCAAGACAGTAACCTCTAAGTCTCAGTTTTCTCATCTATACAATGGGGTTAAAAATCTCTGCCTCGGACAATCAATATGAAGTCATCTGAGGTAATGTATGCCAAACAATTAGCACAAGGTAAGTATCAGGGCTCTGTTAGTGGGAGTGCGTGTGGGTTTTTACAGTGTCATCTGGCCCACTATGGGACTGTCTGCTGCTACAGAATACCCAGGAAGCATCAGGTAGAGAGGGCAGTAGACGAGAATATCCAGGAACCTTCCAGAAGGAGCCTATGGGCACAGCACACTGTAGCCATGGTAGACCCCACCAAGCTTGTGATTGCTGAACAGCTGCATGTGTGGAGCATCAGTTCCAGAGGATTTAGACCCTTTTCCCAGCTCTGCATAGGCTCGTTCAGTGAACTTAGTCTTCCTGGGTCTCCATTTCCCTAAGTAAAAAATGCAAAGGGAATTTTCAAGGTAAATTGGATTCCTGCCTCTCTCTCTCCCATGCATGGAGAACTAGATTAAGAAAAATTCAGAAGCTTTGTCCACATTCAATAGGATGGAGCATTCAGATGACTCTGGGGTTGGCAGTGAGTGGCACCGGCACGTTAGCCATGTACTTCCCATCTCTGGCTCACCAGTTGGCCCCTAAAGCTTGCTGTGTGCTTATTTTGTATCAGACACCATATGTACATATATGTTTCACTCTTGTTGCCCAGGCTGAAGTGCAGTGGCGTGATCTCTGCTCACTGCAACCTTCACCTCCCAGGTTCAAGCGATTCTCCTGCCTCAGCCTCCTGAGTAGCTGGGGTTACAGGCACTTGCCACCACGCCCTGCTAATTTTTTGTATTTTTAGTAGAGACAGTGTTTCTCTGTGTTGGTCACGCTGGTCTCGAATTCCCAACCTCAGGTGATCTGCCTGCCTCAGCCTCCCAAACTGCTTGGATTACAGGGGCAAGCCACCGTGCCCAGCCGCAGACACCATATTAAGTGCCTTAGGTGAGTTATATCATTTAACTCTCTTAGTAGGTACTATTACAGCTAGTGCTTGACTTACGACCACGGTCGGGACTGCGGACCAGTCGGGACCGCGGACCGGTCGTAACATGATTTGGTCGTAAGTTGAGTAGGCTATATGTACAGTTGAAATGGTGCACGCAGAGATAGTAGTGCTGCCGGAAGCTGGTCCACACTGTCGTACGCCCAGCTGGGCAACGTTTGCGCTGCCAGACGTGGAGCAGTCGTGGCTAACGATTGTGGTCGTAAAGTCGAATGGTCGTAAGTTGCATAGGTGGTAAGTCGATCAATACCTGTATTGTAAGTACTTACTAAAGCAGGTACTATTATTATCCTCATTTTACAGATGAGGAATCTAGCACAGAGAGGTTAAGCAATTTGCCTTATGTCCCATAGTCATTAGTTGTGGTCAGTGTCTCTTCCAGCTCTTGTAGTCTACCTAGACTGGAAGCTCTTTTTGAGGAG
Source organism: Sapajus apella (assembly GCF_009761245.1). Taxonomy (NCBI): domain Eukaryota; kingdom Metazoa; phylum Chordata; class Mammalia; order Primates; family Cebidae; genus Sapajus; species Sapajus apella. The sequence goes on along the minus strand of NW_022436976.1, from coordinate 30,558,331 downwards.
GAGCCTTATCATATTATTTTTGAGTCCCCAAAGCCTAGAAGGCTTTCAGACTGTGTTTACTGCTTTGCTGAAGTCAGTGGTTTTAACCGTAAATCAGAGGTCCAAAACACAGAATCACTTGGTGAGCTTAAAAAGTGGTTCATGCTGGCCAGGAGTGGTGGCTCACACCTGTAATCCCAGCATTTTGGGAAGCGGAGGCAGGTGGATCACCTGAGGTCAGGAGTTTGAGGACAGCCTAGCTAACATGATGAAACCCTCTCTCTACTAAAAATACAAAAATCAGCTGGGCGTGGTGGTGGGTGCCTGTAATCCCAGCTACTTGGGAGGCTGAAGCAGGAGAATTGCTTGAACCTGGGAAGGGGAGGTTGCAGTGAGCTGAGACCATGCCATTGCACTTTAGCCTGGGCAACGAGAGTGAAACTCTGTTTCAAAAAGAGGCAGTTCATGCCTGGGCTAGTCTCAGATCACTTGGATCCCATGCCTTATGTGTCTAATGGAGAACCATGAAGTTAATATTCTGATTATTAGTATTATTTTTGAGACAAGACTTTGCTCTGTTGCCCAGGCTAGAGTGCAGTGATGCAATAACTCACTGCAGCCTCAAACTCCTGCGCTCAAGTGATCCTCCTACCTCAGCTTTCCGAGTAGCTGGGACTACAGGCAATGCACCATCATTTCCAGCTCATTTTTAAAAAAATTTTTAGAGATGGGGTCTTGCTATGTTGTCCAGTCTGGTCTCAAGCTTCTGGCCTCAAATGATCCTCCAACCTTGGCTTCCCAAAGTGTTGGTGTCACAAGCGTAAGCACCCGGACAATATTCTGATTCTTTACCAAATTGCTAGCCCTTCTCCCCTCTTTCTGCTTCTTGGCACTGGAGGGTGCTGTTGGATAGTTTAAAACGTAGTATTTCTTCCATCCTGAGTTTGGTATTTTTTTTTTTTTTTTTTGAATTGGTCTTGTGTATTTCCTCTCAAAACCTTGGTGGAGAGTTGCTGAAATGGACAACATCCTGAACTAGCCTTCCTGTGGTTCTCTTCTGAATGTTAACCATTGGTGTTTAGGCAGGCAGATATAGCAAGTTTCTAGTGACCCTGCGGTTTAATTTTTTCTTCAGCCTTTCTCCAGGAGCAGTTTGTCTTTGTTCAGGAGGATGGTGTTTATAAGGAATTATGTGAGGTGTGGCAGGCTGAATAATGGACCCCCAAAGATGCTCACGTCCCAGTCCCCACAAACCTGTGAATCTGTTACCTCACTTTGCAGGAGGGACCTTGCAGATATGATTAAGGATCTTGAGAGGAAGATTATCCTGGTGGACCCTAGGTAACCACAGGGGTCCTTAAATGCTGGAAGGAGAAGGCAGGAGGTTAGGATAAGGGACGGAGAGTTGAGAATAAAGGGAAGCGTCAGAGTCAGAGAGCTGTGAACGTGCCCCACTGCTGGCTTTGAAGACAGAGGAAGGCGCTGCCAGTCACGGAATGAAGGAAGCCTGTAGAGCTGGCAGTGGGTTTTCCTCTAGAGCTTCCAAAAGGAAGCAGGCTCTGCTGACACCTAGATTTTAGCTCAGTGAAACCCATTTTGAACTCCTGACTTACAGAATAGTAATATATTAAGATTGCATTGTTTTAAGACACTGTGTGGTAATTTTAATTTTCATCTTTGCAAAGATCCTGAAAATTACAGGAATAAAATTGTTACCCTTGATTTAACAAATGGGGAAAGAGAGACCTACATTTTGAGTTACTTTCTCGGTGACACCGAAAACTCAAGGCAGGGTGGTGACAAGGCCCCACGTTTCTCGATTTCTGCTTTGTTCTCGTCACTAGAGCATAGATTGCAAAATGTCATCACAGGCAAACTCCTTAGAAGTCATCTAGCTCAGGGATGGCAAATAGGTTTTATTTGCTTCATGTGCCAGCTCTGGCCTATTGGTGGCACTGTACTGTGTCCTGCTTGCTGGATAAGGGTGCTGTGATTGATTAGCAAAGTATGCACTGGCTTTGGATGGGTAAGTGTCCTGTGGCAACATGTGTGGCATGTACTTGCTGTACCTCAACGCGTCCAACCCTCTCATTTAACCAACTAAGAATGGAACCCCAGAGAAGGGAACTGATTTCTTCAAGGTTATACAATGAACTAGAGACAGAGCTGAAATAATGGATTTTCTCACTGTCTATCTCTCAAGGTCACCAATCGGACTTAAATATTCCAGCTTCCTTTTTCTTACCTTAGTAGGACTTCCATTGCTTAAATGGAAATAATTGGGGCAGCCCAGAACATTAATAATTATAGCTTTTCATCTCATCTATGATGCTGTGGAGTATTAAACAAGTTCACTAATTTTTTTTTTTTTTTTTTGTGCTCACAGATTAATCTGTTTCCCCAAGATGTCTTCCCCTATCTCAAGGAGACTGGACAGTCAAGCATTGTGAAGTTCCCTAACTAGATGTTGCCTAGGAAATGTCAGCCAAGAAAGTTAAAATGCAACACCTTGGCATAGAATGTATAGAGACCTTGACAGGCTGTTTGAGTTGGTAAATTGAGGTCTCAGTGTATTTCCCTGAGAGAAAAAAAGAATGGCTAGATTTGCACTTTGCAAGAAATAAAAGAAGTGATCCTTTTATCTACGAGGTTGTAAAACCTTGGCTTGATTTTGACATATGGCTGGGCATTTGGCCCTTTGTGGATGAGGCTGGGTTGCTTCCAGGTAATCATAAGCTCTGATACTCTTGGATTTGATGCAGGGAAGTGACTTAGGGTTGACACAAAATATTCCACTTGGCTCTTCAAGCCAACTGTAGCCTCCTTAGGCCCTAGGATGTATGAACGGTTTGTAAACTGTAAAGTGTCTTGCAAATGAGAAATAGAACTCCCATTGTCTTAGCAACAACATAAATTATTTTTGCATTTTTCAGAGTGGGTACTAGGGGGAAAAATAGGAAGCCCACGGGAAATTTCACTTACCAGTTACATGAAGTCTCTCGCATCATCGAGTACACTGGGTTTTCCAGTAGAAAAGTTACAAATCACAAAGAGCCAAATCATAAAAAAAATTAGTTTTTATGGCTCAGTATTACTACTGCCCTAAAACTTAATAGTTTATTTTTTCCTAACACTCCACTGCATTTCAGAGTCTACAAAGTCCTTTCACACATATCGTCCTCTTGGCTTTCTATAACAAGTGGAAAGGGTTTCTTCCCTGCTCTTAGAGAAGAGGAAACAGAAGGCCAGAGAGGTTGAGTGACTGGTGGAAGGTCAGGTGTTGAGTCACCGGAGAGGTGGGGAATTGAACCAGGGTCTTCGGATGCCGAATCCAGTAGTATTTCCAACCCATGGTTGTGGTCTTCCTAGGGTAAGTGTGGTTACTTGGAGTCCTGAGAGAGGAGTGGAGGTCAGGGCCAGAGGAGAGACAAGTGTGGTTAGAGCAGCACTGTGGAACTCAGGGTGGGCTTGCACTGGTGAGAGGCTGGACAGGCAGGATTCTAGGGGCCAAGGATGGGGTACAGCCAGGAGTTCAGCTTGGTAACAACCACAGTAGTTAGGTTATGGGCTAGGTAATGTGCTGAAGGTTTTGTGTGAATAATCTCATTTAATTTGTGGCAAATATTGTTATTAGTTATTTATTCATTTATTTTGAGAGAGAGTCTTGCTCTGTCCCCTAGGCTGGAGTGCAGTGGCGTGATCTTGGTTGACTTCAATCTCTGCCTCCTGGGTTCAAGTAATTCTCCTGCCTCAGCCTCCTGAGTAGCTAGACTATAAGCACGCACCACCATGCCCAGCTGATTTTTGTGTTTTTAGTAGAGACGGGATTTCATCGTGTTGGCCAGGATGGTCTCTATCTCTTGACCCCATGATCTGCCTGCGACGGCCTCCCAAAGTGCTGGGATCGCACGCATGAGCCACCACGCCTGGCCAAATGCTGTTATTTTTTAGGATGTAGAATCTGAATCAGGTCAGAGAGGTTAAAGATCTTGCCCAAAGTCACACGGCCTAGTAAGGGACGGAGCCCAGATTAGAAATCTGGTGTATCATACTCCAAAGCCTGTGCCTCTGACTGCCACGTGATGCAGAACTGTGAGTGTGGGAGTGTGGTACCGGGAAGTAGACTTGTAAACACAGGATGGGGCCAGCTGGGGCGGCTCTGAAATGCCAGACTGGGGAGCTTTGGGCATTGTCTTGTGGGCAGTGGGGAGCCACTAGCTGTGAAAGCAGAGCAGAGATATTCTCCTCCTTCTTGAGTAAAGCAGATGTTTCACTCAGAAGTCAAGTGGGCTTGGGCAGTAGTTGCTGTGGCGCCATCGCCATTGACTGACATGCTGCTTCACCCCCTCTGCAGAGGGTGAATCTCACTGTTCCTGCAATATTTTTCCAATTTCTTCTTAAAATAAAAAGCCATTTCAGAGCCTCTATTGGTCTCATAAATTCTGGAGCCATTCTTGCTAAGGGCTTAGCGAGGGTCCTGTGAGGATGCAGAGGGACAGTTGTTGGCCCTGCCAACTTGTGCCTCTCTCTCTGGCCAGCAGCTCCTGGAAAGCCGCTCCCCGAGGAAAGCATGCTTTGTCACCCCCACTGACTTCATAGGTCCCTAAACAACCCTTGTGGCTGTAAGCGCTCCCATGGGGTCTCGTGGGAGAAAAGAACGTTCCTGAAACCAAAACTGGGCTGACGTCATGCATCTCAAGCTCCTCAGTCATGCTGACAAGGGGACCAGTTCCCGCCTGCTCATCTAGGCGGTCATCACTGATGCTACAGGGATCCGGACTGGACTCCTCACTGCTGGCACATCAGAGCAGAGGTGGCTTCATGGGGATCTGGGAACTCACCCAGGCCTGTAGCTGAAGAGCGACATGTTAGGGTGATGAACTGGAGTAGGCTGGTTGTCCTTCCTGGTACGTGGCTTTATGTCTGTGGCCCTCCTATTCCCATCAGTCATAGCAGAGCATCTCTGTATGTTTCTTTATACTTTGTAAAGATTCTACACACACATAAGCTCATTGAACACTTACACAGCAACCCTGGGAAGTAAAAGTTGCTATCTGAAATTTATAGGTCAGAGCACTGAGCCTCAGATGTCATCTCTTGGTGGCTTGGGAAAAATTCAATGTACTGTCCTCTTTCTTTACCCTACAAATGCTTGAGTGAAATAGGATTTTATTTTATTTTACTTATTTTAAGAGTCAGCATCTTGCTCTGTTGCCCAGGCCGGAGTGCAGTGATGCCATCATAGCTCACTGCAGCTGCAAACTCCTGGGCTCAGGGCATCTTCCTACCTCAGGCTCTTGAGTAGCTGGGATTACAGGTGCACACTCAGGTTAAAATGGGATTTTAAAGACTACAAAGCCAGGCATGAGGGAGAAAGCCATGCTTAGAGACACTGCTAGTGCTGTCTTGCAGAAGGATGGTGTGCTGGGTGCCTGTCATTTATCCCTCAACACCCTTCCCTTCTTCTCTGCCTTGCTCTGTGCCCTGGGAAGTTGACCCTAACAGACTGCTTCCATGGGCTTCAGCACCCTCTAAGTTTTTAACAAGGCACAGGCAGGAGATTGGGCTGGGAGGGACAGAGGGCATTCTCCCAGCCAGAAGACCAGAGCTGCTTAAGTTCTAGGCAGCCCAGTTGCGGTAACCCCAGCTACCCTTGAGGGTTTCCTTAAAGTCTGCTCACATCTTTAAGAATAGCCCCTTTATTATAGATTTGAGTGTACTCCCTGCTTCCTGCTGGGAACTCACACAGCTCATTACACAGGTAGTGAACTGACTTAAAATGGTTTGTCACCTGCAATAATGGGGATATTGAATGTAAATGTCTGATATTGATCTGCAAGTTGGGGAAGGTAGGGCTGTGGGTATGTGAGACCAGGTCTCTCCTGGGACTAGCTGGTAGCCTTGAATCTACTCCCCTTTTAGCCTCCTTTTCCTCCACTCCTGCCCGGTGAGGAATTTTACACAGAGTCAAATTTTCAGGTAGTGAAATGTCCACTGTAAATGCTCTGGGTCCTTAGTGAGTGACTCAGGGGCAAGTCAGAATTTATTCTGGTGCCAGCAGTGTCTGCTTCATGCCCCATGTCCAGTGGAGGCAGCGGAGATGTCAGTGGTAGTTCCCAGGGTCCAGCAGTGGCAGCAGTGGCGTCCTCATCAGATTGTGCGTGATCCAGCAAAGATTTTACTTAGAGCCTGTGCCATTCTATAAAAGAGATGATTTGTGAAGTGTATCTGGTGATTATCATAGCAAACCCTGGCCAAAACAGACAAACAAGAAGATTCATGAAAAGTCCCAGGTCTGAGGCAGCTCTGCTCTGATTTCCAGATCATACTAGGAATGGTCTCCCTCTCTTCAAGGCAGTGGACAGTTAATGCCACAGCCCTATGTCCTGATCAGAATCTATCTTTCGTGTTTGTAGCAGATTGTTAAAAATGGTCCTTGTATTTTTCAGGGTTCTCCAAAGAAACAGAACTAATAGTTTGTATACATATACTATTTTATACACACACAGACACATGCTTTTAAATATATATATATATATATATACACACACATACAGTATTATATATATACATGTACACTATTATATATGTATATGTTTGTGTACATGTATACACACATGCACAGAGAGAGAGAGAGAGGAGAGAGAAAGAGAGAGAGATTTATTTTAATGAATTGGCTCACATGATTGAGGGGCCTGGTAAGCCTAAAGTCTGAAGGATCACTCAATAGGCTGGCAATCCAAAATCTGTGTGCCAGGCCAGCATGCTGGAAACCCAAGCAGAAACTCCACAGCTTCTATGTTGCAGACTTGAGGCAGAATTGCTTCTTTATCAGGAAATCTGTGTCTTTGCTCTTAAAGCCTTCAACTGATTGGATGAGGTCCACCCACATTATTGAGGGAAATTTGTTTCAGTTAAAGTCAATTGATTGTAAACATTAATCACATCCACAAATACCTTCACCCTGACAACTAGACTTGTGCTTGACCACATTTGGGTTCCACAGCCTAGCTAAGAGAGCACATCAGTTTAACCACCCCAGCCCCAGTGGATCACTTCTAGGCCCATGTCCTTCACGATGTGACCTTGCTTGCTCCTCCCAACAAGGGCTGGAGTCGAAGTCTGTACTCTCTTGAATCTAGTCTGCACTTGTAACTTGCTTTGGCCTATCGTAGAATGCAGCAGAATTGACCCTCTGAGATAAAGGAGTCTTTTAAGAAGACTTTGTTTTCAGTCAGAGTGAAACACATGTGCCACGGCAAGAGGAGACAGGCCATGGAGAGGAACACAGACCCTGCATGGGGCAGAGAGGAGTGGTCTTCACTGAGGCCTGCCAGAATTGCTGATCCTCAGAATCAAGTGCAAAGAAAATGGGTGTTGCTTTAAACCACTAAGACTGGGGGCGGTTTATTATACAGCAATGGGAAACTGAAACGCTCCTGCATTCTGTTTTAGTGATACACTGGGCGACAGGATTGGAACCCATGAATTCACCAATACTGAACAACTACTTTTATAATAAATACTTTGTGCATCATTGCTTATTGGAAGGAGCCCAGCCTTGGATCTGAGTTTAGACCTTGAACCTGTGGGTGATCTTTCTAAATGTCAGTTTCCAAATGGTGGGAAGAAATAGAATATCATGAGTATCACAGGAGATAATGAATATAAGGCATGTGGAACACATGAGTACCCAACAGATGGTGGCTATTAGTTTACTTTCATTACTGCAAAGAGGGCAGGGTCTTTGCTTTTAATACGACCATGATTTAGCAAGGAAGTATAATTAATTATTGGGCTGAATGTGATAATTAAAAAACTAACCATAAAACAGAGCATTGGAGAGGGAGGGAGGCATTCTTTCCAGGAAGTGGCTTCCTAAAGGAGGTGGCATTTGAACCAGGGACTAGAAAAAGATTTTAGCAAGCTAGTGTTCTAAATGACAGGCAGTCAAAATAGCAGCCATTCTTTTTTCTGAGACGGAGTTTCGCTCTGTTGCTCAGGCTGGAGTTTAGTGGCGCAATCGTGGCTCACTGCAATCTCCACCTCCCAAGTTGAAGCGATTCTCCTGGCTCAGCCTCCCTAGTAGCTGGGATTACAGGTATGCACCACCACGCCTGGCTAATTTTGGTATTTTTAGTAGAGACAGGGTTTTACCATGTTGGTCAGGCTGGTGTCGAACTCCCGACGTCAAGCAATCTGCCTGCCTCAGCCTCCCAAGTGCTGGAATTACCAGCGTGAGCCACTGTGCCCGGCATGGCAGCAGTTCTTGTACTTGAAGTTTTCTGTGTTCTTTGATTTTATTCTTTGTTTGTCTCTGCAGCCTTTTCATCTTAAAGTGCAATACTCACGCACATCAGAGCCAGGCAATACAAGTGGGAGGAGGCCAGGGGAAGACAAAGTGCTTCCACATGGCCTTCCCCCAAGGCTGGGCCTGGGGTGAGGAGAAGGCTCAGGTTCTGTCCTGCATTTGCCCCAAAGTTTGCAGCCCCCAGAACCATTGCTCTGAGTGTGATAGGGATTCACCATCTTGGATTTCAGAACCCTAGGAGGGCTGGGCTCTAGCCAAATGCACCCAACACTTTGCCTTCATAAATCCTTCTGGATCAGGTAGCATCTTGGATTAGATATAATCCGGCACGGGTGGCAGTGGACATGTCAGGCAAGGGCCTTGACAATGGAATCTTCAGCCCTTCCTACGTTCCCCTTTCCATCTCAGCTCCAGTACAGTTTGCGACTTTGTGAAGTGACTTTACTTCTCTGTGCCCACTTTCCTTCTCTGTAAAGTGAAGATCATTACGCCTGTCTTCTAGGCTGCTATGAGGAAGAGATGAAATACCTCGTGGGGAGCGCCACGCCCCGTGCCTGGCATGCTGCGGGCCCTCAGCGAGTGCTCTTTCCTTTTCCCTTCCCCTCCTCCATCCCTGCTTCACTTCACTTCAAGCAATGCCTCTGCCCCTTGGCTTTCTCAGAAGTGCTGACTCGTCCGCTGTGGCTCACTCTTAGCTGTCTCTGTTGGTAGGAGGAGTGTGAACCTCATCATATGTGAAAAGATGGCAGGCTTTGAAGAATAAGGACCTGAGTACAAATCTTTGTTCTTTTAAGACACAGGGTCTTGCTCTGTAGCCTAGGGAGTGTAGTGGTATGATTATAGCTCACTGTAGCCTTGAACTCTTGGGCACAAGCCATCCTCCTGCTTGAGCCTTCTGAGTAACTGGGAATACAGGTGCATCCCACCATGCCGAGTTAATTTTCAATTTTTTTGGTAGAGATAGTGGTCTCACTATGCTAGGTCTCACTATGCCTAGGCTGTTTCCAAACTCCTGGCCTCAAGTGATCCTCCTGCCTTGCTTCCCAAAGTGTTAGGATTACAGATGTGAACCACTGTGCCTGGTTCTGAGTTCAAATCTTGATGCAATCATTCACTAACTGGGTGACCTCAGAAAAATTACTTATACTTGCTGAGTTTCTGTTTTCTTACTTGAAAAATGACACCTAAATATCTACTTTATGCAGTCCTTAGGAGATTGGATGACTTAATGAATGAAACATCCTCGACCAAGGGCTTAATAAATCTTTTGCCCCTTCATTCAGGAACATGTAGTACCCCATCATGTTCCAACCTGCATTTCGATCAACAGCTCTGATTTCTATATATATGTAGCAGATAATAATCAAATGGACTGATTTTAATGACACTTCTAGAGGCTCACTGCAACCTCTGCCTCCTGGGTTCAAGCAATTCTCCTGCCTCAGCCTCCTGAGTAGCTAGGACTACAGGCATGTGCCATCACACCCAGCTAATTTTTGTGTTTTTTAGTAGAAACAGGGTTTCACCATATTGGACAGGCTGGTCTTGAACTCCTGACCTCATGATCTGCCTGCCTCGGCCTCCCAAAGTGCTGGGATTACAAGCATGAGCCACCGCGCCTAGCCACAGACTTCTCTTTACTCCTGTCCTGCTCTTACTTCGAAGAAGTCTAGGCTTTCTCCTCCAGTAACCCCATTATGACTCCCTGCATGCTTACTAGTGTGCATGGAGAGGCCAAGTCCTATTGACTCCCAGGTCATCACAAGAACACAGTAGTCAGACCCTACCCTTTAAGACAGGAGGTGCCCTACCTTCTGCTAGAGATGGCTTGCCTTGAGATGGGCTGATGCCAGGGTGGTTGGAGAGGGGAACTGGTGTGGCAATGGCAGTGAAGGGAGTCTGAAGGGGCCTTTGCCTTTATTCTTCTTGCTAAGCCTGTCTAGGTTTCTTCAAAGAAGGAAGATTCTCTTTGTCAAGGTTAAACTTGGTAACTAATCACATAGACAAATCCTTGCCTGGTAAACATGGCTAGGTCTGGCCGAAAATGCTAGTGCTCACCAATATTCATATTATTTTCTTCTTCGCGGGCATGGACCTCAGCTATGTTTCCAGGCTCCCTTGAAGGTAGGTGTTACCATGTGAGTGGGATGTGAGTGGAGGTGATTGCTCCACGTCTAGAATTGGCTCACATGTGGTCCTTGCTCTTTCCTGATCCACCTGCTTATGGAGAAGTCTCCGAGGACCTACAGGAAAGGGGTCTGGGTTCCTGAACAATGAATAGAGTAAGGCATTACTTATTTATATCCCATCCCCACCAACTTTAGTGGGAGAAGTAAACATTTTTTTTTTTTTTTTAGACAGAGTCTGACTCTGTGGCCCAGGCTGAAGTGCAGTGATGCCATCTTGGCCCACTGCAACTTCCGCCTCCCGGGTTCAAGTGATTCTCCAGCCTCAGTCTCCCCAGTAGCTGGGATTACAGGCATGTGCAGCCGTACCCCGCTGATTTTTGTATTTTTAGTAGAGACGGGGTTTCATCATGTTGCCCAGGCTGGTCTCGGACTCTTGATCTCAGGTGATGCATCTGCTTTGGCCTCCCAGTGTTCTGGGATTAATGGCGTGAGCCATTGTGCACGGCCGAGAAGTAAACGTTTAATGTGTTAAGCCATTGATTTAGGCACTTGAGTCATTTTCTCTAAAAATGATATGCTGCCTTATTTCTAGATACGAGAGAAACTGACCTCATTTTAAGCCTCCCTTGCCAAGGGGTCAATTATACAAATGATGAGGAAAATTCAATATGGTGAGATGAATGTGGTAATAGGGACACACAGAAGGCTCTGGGAACTCAGAGAAGGTGCTAAACCCAAGCTGAGAGGCTCAATCAGGAGAGGCACTGCCGCTCAGAGCCATTCAGAGGATGAGGTGGCGGATGGGCAGGACAAGGAGAAAGAGGCAAGCAGGTTTCTATGCAGAATAAGCAGGGGTGAGTGGGGCGTCTGGCCAGCGCCAGGTGAGGAGCAGAGGCTAAGGAAGAAATGAGGAACCCTAGGGCAAAGACTTAAGATCCCCAGTCCTGTGAGAGCTGGCTTGATGGGCTAGGTTTTAGGATTCAAGGCTGAGGAGGGGCATCTGCGATTCAAGAGGAGGGGAAGCAAACAGTCACAGCCCTCCGGTCTCTGAATTACTGTGGGTTGGTTGTACCTATCACAGGATCTACAGGGAAGCACCTACAGTCACCTGATGTGTTCTAGGTAGGGTGTAGAGAGAGATGCTGGGTTTGAGACCCATTCAACAGGTAGAGAACTAGATTTGCTGACTATTTACAGATGGAGGATAAAAGAAAGAGAGGAGGCGAGGCCAATACCCAGGTTTTTGACTCAAGTGTCTGAGTAGATGGTTCTGCCATCCACTCACAGAGTGGACTTTGGGGTGGAGCAGGGTTGTGCAGGAATTAGGAAAATGAGTCTGGTTTGGGGGGATCTTGAGTTCAAAGGGCCCATGAGACACCCACTAAGCAAAGTCCAGTAGGCAGACTGTAGAATGCATCTAGGTGTCGTGAGTCAGGTTGGAGCTGGAGGCATTAACTAATAGAAGCAGACCAAGACTGAATCCTGGGGAGCACCAGCATTTATGGGAATGACAAAGAAGGGCCTGTGAAGGTCCTTCAGGTCCCCCCGGCCTCCGGTAACAACCTTCCTCTTGCTTAGCACCCAACCGTGCATGGCCTGGTGGTTTCCTCAGCCCCCACTTCATTCCCTTATAGGAGCTGCTGGCCAAGGCCCACACACACCTCCTTTCTGAGCCCACCTAAGGCTCAGACAACACTAGCAAGGGAAGTCACATTCTGCCCAAGGGCCCTGCTCTCCTAAGACGCCACATGCAAACTTCAGTTTTCTACCTTCCCTGAGTCAGCCCTAGTCTTGGGATTAATGTTGGTGGTATGGCTTCCGTCTGCAGAATTTGTTATGGGCCCCAATCTTCTCTGCAGCCAGCACACTGACAGTCTGACTGAGGTGTGAGTTCACACTTTGAAAATTTTAATAAATGCTGAGCATCCCAGCCAGTCTCAATTTCTCTGTTTCTGTGCCAGTGGGTTCTTGAAGGTGATCCACTTCCCATTTGTCATTCTCTTTGCCAGACTTCCTCTGGCCTGTTAATTAAAGTCCCCCCGAAAGAAGAAAGCATTTGGAAGGTATGGCGAGTGCTCCCTTTAGCTAATTGACCAACATGTCTGAAAGCTCATGTGGTTTTCTTTAGAGTCTGACCTGGATCAGAAACATTGGCTTCAGTGGGGCTTTTTTTTCTTCCCTCTTGAAACTTTTACGGAACTTCTTCCATATTGACTTAAGCCCAAATACACCCTTGCCTTGTCTAAATTGTCACAGGTGACTTGCTGACGACAAAAATACTGTAGATCATCTGATTTAGTGTTACGGGCTGCAGAGTTATCAGACTCCGTAAAAGCCACCCAGAGGACTTCTCCCAGCTCTCATGGAAGGATTACTTGGGCATTAGTCTTTATTTCTTCAGGCTGGGGAAGTCCCAATTATCCCCGATCGGGTCCTTTATTACCATGGTTCCCTTCCTATTTCTGCCTGCTCTTCCTGTAGTGAGTGACCAGGTAGCAGCGAGACCATTCACAAGAACAGGGATCCAGTAGTCATCCCAGGCTCCTTCTCTCTTAAGCTCCATATTCAGTCAGCTCCAAATCTGGTTAATTTGGCCTGCTGGTTTATTCAGCACGTATATATTGCAAGTCTACCATATAATAGACACTACATTTTAGCACTGGAGGTGCAGTGATGAGCAGGGTAGAGGAAGTTCCCACACTGGTAGAGATTCCACTTCACAAGGAAGATAATAAAGCAATGACAATAGAGAGGAGTAAGTCTTATGTTGGGGATGTCAACCTGGGAGTACTCCATTCATCTCAGGCTAAATGAAGCAATACATGTGAAGTTTTTTTTTTTTTGAGACCAACTCTCACTCTTGAACCCAGGCTGGAGTGCAATGGCGTGATTTCAGCTCACTGCAACCTCTGCCTCCCGGGTTTAAGCGATTCTCCTGCCTCAGCCTCCTGAGTAGCTGGGATTACACGCACCTGCCACCATGCCTGGCTAATTTTGTATTTTTAGTAGAGACGGGGTTTCACCATGTTGGTCAGGCTGATCTGGAACTTTGGACCTCAGGTGATCTGCCTGCCTCGGTCTCCTGAAGTGCTGGGATTACAGGCATGCACCACCATGCCTGGTGAGCTATGAGGGACAAGTTAGCTTTAAGCTGCAAAGGGCTTGTGCAAATGTTGGTCATGTGTTAAAATTATTGACTAGTTTTTGGAAACTGCTCTCCACGGGCAGAAAAGGAAAGGGAGAAACGGACAAAAGCTGTGGGTTAAGGAGAAACACAGTAGGAGAAAGCAGCTAACAGTGGGAAAAAATGGGGCAGAAGAACCCGTGTCAGGACTGAACAAAGTCCATTTTCTCGAACTGTGCAAGTTACTAGTCTCTGTGGTAAAAGTGTATTTCCAAACCACGAGACATGAAGGAGGCCACCAGGACCACTTCATCCAGTTGCTTTCTTTCTCCCCATCCAGGTACTTCCCATCAGAATTCCACAGTTGAGGGAAGCCGGGTCCAGAGAGGCAGTGGGACTTGCCAAGGTCCCTTAGTGAGCAGGGGCAGACCAGGACTAGAGCTTTGGCCTCCTGACTCCTGCTCCAGGGCTTTTTCTCACTGAGCGTGTTTTTCTTTTTCTTGGTCAGGAGCACTCCGAATTTAGTAAAAGAAAATGCACAGTTTCCTCTCTAGTCAAAGATGTCCTGTTCTATCTTTGGCCATAGCAGCAAAAATGCAAACTGATTGACTGGCCTGGCAATGTGCTTTCTCAGGCAGAATCTGGGCTGAGCCCTGGCCTGGTTCCTGCGTCTCCCAGGGGTTGCTAGTGGTTATGAAAGGCTGTCTTCACAACACTCAGGCGGTGGTCATTGTTGTTGGGGAAAGGGTCTCCTAGAGGCCTCACAACTGCAGCCACATCTGAAGGATGTCCTGGCTAGTCCAGAAACCCCTAGCTTGCCAGTCTGGGGGTGCCCATGTCCCAATTCCATCGGGACTAGTCAGGTCTGAGGTTTCTCCTACATTCTGTGCCCCAGAGTTCCTGAGGCACTCTGACCAGGGTGCAGGGCCAGCTGCTTGGCCTCAGCTAACTCAGCTCCTTGGATGTGAAGTGAGCCTTGCTGTCTGGAATGAGCCTCACTCACCTGTGTGCCTTAGGATAACAGATAACAGTAGGACCCAAAGTGTATTGAGAGTTTACAATTTGCCAGGTATGGTTTTAAGTGATTCACATGTGATATCCTATTTGATCAACGGCCCTAGAAGAACGGTACTGTTTTGAATGACTGCATCATACAGATGAGGAAACTGAGGCACAAGAGGGCACCCCTCACAAGCAATAAATAGCCAAGCCAGGCAGACTTAGGCAGTATGATTTCAGAGGCCAGTGTGCTTAACAATAAGGAGCATTGGGAACTGCAGCCTCTTCCAATGGGTCCTATACACCTGGGCTTTTGCCTCAACTTCTCTAATCTGGAACCAAATTCCTTGATGAAGTTTAAGACCTTCTACATTAGTCAGGACTCTTAGTTCCTTATGTCAGAAACTCAACTTAAATAGGCTTATGCAAAACAGGGACTGGATTGGCTTCTTTCCAGTTCCTGAAACTGCAGGATGTGCCGAATTGAAGCATTACTGAAACTAGATACTCTGGTGTTGGAGTTGGGATTTTCCTTCTTTTCTCTGTCTTTCAACTCTGTGCTTCTTTGTGTTTGCTGTATCCTCAGGTAGGTGCTTCCCGAGCAAGGGAAGGTTGGCTATGAGCAGCTCCTGGCTTCTGTTCTGCTAGCTGATGCTTCGTGTCCTAGTTTTAGAAGACACTTCCTGCTCCAGTTTTAAGAAAGGCCCTAATGCTAATTCTCAGTTTGTACTAAGTTAGGTCAAGTGTCCATTCGAGACCAATCATGAGGAAAGAACCATTCTCTCCTAAATACTCTAAGGCATAGTTCCCTGCATTAGCGTGGAGCCACAAAAGCCCTATTTGAACCACATGGATAGGGAGTGGTAGGAGGTTGAGGTTCCTTAAGGGAAATGAGGCTGTGAGGCCGAGGAAGAGAAATGGATGCCTGGCAGATAAAAACTGTCAGATGCTCCCAATACCTGCTCTGGGTCACTACTTAATGTTTGAGCCCTGGAACACTATTCAACCTCTGCCAGCCCCTTCTACCTAAGGGTTGTAGGTCATTTTGCTCCAAACTGTCAGGGGCAGTGTCCCCATTCAAGCTGGTCTCTCCAGACTTTGAGTTTTGCCCTTTTTCCAACAATCCTTCTGCTGTGGCCCACCCATGCAGCCCCGGTGTTCTACAGAGGAACAGTGTGGTGGGAAAGAACCTTACCAATCACAGTTCTGAGCTCCATTTCTTTGGGCCCCAGTTCCTCATCTGTAAAATGGGAATAGTGACACGAACATTGCCAGGTTGCTGTCAGGATTAGAGAACATGCATGATTTAGCAACTGGGAAGTCACTTGGGGCATGTGACTAAGTGACTGAGTCTCAGTAACTAAGACTGACGGTTCTGGAGACTAGGTTTTAGACTTCAGAATTCTCCCTAATGATGATCCTAAAGTTGGCTACTTAGCATGATGATTCTAGTTAGTTTTTTTTTAGGAGGGGCACCACCAGCGAGCAACCAGCTTCTCTCTGTGCCAGTCCCAGCTCACCTGGATTACAGAACAGTGCACCATGCAGAGGGTCAAGGAACAGCCTGTGCGTCAGTCAGGAAACAGATAACACACTCCAATTAGGACAGTTCAAGAATGTAATAGATGAGCCGTTTATGGCGGTATGGCAGGGTATAGGGAAGCTGCAAAGAATGTTGCAGAACCCTGGAGCTAATAGCGAGAGACTTCTTTACCTTTCCTAGCCCTGAAGAGCTGGGGAAGGAGTGGTAACTGAACCAGAAAAAGGCAAGGCTGTATGGGAGGTCTCCCTTACAGCATCAGGGACCTGCAGGTGAGGGGTCCAGCCTGCAGTAACCGGAAAGAGCGGGAGCTGCAGGAATAAATACCCCACGCTTTTCTCTTCTCTTCTCCTTTAGTCTTCTGATCATATTTCCCATTGACCAGAGGGCAAGAAAGCCCACTGATGTAATCTACACCAGTTAGCCACCAGGGATAGAGAGCCAAGTCTAGAGAGGTGGAAGGGACATGGGTCAGCTGGCATATTGGCAAGCGACCTTCTTGTTTCTGCCTTTAGTTTGTTGGAGATGGGAGCAATGATTTAGCATAGATAAAAAGGGTCAGTATGCTCACTGATAAACTGTCAGTGCAGACCAGGGGCTGTTGCAGTCTGAGGAAGGTCTGTGGGAAGGAGAAGGCAGGGGAACCCACCCAGGTCTGAAAAAGACCAAACGATCAAAAGCAGAGTCCACACTAATGAACAGATTCTGCCTTTTGGAGGAGGTGAGGTTGGAGTTGAGGGGTTGGATGGTCTATCTGCAGCTCTGAGTGGTCTTAAACATACAGGTTGCCTGAGTTCAAATTCTAACTCTTCTAGCTGCGCAACTTTTGGAGTTACTTAAACTCTCAGTTCCTCAGTGTCTTCATCTGTAAAATGGAAATCATGCTGTTTATTACCAGCCTGATGGGGTAGTGCTGCTGATTAAATGAGTTAAAACATTCAAAGCACTTAGAATAATGTCTAGTACATATTAAGTACTCAATAAATCTTAGCTGCTTTTATTGTGATTGTTATTGGAAAGAGTACTGAATGAATCTTCAAACTTATATACCAGTATTCACCGTGCCATGACTTGCTTCATGATCTTGGGCAAGTCACTTTCCCTCTTTGGCTTTGTTTTCTCTTCACTAAAGAGGTGGGATCCATAGTTTCTGGAGACACACTTTGGCTAGAAAATTCTACATTCTGCAAGTCCCAAGTCCATTACAGATTTTGCAAAAGCCCCCAAAGGGGAAGTGTATTTCCAGGGCCTCTCTGGCTTCTGCCAAAGAGAGCTCCGGTTTCTTCCGTTAGCATCAGCTGGAGGAGTTCCCAGTAAGGGGACCAGGAAGGCTCCTCCCTGCAGGTGTCTCAGGGGCTGTGCTAATCTCTTTTTGATGGTCTCCATCTGCAGTGGATTCCTTGGAAGCACTGGCTGCCAGCGGGAGGGGCAAGCCCTTTGTTGCTGGTCCCTGGGGCAAAGCACTCATCTCTGATGGTCACTCCCTTGGGGCCTGAGCCTCACAGTTGGGGGAAGAGGTCCCCTGAGCTGACTGGGGGAGGTGCAAGTAGGCTTGGAGGCCGTACACCAACCCTGGCTGGGTAGAATGGCCCGATTCCACGTAAGGCTCTGAAATCCCATCCTGGGTCTTTCAACTGCCAGTATGATCTCAAACGGCTTAAACTCAGGAAATTTGCCTTCCAATTCTTTTTTCCGGCTTCCTCATTGTGTTTCTTCTATTCCCTTCTCTTGATAAAATGTAAGCCCCTCAGCACGGCCCATGCATTTTGGCTCCTAGCTGCCTCTAAGCTCTCCATGTTGCCATTGAAGTCCTTTCTTTTGAGCCCCGGCTACTCTGGGGTCTCAGTCCCTTGGTTATACCAAGTGTTTTGTATTTCTGGAACTTGGCACATGCCTGGAACACCTCTCCTTTCCATTTCCCTTAGCGAATTCCTGCTCACCCTTCAGATCTCAGGGAGGTCATTTCTTCCCCAGAGCCTTCCCTGACACCCTAGGTTACCAGCGATTGTAGGTATTGAGCATGTTGCCTCTGGCCGACTTCTCTACTAGACTCTGAGGGCAGGGGCTGTTTCTGCCTTAATCAAGCTGGATTCTCCAAGCCTAGGACAGTGTCTGGTGCTCAGTGTCTATCATTAATGGAAGCTTCTCCATCCATTACTCCTTCTTTCTCTTTCTTATCTTTCTTCTTACTTTTCTTTCTAAAATGTAAATTTGCTGACGTCACTCAGCAATTTAAGATTGTCTGACATTTCCCCCTTTTTTGGATAAAGGTTTTATGGACAGGGATCATGAGGATGTACTTCTTGCTATTTTCCCAGCCCCATCCCCATAAACGCTTTGCATCACCCAGCCCACTTGCATAGTTCCCGCAGGTGTTGCGCTGTTTCTTCTCTCCAGGCTTTTGCACAGGCTGTTCACTCCGTCTTGCCTATTCTTCCTGACCTTCTTTACCTAGTAACTCTTGTTCTTTTAGATCACAGCACATGAGCCGCTTTCCCCAGAAAATCTGTCCTTAGCCTTACAGATGGATCAGTTGTCTCTTCCGTCCCCAACAGTCGCCTGTGCCTGCTTTCCTCATTTTTCTTGTCACGCTGGCTAGGACTTGTTTATGGTTTGTTGTATTCCTCACAAGACTGGGAAGGACCTTAAAGGACTGTGCCTTTCGTTTCTGAATTCAGGCCACCTATTATACTGCCTTGCACATAGTAAGTATTCAGCAAAGATTTACTGAATAATGAGTTTCAGTAATGATTTAGTTAAAAAGCTCATGCCAAGCTTTGTGTTGTGATAACATCATTTACTACCAGGATAGACCTCAGTGGGTAAATGTACATAACAGTCATTCATTGCTGATGAAGCTTCAATTTTGAAATATTAGGTGCTTAGGGGAAATGGCTCTATCCTCATGCTTGGGAGGATGAATCACACTGGTTTAAGTCATCCATGGTGGTATCAGACTGTCAGTTTTTGGGTTGGGTAGGGACATATCAACCGATCATATGGTCCCTGGGATATTAGAAGAAACGCACTATGGGGCTTCTGGGAAAGAATCTCATTGCTGATAGGAGAGATTCACAGGGAAAAAAAGTCCTCTTTTTTGGATAATATGTCCTCAAGTGACCCCCTGCTGCAGTTGTCTTGTGACCAGGAGAGACCTCAACAATGTGCAGAGAATGGCAAAGGACAGGGATGGTAAGCACCTGAGCCTTCGGTGACATCTCCTGCCTCTGAGTTAACCACAAGTAGAATCTTCCCTTATTTCTGGACTTTTTACTATGGGAGTTAATAAATTCTTTATTAAGTTATTTTAAATTAAGTCTTCTGCTACTTTTAGCTAAAATCATTTAAAATGATTTTCTGCCAATGTGCTCTTGGACAAGCCATTTATTCTTGCTAAGCTTGAATTTCTTTACCTGCAAAAAAGAGATGCTAGTCTTTCTGCATATCTGTGCATCAATGATCTTGTAAACGAAGTGAATTTGCTTGGAGTGAGGGCAGTGCTAGACAAATGGAAGAAGGGATTGGCATTAGCCCCTGATAGGGGACTTGGAATACAATTATCGGAGCTGACTCTTGTTCTTTCTATGCTCTTATTTCTTTCATCAGGAAATAGGTTTAAACACCAAAAAGTATAGAAAGATATAAGATTAAAAGATTCTCATTCTCTCCTTTCTCTGATGTGTTAATTCATATTGCCCACCAGCACTTCGGTAAGTAGCCGCTATTTCTCCTTTCTTGTTTTTCTTCCCAGGGATGCTTTACATACTTATAAGTGCACAGTACAAGATGTGGTTTGACTGTGTCTCCACCTAAATCTCATCTTGAATTGTGGCTCCCATAATTCCTATGCAACGTAGGAGAAACCCAGTGGGAGATAATTGAATCATGGGGGTGACTTCCCCCATACCGTTTTCTTGGTAGTGAATAAGTCTCATGAGATCTGATGGTTTTAAAAGGGGCTTCCCTTTTTGCTTGGCTTTCATTTTCTCTTGTCTGCCACCATGTGAGATGTGACTTTCACCCTCTGCCATGATTGTGAGGCTTCCCCAGCTACGTGGAGCTGTGAGTCCATTAAACCTCTTTTTCTTTATAAGTTACTCAGCTTCTGGTATGTTTTTATCAGCAGTGTGAAAATGGACTAATACAGTACACAAACATAGAGTACTATTCTCCCACCTGATTTTTTTTTATCTTAAAGTATACCACTGTCCTGGTCTACTTTACTTTTTCATTTAGCAGTGTATCTTGAGATTTTTTCACAACAGTACATAGTGAACTTCTTTCTTTTATAGTGTCCTAACATTCCATTGTAGGGATGAATCAATTTATTTCCTCAGTTCCTCATTGATTAGCCTTTAGGTTGTTCTGAGATATCATTATAAACCGTGTTGTGATGAACAACATAATAAGTCTGGCTTAACTGTAGAAAATATTTTTAGGAGTGGAATTGTTGGAACAAAGGAAACATGCCTTTATAACATTGAAAAAAAGACAAAAAGGTGGCTGCTTGCCTCTTAATTACTGAACGAGGCCTGAGGGAAAGAGACTGAAGCCTCCCTCTTTGACCCAGCCCCATGCCATACCTTCTCCAGATATTATTCTGGGCCAGTCTGACCTTTCTTTGCTCCACAAATATTTATTGTGGACATTAGAAGAAAAATCATGTGGGATGGCTCTTACCTGAATGAATGAGCTAGATGAGAGCCTGGTGATGACTTAGAAATGATGACTGGGAGCCCAGAGAGGTCAAGTACAGCAGGGATGCACAGCAGAGCTGGAATGAAGGCCTTGGGCTTCATGACTCCCAGTCCAGGATTCTTGCTTTTGTGCGGGTCCTCGTCACTCCACTGCAGTGCTATTCTGGAAACAACCTCAGGGAGACTTCACCATAATTAAGTTCACATCTTGAGTATCATTCTCCATGGACTCCATGGGCTTTTTACATATTCTAGTCTTGTCATATGCAATTACTCATCGTTCATTCATTCATTCATTCATCCATTCTTTCAGGGTTCACAGAAAGGAAATGCAACCTCAGGGTACATCTCCAGAGGTGTTTGTGAGGGTGCTGTGTGCAGGGTAGTCTTGCTCTGCCTTGCAGTGGCTGGTCCTCACCAGGAGCAGGAGGTCATTCTGATCTGTTTCAATTCAAGAGGATAAAAACAAACTGGATATCCGGGGGAGGGAACTGGAGTTTGGAGGGGGCTTGAAAACAGGCTGCATAAAGGTGATTGGGGGAAGTAGAGCCGTTATCTTGAAGAGGAGGTTTGGGAAGCCTGAGCTAGAGAGGGCAGAGGGCTCTGTGCTGCGCCGGAGAAGAGAGAGAGACAGACTGACTTCTGGGAGAGGCAGTAAGAGTGGACACTAACATCAGAGAGGTTAAACCCTGGGCTGAGCAGCTCTCAGGGGCAAGTGTGTCATTCCTGCTGAAGACCCTTCAGTGGCCTCCCTTAACTGTTAGGATGAAGGTCAAACTCTTTACCATGGCCTGCGAGAGCCTGCATGCTCTGGCCTCCTGCCTGATACCTCCCCTTCAGCCTCTTCCAATGCTCCTCTCTCCCCTGCTACGGGGACTTCCTTCTTTAACTCCCTGATCACACTTACCTGCTTCAGTGCCCTTGCACATGCTGCTCCCTTTAGAATGAGACCAATGAGATTCCTTCCTTAACGGGATTGCATGAAAAAATAATACTCATGATAAAAGTAACAGCAAATACATTTAGAGCGCTTCCCACACTCCAGGGATTTTAAGCACTTGATATGTTTACTCATGCAGTGTGCACAAAAGCCCTATGAGGTGGGTGATGTGCTTATTCTCATCTTATAGATGGAAATCCAGCAGACTGGGCTGCTCAGGAAAACAACTCTGAGATGGACGTGGAGGGAGTGCTCTTGGGACCAACACCTGTGGGAAGAGGGAGGAGGCAGGAGGGGCCCAGGGAGATTTTGAGCTGTAATTTGGTCTCTGTCAAGACCTCAGCTGGCCCCATGGGGTGCTCTGCAGCTTGGATGGTCCTTCAGTTGATCCCAGTTGGGGTAAGGGGATTAGGCTTTGCACTCCTATGTTGATCAGACATCGGATGTGAGTGTGAACTTGGGTAGGTCAGTTTTCTTGACCCAAGGGCACTCCCCAGAAGGGGCTGACAGCTTTGGCTGTCTTGCTGCAGCACTTCCAGCCACTGAGGGCAGTAAGTTCTTCATTCCGGAAGGGCTACCCAGTGACACATTACAGCAGCCACCACAGGAATCCAGGCATAGAAAGGCCAAGTAACTTCCTTAAAGTCCAGCGGCTTTAAGTCGGGAGGGGGTATCAGGATTGGAATTCAGGTTATACTGCCTGCCAGGGAATTTTTGTATGCATTTAGAACAGTGTCTGACAATAAGTGCTCGATAACTGTTAACTGCTCTTATTATGATTGTTATTTTATGGGTGGGAAAACTAGATAGTGGTGAAATTAAATCATGTTTCCAAGGTCACACAGCTCTAAGGACTAGAGATGGTGTTTTAACCCCATTTCATTAGCTAGAAAATTAATATAAGTTCCATTAGAGCAAGGACTTGTTTATCAGTAGGGCCTAGAATGCCTGGCACATTGTAGGTGTGCAGTAAAAATTTGTGGAGGTAACTATTTGCTTATTTAATTAATATATTTATGGAGCTTTGAGTCTGACCCCCTAGGCCTTTGTTCCCTCCACCAGCAGATCTGAGTGTTTTCTGGCTCACGTTAGAGACTGTCTGGTCTAACCACTCATTTTACGGATGAGCAAACCAAGGCTCAGAGAGAAGAGACTCACCCAAGGTCCAGAGCCTCTCAGTGGCTGGTTAGGACTCCTACCTAGGTCTCTGGACTTTGTAGTCTGATGTTCTGTCGACAGTGTCAATGTGTACTGCAGGCGCCTGGAGATCACATGCGAAGGCTGACTCAGAGGTCCTAGTTGGAGCCTGAGGTTCTGCATTTCCAATGAGCTCCCAGCTGGTGCCAATGCGATGATGCTGGTCCGTGGACCACCCTTGGAGAAGCAAGGGTGTCCGCGGTCACAAACCTTTGAGAGCAGGAGATCCCCAAGAGCCAAAGCAGGTCGGGGCTGCAATTTGGTGTTGAATGGCCGGGGCCTGTTCCTCTTCCTGCCACACATAATCCGGGTGCTGTCAACAGGCGGCAGGAACACCTGGTTGTGGGGGTCACAAATTCACTCAGGTGCCTGGCTGTTCCCTACTGAGCCTCTCCACTAAATCAGTCATCTGTCAGAACTGGCTTAGACCGCCCGGCATGCAGGAGCTGCAGCAGCTGGGCCAAATGGACTCCCAGCAGGGGCGCCTGCAACATTGTCATCATAGACGGGTCACGACTCTGACTCTGCTCAGGTGGGACAGAGGCAGGCCCCAGCTTGAGACCAGAATCTGCTACTTACGTACCTGGAGGACTTGGGTGAGCCACTTATGTCACCTCTCTGAGCCTCAGTCTCCTCACTTGTAAAATGGGATCACAGCCCTTGCCTCCTCATAGGTAGTTTAGTTGTGAGACTTCAATGACATAATGCATGTAAAGTCCTCAGCAGGCACTTAGTAAATGCTTGATGGCTATTTGTTTTTCTTATGTTTATTTTCATGGGAGCTAGGTCTTCTAGCGAAATTTTTGGCAATAGGAAAGAATGAGCGGAGGATTACTCAGTTTCCTACACATGGGCTAGCAGGCATGAGTCAGGCCGGGGGCTTTGTGGGAGGGATTCCTACATCTTAACATCCACTTGTGTGTTCAGGCAGACATCTGAGCATCAGCCTGGCCTCTGCCCTTACACCACCCCCACATCCAGTCATTCACCAGTTCCTCTTCTTTCTAACTTCCGAGTATCTTTCAGGTATCCTCTGAGTGTCTCTTATTTTCCATGGCCTAATAAATGGACCATGCTTGGTGATGTGCCAGTATTTTCTGTAACTTTCCCAGGCCCCTGCAAGACTTGTGAGAGAGGCCTTATTATATTCACTTTACAGACAGAAAAATCTAGGCTCGTAGTGGTGAAGAGGCTTCCCCAGCTAGTCAGTGGCCAAGTCTGGATGAAACCCAGGTCTGCTAAATAATGGAGACTGTGCTTTAGCCCCTACACATTAGTCCTAGCTAAGCAGTCTTCGCAATGTGTTTTGCTTTGCATTTTATGCATTTATCACTTGATCTTCCCTGTGCCAGATGCTGCTCTTTGCCCAGCCATTGAACCACTTTTCTTCCTGCCCATCTCCACATTCCAAAGACTCCAGCATCTCTGGTTGGGGGACAAGGTCTGGCTGCCTGCCCAGGGTCCCCTGAGTCAAGCACATCTTTGGATCCAAAGTGACACAGATTTGTCCTGAAGTCCTGAATTTCCTTGGAGAAATAAGAGATGATGGGCCTTTCACCATGGATGACTGTTGAGTTCTTTGAAGTCCTTTCCACACTTCCCTGCTCCTCTTTTCACTGTCACTGGTCCAAGCCACCGTCATCTCTTGGATTTCTTTCTAAGCTTCTTGAATTGACTTTTTTGCTCCTTCAGTCTCTGCTTCATACCGCAACTAGACCTTGTTTTATAAATGCAAATCAGATTCCTTTTTTTTTTTTGAGATGGAGTCTTGCTCTGTCGCCCAGGCTGGGGTGCAGTGGCACAATCTTGGCTCACTGCAACCTCCACCTCCTGGTTCAATTGATTCTCCTGCCTCAGCCTCCTGAGTAGCTGGGATTACAGTTGTGTTCCACCATGCCTGGCTAATTTTTGTATTTTTAGTAGAGGTGGGGTTTTACCATGTTGGCCAGTCTAGTCTCGAACTCCTGACCTCAGGTGATTTGCCCACCTTGGCCTCCCAAAGTATTGGGATCGCAGGCATGAGCCATTGCACGCAGATGCAAATCAGATTCTGATACCCCTGCATAAACCCTTCAAAGTCTCTCTTTTATCCTTGGAATAAAGTCCAGAGTCCTCACCCTGACCTAAAATGGCCTTTACGATCTGGTTCCCACCTGCCCCACCTCTCCAGCCTCTTCACATCCATTTCTCCTGTCACTGCAGCCACATTAACTGTTTCATACCAGACCTCTGCCTGGAAGACTGTTCCTCCCAGAAGCACCTTCAGCGAGGTCATCTCTGACCCCACACAGCTGGGCTTTGAGCCTTTGCTCTGTCCCTCCAAGAAGCCCCTGCCCCTTTTGTTGTAATGGGCCTCATGCTTTTACAATTGGCACATTGGACAGGTTGGTCTTGGTGAGATATAAACATGAAACAGCTTTATTTTTCCTTGATTCATTACCTTTGCATGTGCTCAACAGAATACACCTTTATGGCAGATCTGAGCGTTTTCTGGCCAGTTAGTCCTTTAAAACTGCAATCTCATTTCCAATTTGGGACTCGTCTTTCTCTCTGATCCAGGCAGGTTTTGGCATCTGGATCTTTCAGGGTCATGAAAGCCATAGGTGGAATTAGGCATAATAAACATGTTATGTGCTAGGTACTACATTTTAAACAAATGAGTGGATGAAGGGCCTGGGGCTTTGGAATTAATCCCAGTTTGGAGATTAGGATTAGTTATTTCTCAGGATCTTGGGCAAGTTATTTGCCTTCTCTAAGCCTCAATTTCTTTATCTCTAGTGTGGGGTTAATAATCTCTAGCTGGCACTTTGGGCTGTAACGTAAACATAAAATAAGATGACAACTACAAACTTCTCAGCATATCACTGGGTGCATAATTGGTGCTCCATAGATGCCAATTATGGTTCCTCTTCCTTATCTGTGACCATGGGGATGGTAATCCATTCCTTGTACAGGGCTGTGCTCACAATTGCATGGGAAAACATGGAAATGAGGGCTTACTAATAAGTCATTTTATTTTTTCAGGATTCCCATTATGGTGTCTTCTAGTGCTTCTAACTTTGCATTGTGCAAATCAAACTCTCTAAAAAATATAGGCCAAATGGACTGAGGTTGGAGAAAACCCCTTTCTCCTTTCTTGGATGATACAGCTAGCCTGTGTGAGGAGGGGTCTTGCTCAAGTTGAGCTGGCTATCCCTGCCCTCCTTGTACCCTCTCATTATACCCTGCTAGGAAGACGAACTCACTGAGCAAGCTGTCTCTGGCAAGCCACAGAGCCTGCGCCTTGCAGGATGTGCGTCTGGTGCCCCAGGAGCCTTTGAAAGTGCCTCATCCAGGGAGTGAGTACCTCTCCAAGTCCGGGAGGAGGGAATTAACCATTTGAAGCTTTTCGGTCCATGAGCAGGTGGTACAGAAGTAGGTGGTTGGGACAAGTGCCAAAAACAATTGGCAGAATGTGGGGAAAGCATTTCGTTGAAGTAGCAGAAACATGTGCACATGCGTGCGTGAGTGGGTGCATGTGTGTTTGCGTAGGTGTGGGGTGCTGTCGGTAGCTGCCGCACCTCCGTTCCAATTTCTCTTCAATCAAATTCCACTCAGCACCCTCTTCCTAAGTCCCTGCTGTGTGCTGGGCTCTGTACTGGGCAAAGGAGTGGATACATATGATAAGACTGCATCCCTGACCTCAGGGAGCTCAGAGTCTCACCAAGGACAGAGATACTCCCAATTTAACTTTTGACTAATGTAATGTGTATTTTTCTAGGATGTGAAAGAGAGGTGGGAGCAATTTTTCTCTGGCCTGAATTAGATGTCGAAGATGCCATAGGCTTTTAGAGCTTGAAGCAAATGTATCAGGATGCAGGCCACCCATATATTGTGTGAGTGGGAAAATAGAGGCCCAGAGAGAGGAAGGAAGCTGCCGGAAGTCGCACTGTCATTTGTTGGTAGGAACAGGGGCACAGCCCACTTTGCAGATTCCTCTCTCCTTTTGCTAGCCAACCTTTAATCCTCTTTCCACTTAAATGACATTGCCTTAGAGAAGTCCTTCTTTGTTATCCCCTCACCCCCAGTAAACTCACTTGCCCTTTAAGCTTCCTGTTGGATAATACTCATTACATCTGTTATTACTCATTCAACCTCCTCACTTCAATTAGATTGTGAATCCCAGGAGGGTAGGACCCCTGTCTGTCTTGTTCACTGGTCTATATCCAGCACAGTAAGTGCTCAATAAATATTTGTTGAGGGATTAAATGCTTCATGCCCCTGATGTCTGTCCTCTGAGCGCAGTGGGGTTTTCATGTGGTTCTTGTTTTCTGAGCATAACTAAAATAGGTCCCATGGGAAATGAGGAACAAGGAAATAGGAAATTATGTGTTCAGAGTTTCCTCTGTGCCTGCCACTGGGTGGGTAACCTTCCTAGGTGTATTAGTCCATTTTCATATGCTATAAAGAACTGCCCAAGACTGGGTAATTTATGAAGGAAAGATGTTTAATGGACTCACAGTTCAGCATGGCTGGGGAGGCCTCAGGAAACTTATAATCATGGTGGAAGGCAGAGGGGAAGCAAGGCACCTTTTTCACAAGGAGAAGTGCTTAGTGAAGGTGGAAGAGGCCCTTATAAAACCATCAGATCTTGTGAGAACTCACCCGCTATCATAAGAACAGCATGAGGGAAACTGTCCCCATGGTTCAATTACCTTCACCTGGTCTCTTCCTTAACACATGGGGATTATGGGGGTTACATTTCAAGCTGAGATTTGGGTGGGGACACAAAGCCTAACCATATCACCAGGTGAGCTCACTGGATCCTTTAGAAGTGTGAGTGCCTTGCAGGGCTGGAGAAGGGAACAGAGTCAGGAAATGGGCAATGGGGTGACAATGACACTCAGAGGCACCCAGCGCCTTTCTGGGTGAGCTAGTCATTCAAAGTTCAGTGGGCCTTCTGTCACCAAAACCAGTATGGGGAGGGCATGGCTGGGCCTTGTTGGTGACGGCTCAAGCACAGGCACATCTTGTCAGTCCTGTTTGCTGGCTGGTCTGCTGCATGCCAAGGGGGCCTTTGTCAAACCAGTCAAGGGTGCAGCGGCTATTGCCAGTGGCCTCTAACAGTCCCCTGCTGGATATTCATTTGTTGTCTAGTATACCCAGCCTTCCTGGAAGCTGAGTGGCATCTTATTTCAACCTTGTTAGCTGTGTGATCTTAGGTAGGTACATATCCTCTCTGGCTTCAAATGCCTCATCTGTAAAATGTGAAATAAAAGGGTACTCAGCTAATAAGCATCCTGGGAGGATTCAATGTCTTGAAAGAAGTCAAATGCTTAGATGATGATATTAATACATAATAAGGCCCTGTTTTCTTTCCCTAACATCTAGAACAGAGTCTGGCATTGAGTAGGTAATGGTATTCATTTGCTAGGGCTGCTGTCATCAAGTCCTATAGACTGGGTGGCTTAAGCAACAGAAATTTATTTCTGCACAGAAATTTATTTCTGGAAGTCCAAGATGAAGATGTTGGAAATGTTGGTTCCTTCTGAGGCCTTTCTCCCTGGCTTGTGGGTGGCTAATCTTCTCCCTGTGTCTTCACATTATCTGTATGTGTATGTGTCCTAATTCCCCCTTTCTTATAAGGTCATCGGTCATACTGGATTAGGGCCCACCCTGATGACCTCATTTTAACTTAATTACCTCTGTAAAGACTCTGTCTCCAAACCTGGAGGCTATTTAGGCATGCATTCTCTGTTGCAACTGCACACCTCTGCTGTTGCTGTGCAAAAGCAGCCATCAACAACATATTGATGAATGAGCACTGCTGTGTTCCAATAAAACTTTATTTACAAAACAGGCCATGGGCCAGTTTGCTCACCCCTAGCCCTCTGGGCCTCTGTTCCTCATCCTCAAATGGAGATAAGAATATTTCCCTCCCTGAGTTGTTGTCAGGAGTAAACACAATAGCTATCAGGCCTTAGCTACATTTTCTTTAGCTCTTAATTTATGCCAGGCCCTGTGATATCGTTATAACATTATAAAGAAAAAACTTGTACAAGGTTCTGGATTAGGAATCAGGAGATTTGCATCTATGATGGTATGTTTCTCATTATTTATGTAGTCAGGGGCAAGTGATTTCCCTTTTGAACTGAGTATCTTCAGCTGTAAGACAGGGAACCTAGTGACTAACTGAAAGGCAATAGGTGGGAATGTGCCAGGCCAATACAAGCCCACTCTTACTGGTCCCTATAACACACAAGCAAGGGAAAGGAAGCCACCCCATTGGTTGATGTTAGGTAAGTATGGGAAGGCTTTTCTTCAGGCTGCTAGATGGTTCCTGGCCGATGAAGTTGCTTCCAGTTGCCCTTTTTTTTTTTTTTTTCTGTTTTGTTTTTTTTCTTTTTCCCCCATTTATTTTATTGCATTTTAGGTTTTGGGGTACATGTGCAGAACATGCAAGATTGTTGCATAGGTACACACGTGGCAGTGTGATTTGCTGCCTTCCTCCCCATCACCTACATCTGGCATCTCTCCCCTTGCTATCTCTCCCTTTCCCCAGCTCCCCACCCCCCACCGTCCCTCCCCTATTTTCCCCCAACTGACCCCAGTGTGTAGTGCTCCCCTCCCTGTGTCCATGTGTTCTCATTGTTCAACACCCGCCTATGAGTGAGAACATGCGGTGTTTGATCTTCTGCTCTTCTGTCAGTTTGCTGAGAATGATGGTTTCCAGGTTCATCCATGTCCCTACAAAGGACACAAACTCATCGTTTTTTATGGCTGCATAATATTCCCTGGTGGGCAAAGGATATGAACAGATACTTTGCAAAAGAAGACATACATGAGGCCAACAAACATATGAAAAAATGCTCATCATCACTGGTCACCAGAGAAGTGCAAATCAAAACAACATTGAGATACCATCTCACGTCAGTTAGAATGGCGATCATTAAAAAATCTGGAGACAACAGATGCTGGAGAGGATGTGGAGAAATAGGAACACTTTTACACTGTTGGTGGGAGTGTAAATTAGTTCAACCATTGTGGAAGACAGTGTGGCGATTCCTCAAGGACCTAGAAATAGAAATCCCAGTTGACCCAGCAATCCCATTACTGGGTATATATCCAAAGGATTATAAATCGTTCTACTATAAGGACACATGTACACGAATGTTCATTGCAGCATTGTTTACAATAGCAAAGACCTGGAACCAACCCAAATGCCCATCGATGATAGACTGGACAGGGAAAATGTGGCACATATATACCAGTTGCCCTTTTATCTAATACCCTGAACGCTCTTCCCGACGTCCTCCCCTATTTAGGCTCTCGTCATGCGTGCCTGCTGTGGAACTCAGACTCTCCCAGGGATTAGAAAGGAAACTTGCATAGGAAGTGCTCTAACTTGGCCAAGGCAGAAGCATTTTTTTTCAGAGCTATCCAAACTAGACAGTCCGAGGCCCTGAGGAGTTTTCTTTCGGTGGGGCTCAGGTGGGGCTTGGATAGGGATTTTGCATAGCAATGCTTCTCACAGTGTTGGCTGTGAGACGGGAGATAGATCTGGTCTGGTCTTAAGCAGGTACCCTTTTCAGAGCTGTACTTTTTCCAGTGCCTTGCAGAACTTAAACATTTGCTGAGATAGTTTTAAATCTGATTCTTCTCTTTCTCCGTGCGTGCATGCATGCATGCGTGTGTGTGTGTGTGTGTGTGCATACAAAGTCATGGAGGCTGCTGAAAGACTTTCCATTTTCTTAGCTTGCTTAGAGGACATGAAGTGGGGAAGTGAACACACCTGCTGTCTCTCGAGGACTTCCTGTGTGGCACTTTGCTAGGTGGTTTGTACACATGATTTCTTTTAATAATGAGATAGACATTACCCTTCACAATGTAAAGATGAGGAAACTAAGTCTTAGAGAGGTTAAGTTTCCTCCCAAGGCCACACAGCTAGGAATGGAGGGAAGGACAAAACCCTGGTGCACCTGGGCGTGAGAATACATTGAGATGGTCTCCTTGATGGGAAACCTCACTCCATCCCTCCTACTGCTCAGCTCTGGGCCCCTGGTTAGGCTTAGGCACCTGGGGGTGGAAGACAGAGCAGCAGTTACCTTTTGCCTCAGGTGTTTATATACCGCCACTCACTCCTGCGTGGGGGACGTCCTTCCCACTGGGACTCCAGCTGTGCAGAAATACTTCCTGCTGGGCCTGGCTTTGGGTTCAGAAAGTCTCTCTTATACTCTTCCTCTGCGCGCGGCCATTTCAATGGTGATACAGCAGCTCCCACTTATTGAGCTGCTACTCTATGCAGGCACTGGGCTAAGTGATTTTCATATCTTAATTCTCACCTAACCTTATGAATTAAGCAGGACCTGATATTCCTATGTTACAGATCCGAAAACTTAGAGAGTTTAAATAAGACACCACACAGCTAGCAGGTTACAGAGCTGGGCAGTGCCTCTAGGTCTGTCCAAGTTTAAAGTCCATGCTCTGAACTTCTCTGGCTCACTGTCCCACTTATCACATGGTATGACGCGTTTCCATTTATGGGTCTGAGTCTCCTCTACAGTGAGACTCCCTGAGAGTGAGGCCGGCCCTGGGTGGTGCAGCTGGATTTAGAGCCAGAAAGAACTGGTTGGGACCACAATTTTGACATTTAGTGACTATGTGTCCTTGGCACTTTATCTTTCCAAAGCTCTGGTTTTTTTTTTTTTTTAGATTTTTGAAGTTGGGGTAATCATGTTCTGTATAGTGATACGATTATGGTAATATGATTTATGGCAATATCAAAATGCCCAGTACATGCACCACCAATGTTGGATGATCAGACAAATTCAAGCTCAGCCCCTGCATAAGGCCGACTCTGATGGTGCCCTGGGCGCGCCCTCGAACTTGCAGTCCTCGGTTAGAGAGCAGCTATTTCTGCTTTTAGATCTTTACACCGACAAAAGCTACTTTATGGGGATGCCTATCTGGTGCTGCAGGAGATGGCAAGAGTCCAACATGTTCTCCCCACACAAAGAAATCCAGCCTTATTAGGTTTCATACGACTGTCTCGCTTCCCGCTTCCCTTTCCTCTCCTTGACTAAAATAAACCTTGCACATCAAAATCTCACTCAGCATCCCCTAAAGGGATGAGTGCTTTCTCTGGAAACCCTTGGAGTCCTGAAATGAGAAGGCTAACTCAGTCTCTAGGGAGAGTGGCTATTTTGAATTTCTCAAGACACTAATTCAAGAAGCGTGCCCTCCCACTACCTCCTACCCCCCTAATTTCCCACAGTTGTGTGGCAAGCGAGCTGCTGAAGAAGTTTTCGTTCTTGGGAGATGGAGATGAGGGAGGAAGAGAGTGTGGGAGGGAGAAGTTCATCAAAACTGTTAAAGACGCTAAAGATGTGTTTTTTACAAAGCCCTTGGTGGAATCTGGGTTCTAAGTAGGACTTTTCTTGTAGTTTAGCAGACCAGTTAAGATACGGCTTTGGGCGCAAAGGCCCCTTCCCCAGCTATCCTCAGGATACGAATGACTGGAGGGCTGCAGTGAGGACTGAAGAGAGTTCAGTGAGTTTGGTGTGTGATGCTCGGGAGCTGTGGGAAGAAAGCACTGTTCCCACTCCAGTCATGGCAGCCCAGAGGAGCCCTGTTCGAGAAGGTTGTAAGCTAAGGATATCACCGAGGGTAGCACAGAACCTGGTGTTTGTGAGATGCCTCAGAAAAACTAGGCGAGACTTTGAGGAAGGCCAAAGCAGGTGAGGGCTCTGAGCCAGTAACATCTGAATTATTAATATGACCTCATTTGTGCCAGCAGCCTGCTGGGATTTGGGGACATTATTTTCACTGAGGGTCCTGGGGGATGTAATAGTATCAGTCTTGATTCTGGGAATTTTTGGTGTAGGGGATGGTATGCGGATCAGCTGCAGTGGGCCTGGGGCAAACCAGCATCTGACAGTGGAGTGGGCTTCCAGGAGTAATTTGGGCTACACTTTACCAGTGGTCCAGACTGGGGTGGAGGGGAGGAGCAGGGGCAGGAAGACAGCCTCCAGACCCTTTGGGAGCAGGAGTGAGAGTCAGGGGCTCCAGACGATGGGCTGGGATGTGGACAGTGACTAATAATTGGTGAGAAGCATGATAGCATGGCTAGAAGCACTGCGGCCTGAATGTCAGTACTTTACTTAGTTGCATGGGTTGGAACGACACTACCAAGGTTGAAGGCACAGCTCTACAGTTCCTGACTCTGTCGCTCCAGCCTGGCTGGCCTAAGTAGGCTAAGTAGGCTTAGCGTGTCAACTTTTATGATGTATCTTATCTATTACTTTGTGTGCTGATAGTTATACATTTAAGGTGGGTAGAGTCTGATCCTATAGTTGGTTCTTCAATGGATCTGATAGGCAAAAGACAGTGAAGAAACCAGGCTGCAGATAACAAAGTCTGGTCTTCCAAAGCCTCCTGGCAAGCAAACAACAATAGACATTACAAATAATTTTGAGAAGGGGATATATTCATATGGGAAACATTCAACCAGTATGGAAAGGTATAGAGTGAAAACAACGTTTCCATCTGACCCTAGAACCTTATCTAGTCCTTCTCAGGAGAATAGTTTCCTGGAATAGTTTCCTGACATAGTCCATGCATATACAAGTGTATGTGAATGTGTATGTGTATAATATACACACTGTCATGCACCTCAAATTAATTCTTTTTTTTTTTTTTTTTTTTTTTTTGAGACGGAGTTTCACTCATGTTACCCAGGCTGGAGTGCAATGGCGTGATCTCGGCTCACTGCAACCTCCGCCTCCTGGGTTCAGGCAATTCTCCTGCCTCAGCCTCCTGAGCAGCTGGGATTACAGGCACGCGCCACCATGCCCAGCTAATTTTTTGTAGTTTTAGTAGAGACGGGGTTTCACCATGTTGACCAGGATGGTCTTGATCTCTTGACCTCGTGATCCACCCGCCTCGGCCTCCCAAAGTGCTGGGATTACAGGCTTGAGCCACCGCGCCCGGCCCTTCAAATTAATTCTATTCAACTAACTTTTATTGAATTCTTATGATTTCCCAAGAACAAGCCTAGCACCTTCACATATGCTATCTCATTCAGTCCTATAACAACCCTACGTAGTATCCATTACTTTGACCAGTATGCAAGTCAAAGGAAATGGAGGCTTGGTGACAGGAGCCACACAATTTGCCCATGGCCACAGGATGTAAGACCACAGGAGCTGGGAATTAAATCAGGCAGGTCTGACTGGCTTTAAAAAGGAGCTCACTCCCCACTACTTCATGCTGCCTCTTACATGCTTATTGTGAAAATGCTTTCTGGGAATTTTCTAATTTGACCTTAGAAGGTATGTTGTGGGCTCTCAATGCTGAAAGGTATGGCTAGAGACTGGAGAGATAATCTGGGAAAGGGTGAATTTATCAGTGGCTCTTGGCTCCTCCATGTGTCCATGGACCTGTATCCATAGCTGTGCATTCATTATCATCTGCTGCAGAAGTTGTGTTGGCTCCCATAGAACGTGCATGGACTTGCTCTTAGGTCCAGCCTACCTAAGCTGAGTGTGTGTGTGTGTGTGTGTGTGTGTGTGTGTGAGTGTATGTTGGACATTTGGCTTAGGCCTGAGAAGCAGCCTCTTGTAGGTTTGCCATCAGTAAGGACCAAAGGAGACAGTGGAATGAACTTTTGATTGCTTGTTCAGACTTTGCCTAACCTCCTTTCTTTTTTGATTTCACTAATTTTTATAAAAACTCGAAGAAGAGCCTATCCCAGTGAAAGGAGTCACCTCTCATTTTGTAAAGCTCTAAGACAGGACAGTAGTACTGACTGCTCTGTCATTGTGAGGATCCAGAGATCACAGTACATGTTTGTGTTTCTCCAACTTGGAATGGTTGTAACTTTGATTCCACAGTTACACTTGCCAACCTCCAGAGAAGGCACAGAATGGCTAATGATGTTTTAAACTATGGATCCACAATGAATTCAAAGATATAATGGATTTTATTAATTTTAAGAGAGCATGAGCACATTATGGAGGAAATATATTACAGTGGTTAAGGATGCAGCCTCTGGAGCCAGACTGTCTGGGTCCAAATTCTGGCTCTGATACTTTCTGGCTTGGCATTTTATCTTTAAGATAAGTTACCTGAACTTCAGGTAAGTTATTTAACCTCCAGGTAAGTTACTTAACCTCTTTCCACCTCAGTTTTCTTACCTGCAGAATGGATGTAATAATAGCACAAGTTTCATAGGCATGCTGTCAAGATTGAAGAATTAATACACATAATAAAGCTTAGAACAGCATCTGTTTTAAGTACCCAATAAATGTTAGCAAGTACTGCTATATGGAACAGAGTACAAAAATCACATTCACTTAAAAGATAAAACAGAACACTGCAACAAATTTTTATACTTGCTGCAGTCTGCCATGGGCTGTATTTTTGCAATAGGCTGAATTTGCCTGTTCATTCTGTGCAGCAAGGGGCACTCTTCTGGAAAATTTGGCGCATAGTTGGCGTAAAATACATTACAGCTGTCATCATCAACATTGTAAGCACCATCCAAAGGAGTATAATGTCTGTGAAATTGGAGAGTCTGTTGACTTATTTTAATGAATCAGCATTGTTAGCAGAGGGAAACTTGCAGCTTCTCCTGGAACGGGGTCTTTAGAGGTTGTTTGTAAAGCCTAGGAAGAAATCAGACCTAGATCTTTTTTACGGTTTGGAAGTTAAAAATGAGGTCTGACTATTCTCCCTGTTTCTTGCCCACTTATTCACCAGGTAGCTGTGAGTGATTTCTGGTGATTTCTAAAAGTCAAATCCACTCGAAGAGGACAAAGATCAGCCACTATAAAAGAACTTCTAAAAATTTGCTGTGTAATAAATACATGAAAATAATTTAACCTCATTAAAACCTCCTGAATGTAAATTAAAACAACTGAACCATATATATATATATAAATTAGCCAACATTGGGAAACTGATAAAACTCAGTGCTGACAAAGGGATGGTGAGATGGGCATTTGCATAGGGCTGAGGTACATCTGAGCTCATAAAGTGAAAACTGCATATAACCAATGTCACCTTTGAATTGACCACTAAGCATAGCATGTGTGATTTGTGTTTTATAGTTCTCCGTATTATTTGGTTTTAAAACCTTTTTATTTTGAAAATTTCCATCACATAAAGAAGTAATTTTTTTTTTTTTTTTGAGACAGGATCTCACCCCAGGCTGGAGCGATCAGTGGTGATTATAGCTCACTGCAGCCTCTAACTCCTGGGCTCAAGTGATCCTCTTGCCTCAGCCTCCTGAGCAGCTGGGACCACAGCCCCCTGCCACTACACCTGGCTAAACTTTATTCTTATTTTTTGTAGAGATAAGAAATCTCTATGTTGTCGAGGCTGGTCTGGAATTCCTGGGGCTCAAATGATCCCACCACCTCAGCCTCCCAAAGTGTTGGGATTACGAGCATGGGCCACCATGCGCAG
The DNA here is from genome assembly GCF_009761245.1 of Sapajus apella. Taxonomy (NCBI): domain Eukaryota; kingdom Metazoa; phylum Chordata; class Mammalia; order Primates; family Cebidae; genus Sapajus; species Sapajus apella. Next base: position 30,521,969 of record NW_022436976.1, on the reverse strand, counting down.
CTGAGAAATAAATTGTGTATGATACATTTTGTCTGCAGCAGCTGAGAAATAAATTGTGTATGATACATTTTTTCTGCAGCAGCTGAGAAATAAATTGTGTATGATACATTTTTTTCTGCAGCCTTCATCCAATTTCAACAACCATCAGCATTTTGCCACACTTGGTTCATCACTCAACTAGCATCCCCAGCTTTTATTTTGTTGTAATGTTTTAAAGCAAATTGTAGCCACTGTGTCAGTATGCCCTAAATATTTAAGTCTACTTTTAAAACAGTGAAGTTTTAACCTAAGCATAGTATCATTATCACATTTAACAAAATCAATAATTTATTGATGTCATCTAATACCAAGTTTTCTTTATTGTCTAAAAAGTGTCTTTTTACAGTTGGTCAGTTGGAATTAGGATTCCAACAAGGCCCACATTGTGCACACTAATTCTTCTACATAACAGAGAAGCTCTAAGCCCAATTAGGAGAAAAAAGGAAAGGACAATTATAATTGCAGCCAATCATAATGGAGATAATGTTTTGAAACTTATTAATATGCTTTTCTATTTTGCTTCCTTCCTTTATTGACCTTTGCTCTAGGTGTCTTGAGGCATCCATCATCCTGGAAGAAGTCTATGATTTATAACAGAAGGAATGCAAAAAGAAAGAACAAGTTAATATTTCTCTTTTGGCATGTCAAATAGAATTATCAGCAAGAAAATAACCTTGCAAGCCAGGTGTTGTCTTGAAAAGCCATTTCTAAATTTCTTTAATCCTCGCCTTTGGCTTTTCAACAATGCAGCCTGAGTAAACCAGTTTATGGAGTTCTCCCAAAGTGCAGGGGAAATATCCACATCCTTTATTAGGGTGTCTCTAAGAAACCGAAGTATGGAGGGCATGATGCACGGGAAATCTGCTATTTTGGGGCCCTTTGTGATAGAGAGAAAGAGATAGAGAGAAAAGAGGAAGAAGCAGGTGAGAGAATCAGTTTAGGTCATGTACTCTCCCAGTTTTGGCCCAGAAAATAGGGAGGTCTATTGGTTAAGTAGGGTTATCATCAAGGGCAGAGGAGGGTTTTTTTTCCTTCTCCCTGCTTGAGACTCTGCTGAATAGACTATTTACCTGGGGTGTGACTACATCTACAAGGCTGTGTGGTATGACCAGGCAGAGGGAGGCCTTGATGCTTAGATTTTCTGAGACATTCTTATTTCTAGTGAGGCACAGATGGACCCAGAAAATGGCGAGTTTAGCTGGGGAGTATTACCAATGGGAGTCACCATGGTTGCGCAAGGCCAAGGTACTCTGTAGCAAGGGCTGCACAGTGGACCACCTGGGCCAGACCAGTTGGAGTCACAGCAAGTGGGAAGGAGTCTAGACCCAACAGATGAGTGCAAAGAGCTGCAGAGGGCAAGAGCCAGCGAGACAGCCTCCTGGGCTCTGATCAGCCAAAGAAAGCCTAGGCTATAAGTTACTCTTATGCAGACACAGACTTCAGCTGTGAATCCCAGTAGGGCAAGATACATGCAGGTGGATCAGGGACTTCTACCTAACCCTGCCTAGAAAAGTAAGAAGAATCTGACTTTTTGCCTGCCATGAAGGTGTTCAAGTTTCACCTCTCCCTCTTCACACCTAGATGTCATCTTGGAGGGGAGCTAGAAGACTGATACGTTTGAGAAACTAAGCCTTTACCCTTAGAGGGGACCATTCTTTGAAGGTACCATTTAAATTATCATGTGATATGAAGGTTTAAACCTTATTAAATATTAAAACAATCAGGTTGTCCTTTTGAATGGCTTTTGGCTATTTCCAAAAATCAAATCTGTTAGAGGACAAATATTAGACATACTGAAATGCTTCTAAAATATTCTAACTGGTGAATATATGAGAAAATAATTAACTTCATTAATTACCCACTCAAATGTAAACTAAAACAACTATTCTATACTTCCTTCTTTGAAATTCATAAACGTTGGAAAAAAATACAGAAAATCTACTAGTTGGTAGGAAAAAGGTTATAGACAGAACAAAGGGGCCACATGCTCTTGGTTAATCTGAGTTTTGATGGAAGTTAAATGTTGCTGCCCTGGCATAAACACTAACATTTATTAAGCACTTTCTCTGTGCCTGGTGCTGTTTTAAGAAATTTAGGTGCATTATTTCACTAAACGTTATGAACTATATGCTATCATGGCCTCTTTTTACCAATGGGAAAACTAAGCCACAGATAAATACCTTGTACAGTTAGAAAATGGCAAACTTAAGATCTGAATCTAGGAAGCCTAATGTGAGGGCCACTAGCCTTAACCTCTGCTTGCCCCCATGTTGGGACACATTCAGACCCTTCTTCCTATGTGACAAACACCAGATCCTTACCAGTGACTAGAGGGTGGATGGGGAATTCTAAACCGTTTCTTCTTGACTCCATTTCACTTTTAAGCCTCTGTAAACTTAATGCATGTTGACAGATCTGTTTGTTTTGAGGATTGATATGATATTTCTGAAAACACCTAGCAAAGACATAGCTGCTCAATCAGTGTTGCTTGCTGAACCCAAATCTTGCTTGATTAGATGCATTAACACACTCTATTCTTTGAAAATTTTTAGGGAAGAACTTGCCTCTTGCTTCCTGCCTTTGCAAGTGGGATTTGCTGTTGAAGCTTCTCTGAATAGCTCACTGTCATGCCCTGGGTCATTTATATCACCTTATCAGGGACTGTGAGAGTTTAGAAAATCTTTCAGCAAATACTAGCTTTTTCTCCCTCCCATTCCTAGCCCGGAATACTTTACTACCTCATTGATGTTGGTTTTGGCCTTGTGGTTTGCTTTGGCCAATGGAATGTTAGTGGATGTGACCCCAGCAGAGGCTTTTAATGTACCTGGGAATTTTGGATTGCCTCTTGGACTCTTGTGATTGATGCACCTCAAGAAGAACATGCTCGTGGGTAGCTGCTGCCCCTTCGACCTGGGACCCAGAATAAATACATGTCGAGCAGACTTGAACACAGTCTGCTACTACACTTAGCTGTCCAGCAGGGTGAAGTGGAGCTTCCTAGCCAAGCCTAGCCTGAATTGACTGAACCATCATGGATCCGCAGATTGGTAATTGTGAGAATAAATTCTTGTTGTCAAAAGCTATTGAGTTTTTAGGTGCTTGTTATGCAGCATTATGGAAACAAAAGCTGACAAATACAGTGGGTTGTGTTCTAAAGTCCACGTGCAGGTTAAAAATGTGAATGATGGGACCTATGCCCTGCTGCATCTGAAAACATAAAAGAGTATAACATTAGGAAAGCAACATGAAGCTATATCAATATGAAGGGCTTTATTTTCCACCTTAGAAAATAACCAGGGACAGGGTGCGGTGGCCCATGCCTGTAATCCTAGCACTTTAGGAGACCGAGGCAGGAGGATCACTTGAGGTTAGGAGTTCAAAACCAGTCTTGTCAACATGGTGAAACCATGTCTCTACTAAAAATACAAAAAAAAATTAGCAGGGCATAGTGGTAGGCGCCCAATCCCAGCTACTTGGGAGGCTGGGGCAGGAGAATTGCTTGAAACTGGGAAGTGGGGGTTGCAGTGAGCTTAGATCTCACCAGTGCACTCCCGCCTGGGCAATAGAGTGAGACTCTGTCTCAAAAAACAAACCAAACAAAACAAAACCAACCAACCAAACAAACAGGAATATGGATAACAGTTCATCACAGTGTTATTTCTAACAGTAAAAATTGGAAACCAACTTAAAGAATAACATCAGAATTATGATCAAGTAAACTATGGTTTAGCCATATAATCGACTATTACATAGTCTGTTAGGATTAGGCTTAGCTAAGAAATACCTAAAATAGTGATTTAAGCCAGATCGAACCTTATTTCTCTGAATAAATGAAGTCTGAAGAGACACATTCCAGACTTGGTGAGATGGCTCAATAGCATCTTTCCAGCTTTCTACTCCTCATCCTTAGAGTGAGGCTCAATCTTCATGGCTCAGGATGGGTGCTGGAGCACCAGCTATCCATTGCATCCACATTTCAAGCAACAGGATGATGTATGTATGCTGTCACTTTAAGGAGACATCTTAGAATTCCTCACACAACACTTTGTTTATATCTCAGTGGTAAAAACATAAGCACAACAATGTTCCCAGCTAAACGTTTGGGTACTGTAACCATGGAAGAAATGGTTATACATATACCTACTCATTAAAATTACAACCACGAAGATCTCTAGGGTGTTCTGTCTTACAATTTACCTTGGTGTCTGGTAGCTACTGACTTTTTGCCTCTGTTATGAAAGAACTATGTTCCCAGAGTTTGTTGGAACAAAGAATGCACGAGTATTTCCCATTGACTGAGCGTGGGCCACATGTGAGAGGGAGCTAGTGTGAGTGGTAGAGGGAGAAACAGACACTGTAGAGAGAGGTAAGAGGCTAGTGTCTGAGTTCCTTGGGGCTGCAGGAGCAGCGCATCTGCAGCCATATCAAAGGAACAGCAGGTGTGGGGCTTAGAGAAGCCAGGAGATTGTGTTCACAGAATGAGCTTTAAACACAGCTGAGTTGAGAGTGTGATAGAGCTGTCTCATGTACCAGCTCGTTAAGAACTTCCCTGCCTCTCTCACTTTACTGCTCTTTCCTCTCTCCCCATCCCTGGGAACAAGGAGGCGCAATGAGTAAGAAGGGTGAGGAAGTGTGGAAATATAACATGGAGAAGGAGGGAAGAAGGACTGTGCCTTTCCTCAACCTACTCCCCTGCAAAGAAAGCTTCTTGCTTGCAGCAGACCTCTAGCTATGGGGAGGGGAAGTAGTTGACCCTTTGAATGAAAATTGGAGCTCTGATTATTCCATGGGACTTTTAATGGTTGAATTGAGACTACATCTTTGATTTAAAAAGACAGTAGGGCTTTTTTTTTTTTTTTTAAGTCACATACATGTGAACAGAAGATTCATGAGAACTGTCATAGTGTTCATCTAGAGGCAGGGGAGAAATGGTTTTTCCCATTGCATTTTAAAGGCTATTACGAGATAAAAATAAAAGCACCACATCCTATGAGTCCTGTTTGTTCACCATACCAGTTACAAGTAGGACAATACTTATGTAATATGTTAGCCAAAAGGCAATTTATATAATATGACCCAACTACGTGAAAACACTGAGAGAAGGAGAGAGAGAGGCAGAGAGGGAGAGAGAAAGAGAGAGGTAGGGGAGGTGGGGAGACAAAGAGGGGAGAAAGGGGAGAGAGAAAAAAAAGGAGGCATGAAAGGAAATAGCAAAACGTTCAAAGCATTTTTCTCTACCCTGGGATGGAAGGCCTAGGGGGAATCTTGTCCTCTGAGCTCCCAGCCATTATTCCATGGCCTGTTGGCTTCCATCTCTGTGCCATAATGCTTTTTTTTTAAACAAATTTAGAGATGATTGTTTTATGTGTCTCTGATTAGACAGTAAACTACTTGAGCAAAGGAAACATGGCTTTCTTCAGCTTTCTCTCCACAGGGCTCAGAACAGAGCTTAGAACACAGTTAGTGGGGAATAAAGGTTAAACACTTATTAAAGAAAGGAGGAAGATTATTAAGGCAAAACCAAACCAAAAGAAACAAACAAAAAATGAGCAAACCTGAGGTCAAATGCTTTAGCTGAGTCCCCCAAATGTTGCGATCGTTCTTCCGTCTCTATTCCCAGAATGTTTTGCTTACCTTTCCAAAATGCCCCTAGCCCTGCATGAATGATCTGTGTGCTCATATTAGTTATCTGTAAACAGCTTGAGGATGGGACCCATATAATAATAACAGTATTTATTGGACACCTATTACCTGCTGGGCAGGGTGCCAGGACAATGCTGCCCACACTCTAATATACACCTGAGGTCTTGTTAAAAAGCAGATTCTGATTCAGTGGTCTGGGGTGGGCCTGAGTTCCTGCATTTCTAGAAGATGATGCCTATGCTGCTGGTCCCAGGACATGCTTGGAGTAGCCAAGTGCAAAGGACCTTAACTCATTTAATTCTTCAATCAGTCCTTCAATAGGCAGGTGTTATTTTTCTCACTGCATTTTTGCAATAAGAAAACCTAGGGTCTGAGCAGGTGAGTGAGGGTCATGCACTTATTAGTGGCGTTGGCATTTGAACACAGTGCTGTCTAACTTCAAAGTGTGGAATCTTTCCACGGTGCCACATGCTTAGCTTGCAGAGGGGCCTCTTATGGGAGCCATCTTTGCACTATCAGACCCTGGAAGGAAAAAGAAAAGGGAGAACAAATTGTGTTTCTAAAAATAAACCTTGGGCTGTGTTTTGGCTCTGGAGGAAGGCAAGGGTCTGTGAGGGATTACTGTCCACTGGAGAAAGCACGAGCATTCTTTTCCGGAGTGTACTCGCAGGCTCCTCTCACCGCCTCAGGCCTGCCAGGAAAGGGCTCTCAGCTCCAGCTGGGGGAGGGCCTGAACCAATCGAAATCTGCTCAGTGGGATAACACCTGAATGGAGGCATTAGCTTTAATGGGAAAGGCCTGTTTGCAGGGGAAGTGAAGTCAGCAACTCACACTTCAAGCACTTGCAGGTTCATTAGCATCCTGACAACCCTCTCATGAGGCAGGAGCTGTCATCTCCACTTTCCAGATGGAAAAACTGAGGGTCAGGCTGGCTCTCAAACTTGGGTCTTCTGACTCTTTCAAGTCCTATGTGACGCTACACTGAGCTCATTGGGGTTCATAAAAGGAGGACTGAGAATGATGGAAAAGATCCAAACACGCTCCTCTTTGAAGGAGGGAAATCTGGGAGGAACGACCCTGGGTTCAAATTCTGCCACTTAGGAGCTATACAGCAATGAGCAGGTCAACGGACCTCTCTGAGCCTCTGTGTTCGTCTCTATAAAGTGAGTATGATGATTGTGTGTGTATACATATCTCTGGATCATCATTATCCATAGGTTTTCTGTTTGCAAATTTGCCTACTTACTAAAGTTTACTTGTAACCTCCAAACCATGCTCCTGGTGTTTCTGCAGCCATCTGTGGACATGTACAGAGTGGTGATAAATTTGAATTACTTGAGGCATGTTTCCATTTGAGGTTGAACAAGGCAATTTCCTGCCTTTTTCATGATCTGTTTAGTGCCATATTATTTGCATTTTTGTGCTTTTTTGTTGGTGATGTTGCTGTTTAGGATGGCCCCAAGAGTAATACTAAGGTACTGTCTAGTGTTTCTAACAGCAAGAAGGCTATAATATGCCTTCTGGAGAGAATGTGTGTTACATAAGCTTTGTTTGTGTATAAGTTGCAGTGCTGTTGGATGTGAGTTCGATGTTAAATGTATCAACAGTATTGGTTAAATAAGGTGTGTTTAAACAGAAACACATGAAACAAAGTTATATATTGATTAGTTGATGATAATGCAACAACTGGAGGTTCACAGGAACCTAACCCTGTACTTCCCCTAGGAACAATGGTTCAGCATTCACAAATTCTGTGTTCACAGCAACTTTACAGAAGATAACTACTGCAAATAACAAACAAGAGTTAACTGTATATATTTCCGGGACATGTTGAATGTCAGTTCCTTCTGCAGTTTTACTCATTCACCTTTCTTGCAAGGGCCATGCTGATGAGCCCTAGAGACGATAGTCATGGTCAGAGGCAGTGTGGCAGGGTAGGCAGGATAGTTGAGTGTATGAGTGTGGACTCTTCTTGTAAGACCTTGAGCAATTTACATCACCTCTCTCCCATGTCTGCAAAGGAATGCCTTTGTTGTCCATGTCTGTAGAAGATGATGATACGGTACCTGGTTTATGGTTTCTTATGAGGATTAAATAAGCAAAGATGTACAAAGGGTTTAGAACAGAGCTTGGTAAGCAGGGCTGGGACTAGGGAGAGGCACCTAGGGTACAAAATCTACGGAGACACTCACCCTGTGCTTGCCTGCCTCCTTAAATTTTGTTCTCTGAGCTGGGCATGGTGGCTCATGCCTGTAATCCCAGCACTTTGGGAGGCCGAGGCAGGTGGATCACCTGAGATCATGAGTTCAAGACCAGCCTGGCCAACATGGTGAAACCCTGTCTCTACTAAAAATACAAAATTAGCTGGGTGTGGTGGGTGTGCCTGTACTCCCAGCTACTTGGAAGGCTGAGGCAGGAAAACTGCTTGAACCTAGGAGATGGAGGTTGCAGGGAGCTGAGATTGCACCACTGCACTCCAGTCTGGGTAACTAGAAACTCCGTCTCAAAATTTTTTTGTGTGTGTGCTCTGGGTGTCTTTTTCATTTTGCCCCTGTCCTGGTCCTGCTGGCAAAGGAGTATTAGCCACTGCTATTATTAACAGGAAGTCCTCTCTGTCCCTCTGGAAAGGGTCCTGGGGCCGCTGTCAGCTGGGCTGGCTTTGAGGTCTGGCCATCACTGTGGGTGTGGCATGCTCTCTCTTTGGTTCTTTGTTTCTTCATCTGTCAAATGGAGATGACCTCACTCTTGATATCCTTGACCACACTGCCCACCTCTGAGGGTGGCTGTGAGGATCAAACGAGATATGGGTGGGCAAGCTTTTGTAAACTGTAAAGTGCAGGACAAACAGGAGGTGTCATTACTCATCTGTAATACCCCCTTCTGGCTCTGTCATCCACTAAACAATCTCAGCTTGACTTGAACCTGCTCATGGCTTCAGCCCACACCACCACTCAGGGAAATGAGTTCCATATGGCTGACTCCCATGGTAGGAAAGAGAACATTATTTTTTGTTTATACTAAAAACTACATTTGAAAAAGCTTTGCTCCTGGCCTTTTCCAAAGCTGGTATCCTGGGCTTGTGCTTTTACCTTGCAGGCTTGCCTTGGTCTTTGAAGGTACTGCCATAATTTTACAGGAAGACAGAGATGAGACGTGTGTCGAGGACCTACTATGGGCTAGGCAATGCGTTAAGTGCTTTAAGTGAACTCTCGGTAGTGCTTACAATAACTCTGCTAAACAGGTCCTTTTAGTCTCATTTCACAGGTGTGGAAATGGAGGCTAGCAAGATTGAGTGGCTTACCTGGAATCACAGCCAATGGTGGGGTCAGATTTGAATTTGGTTCTGTCTGAGATTAAAAGTGAGGGTGGGGAGGTGCTGGAGGCTGGTGTTTCCATCACCGGCAGGCTTGGGGGTCACACGGATTATATATAACCTCCTTCCTTACCTGCTGGGTTACCTGGGGGAAGTTACTTTAAATTCTTTTAATCCTCAGCTTTGTTTTTCACCTGCAAAAACAGTGATCATCATGTTTACCTTGTAAGGTTGTTAGGAGATTTAAGTGAATTAATGTGTGTCTGGCATTTATCACAGTCCCTGGCTCAGAATAAGTACTCATCAATGTTAGTTACTATTTTAGGATGAGGAAACTGGCTAAATAAATGGCCCCTTTGTGTGGAAGGAGAAGTCTGTTTTGTGGTGGGGTGCAGAAATGATGCACTTACAGATGCTTCCAGCCCCTTCCTGTGCCTGAGTGAGTGCGTGCCACTGGGCTAGGCAATGTGTTAAGTGCTTTAAGTGAACTCTCGGTAGTCCTTACAATAACCCTGCCATTTGAGAGGACCTACTTCCTCAATGTAAGGTGGGGTCCTGAGGTCCAAAGGCAAAAGTCATTAGCCTCTGGTCACAGACTTGACCTTGAACTTCATAGGGGACTCAGGGGCTTGGACCAGCGAAAAGGAGGAAGCCTTGGCTGGGACGATGGAGTGGCTGTGTGGGTGGACAGGACAGAGCTCTCTGGGGACAGTGGTTCAATGCATAGATGTGATGCCATCCAGGGTCGTCTGGTGGGATGGCAGTGGGGCGATAATCCGCTGGAAGGGGCACAGCAGCACTCAAGCGGCTGGCGGCAGGGTTGTGGGGGGCAATGTCCAGCCCTCTGCAGTATCTGGGAGGAGTCAGGGAGAAGCTTGTGGCAAGGAACAAAGGGAAGACAGGAAATGGGGGTGGTAAATGGGGCAAACAAGACAGAGCAAGGCCCATCTTGGGCTTCGCTGGAGGAACCCTGGGCAGCTGAGTACCCTCCCCACGCTGTTTGAGGAGGGTGGCCAAGGCCTGGGTGGGCACACTGACGGCTTATCCCTTCCATCTGCTCGTGGAGCCAGGCTAGCTTCGTGCCGAGACACTCAGCTGACCCCACAGCAGTGCTAGCTGCACCCGAGGTCATCTTCGGGAACGCGTTCTCTCCCATTTGGTCCCACTGTGCTCCTCCCGAACCCTTCCCCCCACCCGGGCTCTGAGCTCCTCCCGAACCCTTCCCCCCACCCGGGCTCTGAGCTCCTCCCGAACCCCTCCCTCACCCCCACCCCCGGGCTCTGTGCTCCTCCCGAACCCTTCCCCCCAGCTCTGAGCTCCCGAGTCCCCGCTCAGTTGTGACACGTCTCTGTTTCTCCCGGGTTTAGCGCCTAAGACCTGTGGATGTCTCCTACCCGGTCACTGTCATTGTTTTGGACAGGGATTTCTGTGAAGGTCCCTCAGATGGGGCCGCCCTGGCTCTGCCTTAGGGGACGGAAGCTGATGGAGGCTGTGTCCTCCAGGGACCCCACCGTCAATGTGGAGGATGCACGGGTGGTGGAGGCTGCCCCTCAAGCAGGCCACCTGTGGGAGAGGCCCCAGGTCTGGGTCTGAGGGGGCATGGCCCAGCCTGACGCAGGAGCTGTGGAACGAAGATGAGGTCAGTGCCGGGAAGTAGAGTTGTGTTGGAGGTTGGGAGGGAGGTGGCTGAAGGGTCAAATTAAAGGGATGGAGTGGCCCGGAGTGACAAGCAGGCCAAGGTCAGCGTGAAGGAGGTGCAGAGAGCTGAGGAGGTCTGAGAGAATATAGCAGGGGCTCTGGGGATTCAGTCTTTAGGCACTGGTCCCCCCAGTGGCTCCTGGGCAGGGAGAAATGAAGGACATGGGTCTCATTTGCTGATCACGTGTGAATTCATCTCCAGCAAAGAGGAAATGTTCATGTTCTCTGAGAAGCATATACCAAGAAAGGTTCCTTGTTCGGGAGATGTATTGGGGGAAGGTTTATGAAGGGTAAAAACGAGAGAGCAGGAGTTGGCGGGGTGAGCCGGCAGCCTTGATGTAGGTTTGTTAGCTGGGAAAGCACAGGGGAAGGAAGGAGGGTTGGGCAGGAAGGTCTCAGATGGCAGCACACCTCAGGATAGTCTTGGCCAGGCTCCTGTTATAGGTCCCAAGCCAAGAAGCCCATGGCTGGAGGCCCACCTCTGGTAGGAGTGGATGGGCACCAGCACCCTCACTGTGCCTGTCATTGGCTGGGTGCTGTCCAGGGAAGCCCTGCCTCAGTGCACATGGGGTGGAGGGTGCAGAGGGGCAGCAGCCATGGTGGTCACATGGGCATCCCTGGCTGGGCCTCCTGAAGGGCAGCTGGTGGTATATTTGTATGGTCTTTAAATGGACTAAAGAGGCTGAGGGAGGTGGCTCCAAACTGCTTCTAGGGGCACATGACTCTTCATATTGCCTCTTCCAAGCACTCACTGGCAGTTAGTTCCTTAATCCAATTCATCTGGCACTTACTGAGAATCTACAGGGTGTACATTCTGTACAACCTTTAAGACAAGCAGCCTCTGCCCTGGAGAGGCCCACTCCCTAGTGACGGTGATCACATGTGCTAATGCCATTAACGTCATCAGAGATGCAAGGTGAGCACTCCAAGGGGCGGGAGGAGGGGGAGAAACGTCCACTTAGAAAAGCAGGTTGAAAGAGAGTTCAGGAAAATGGTGTATATGAGTGGGTCCTCCTGGGTGATTGGAATTTGTCAGTGCAGGGAGGAAAGGGAATTTGACTCCAGAGGAGGTTGGTATGTGGCAGAGATGAAGAGTTGGAAAGAGCCATGTTTGAGCAACAATGGGGGTTCCTTTTGGCTTGAGGGGAAATACAAGGGCAAACAGTAGTGGATAGATCTGGAAGAAGGGGTTGGAACAGGCGAGGGAATTTATGCTATAACCTGTAGGGAGCTTAAGCATGGATGGGACATGATCTCTGTGGGGCTTGAAGAATGCTTATATGATAGACCTAAAAAGTTCATGAATCTCCTACCCCTAAATTGTCCAAAACACTGCAGCTAGGTAGCCCCAGGTATCTTTCAATCTATAATGACAGAGTCATTCCTTTGGCTAAATAATACCCTCTTCAGCTATCCTCTGTTTAATACAACTTCTCTTTGATGAGATGACAGAGCAAGCCTGCTCAGCAGTCAGTCACACCTTAGTATAAATGAGTTTATCAGCAGTTTCCAACTCAGGCTATTTACTGTTAGAAAGGCCCTTAGGAATTACACAGTACCATCCCTCTCCTTGTTCACAGATGAGGCTACTAAGAGTCAGAGAACAGAAGTGATTCTCCAAGATTGTGCAGCTGGTTGGTGCAGAGCAGACCCTGAAACCAAGATTCTGTAATTGAGAACACAGAGTCTATGAGGAGGAGGTGGGAAAGGTTTATAGTAGGCAGCAGAGGGAGAGGAAGGGGCAGGAGGGAGGATGGGGTGGAGCAGGAATCTGTGGGAAGAGGGTGGGGAGGTCAAGAGCAGGGAGAAGAGTCCTGTAGTTGATTTTTTTTTTGAGACTGAGTCTCACTCTGTTGCCCAGGCTGGAGTGCAATGGCATGATCTCAGCTCACCGCAACTTCCACCTCCCTGGTTGAAGCGACTGTCCTGCTTCAGCCTCCTGAGTAACAGGGATTATAGGTGTGTGTCACCATGCCCAGCTGATTTTTGTGTTTTATTTAGTAGAGATGGGGTTTTACCATGTTGGCCAGGCTGGTCTTGAACTCCTGACCCAGGTAATCCACCTGCCTCGGCCTCCCAAAGTGCTGTGATTACAGGCGTGAGCCACCACGCCTGGCTGAGTCCTGTAGTTGAAAAAGTGCTGGTGCCCAGTATTGAGACCCAGGTTCTCTGGCTCTGTCACTAACTCTCCTTGCAACTGGCAAGTCACCTCCCCTCTCTGAGCTTATTTACAAGCAGGTTGCTATTGACAAAGAGCAAGAAGGCAAGCACATGAAACCAGGAAGAAAAGTCCCCTTGTAGTGTGCCTGTAGTGCCCTCTATTGACAAAGCTTAATATTATACCAGTTGGTGAAGGAGAAATGTTCGTAGGGTCCACCTCCAGCCTCACAAACCTGAGCAATGAAGGGTGAATGTGGCACTGAGAGGTGATACATTGATAACTGGCACAGTGGCACAGTAACTATTATAATCTACGAAAACCCAGGCTGATCTGACACAAAGCCCAAATTCTTTCTACTATAACACTGCCTGATATGGTTTGGCTATGACCCCACCCAAGTCTCATCTTGAATTTTAATCCCCATAATCCCCATAACCTCCACATGTCAAGGGCAGTACCAGGTGGAGGTAATTGGATCATGGGGACCTTATAAGGTTTCCCCCATGCTGTTCTCGTGATGGTGAGTGAGTATCATGAGACCTGATGGTTTTATAAGCATCTGGCATTTCCCCTGCTGCCCTGTGAAGACAGTGCCTGCTTCTTATTTGTCTTCTGCAATGATTGTGAGTTTCCTGAGGCCTCCCCAGCAATGTGGAACTGTGAGTCAATTAAACCTCTTCCTTTATAAATTGCCCAGTCTTGGATATTTCTTCACAGCAATGTGAGAACAGATAATACACTGCCTTTTATTTTCAGTGCCTATGATTTTTATTGGAACATGGCCATGTTTGTTTACATGTAGTCTTTAGCTGCTTTCATGCTTCTACTGAAGAGGTGTGTACTATGACTGAACCTTATGTCAAAGTGCTTACATTCTGCTCAGCACCCTGCAAATCTCAGTGATGGAGTTATAATGCTGTAACATTTTGAGAGCTAAGTGTATCTCCTTACTTCGACATTTTATTTAGTTTATCTTCCAGTTCATAACCAGAATGCTGACTTTTTTGACCTTCAGTTTTCCTATCTCTAAACTAGCGACAGCAATACTTACCTCACAGGGAGGCTGCATGTATCAAATGAGATGATATAAATGTAGGTTTGGGACATGATATAAGTTCATTGAGAGTGGCTTACTAGCCTGCCTTTTAAATAGAACTTTGTATGAGATTTGGGGCATAATCAAGCCAATTTTTCTAATTTCACAGGAAAAGAAACTGAGGTACAGAGAGAAATGATTTAGCTCAGGTCTCAACACCTACGAATGGTACTGAAGACAATAATTAGATTCTGGGCCACCTGACATTTATTTCATTTCTTTTTTTAGTCAAACTCTGCAGCTTCAAATTTGAGATCTTAGGGTTGAAGTAGGGAGAGGGTATAGTTCCATGTGAAATTATTTCACATTGGCTGGCTTTATACTGAGGCCAATACCAAAACTTAAAAAAAAATAATTTACAAGAAGAAAAGGCTATTTTGATCATTTCAGAATTTTTTCTTAAAGATCAAGTTAGAGTTTTTATTTTGTTACTGAATTCACAACATGTGACAAGTCAAGTTCATTAACAATAATAACCCTTTGACATGGAGAGGACTAGAAATAAATATTCCATTGGCATACGAGTGTCCTCTTGGACTTCTCTTTTCCATCCCCATTTTCCTCCTGTAATTGCTTGGAGATCTGGTAACAATAATTCAAGCCTGAGTCATCTGGGAAGGCAACAGTCTCTTTCTCAGTTTTTCAGGAGTTTCTCTGCTTGTGGGTTTTTCATCACATCTACATATTCCCTTTGGGGGATTGCAAACGTAAGCCAGGTTTTAGCTGTGTCCTCCAAACTAATAATTACTAAACCACTGTCTTTGGGTCAGACCTCTCTGACCTCCCTTCCTAATGCCATCTGGGCATGCCCACATACAGTTCTCCGGGTACCTTAACCTAGTTGTCCCTCCCACAGTGAGCTCAGTCAGCATTTGCTTCCAGATCTGCTCCTCCTGCCACTGGTCACCTGGAGTGGCATATCTGCCTGCAAAATGTTCAAGGCAGAATCTTTGCTTGAAACTCTTCTGTCACTGCGTACTGCACTTGGAGTTTTGATTCTAGTTCCCTGTCGTGGACCACAGGCCCTGGCTGAGTTGGTCTCTGCTGGTCTCTCTCATTCATATTGTGCCACCCTCCCTTTGACTCGTTTTCTTACTTTTCATTTACATCTTCAAAAGTCTTTCCTGCCCCAACGCCTTCAAACAAGATGACATTTTATTTGTTTGTTTTTGTCTGATGTACTTGTCCCCTAACTCTTTATCTGCTTAATTTCTTTGCATTCATTGGGCCTTAGTATAAATTTAATGTCTTCAGAGAGACTTTTTTTTTTTTTTTTAAATAATAGAGACATAAAAAAATGAGGGAAGAAAATAATTAACAAGCAGCCAACCAATATTTCATTTAAACCTGTAAATATGTGTGATGTAGTATTGATAAGAGTGTATATTTTGTGTATTTAAAGTGGAGAGTTCTATGAATGTTAATTAAGTCTACTTGTTCCAGATCTGAGTTCACGTCCTGAATATCGATGTTAACGTTCTGTCTCATTGATCTGCCTAATATTAAAGTTGAAGTCTCCCACTATTGTTGTGTGGGAGTCCAAGTCTCTTTATAAATCTGGGTATTTCTGTATTGGGTGCATATATATTTAGGATCTTTAGCTCTTCTTGTTACATTGATCCTTTTATCTTTATGTAATATCCTTCTTTGCTTCTTTTGATCTTTGTTGCTTTGAAGTCTATTTTATCAGCAAAAGTTGCAACTCCTGCTTTCTATTTATTTATTTTTGCTCTCCATTTGGTTGGTGAATTTTTCTCCGTCCCTTTGTTTTAAGTTTTTTTGTATCGTTGCATGTGAGATGGATCAGGATGTAGCATACCAATGGGTCTTGGCTTTTTTTGCCTGTCTGTGTCTTTGGATTGAGGGATTTAGTCGATTTAAATTTAGAATTAATAACAATATATGTGTGTTTGATACTGTCATTTAATGTTAGCTGGCTGTTTTGCCCATTAGTTGATGCAATTTCTTAATTATGTTGATGTTCTTTATTTTTAGGTATTTTTTAGAAAGGCTTATACTGGTTGTTCCTTTCTATTTGTAGTGGTTCTTTCAGAAGCTCTTGTAAAGCAGGCCTGGTGGTGATGAAATCTCTGAGTGCTTGCTTGTTCACAAAAGATTTTATTTTTCCTTCGCTTATGAAGCTTAGTTTGGCTGGATGTGAAATTCTGGGTTGAAAGTTTTTTTCTTTAAGGATGTTGAATATTGGCCCCCACTCTCTTCTGTCTTGTAGGGTTTCTGCTGAGAAATCTGCTGTGAGTCTGATGGGCTTCCCTTTATGGGTAACCTGACCTTTCTCTCTGGCTGCCCTCAGTATTTTCTCTTTCATTTCAACCCTGGTGAATCTGGCGATTATGTGCCTTGAGGTTGGTCTTCTTGAGGAATATCTATGTGGTGTTCTCTGTATTACCTGGAGTTGAATATTGTCCTGCCTTGCTAGATTGGGAAAGTTTTCCTGAATAATATCCTGAAGCGTATTTTCCAGCTTGGATTGATTCTCTTCGTCACATTCAGGTACACCTATCAAACGTAGATTATGTCTTTTCACATAGTCCCATATTTCTTGGAGACTTTGCTCGTTCTTTTTTATCCTTTTTTCTCTAATCTTGTCTTTTTGTTTTATTTCATGAAGTTGGTCTACGACCTCTGATATCTTTTCTTCTGCTTGATCAATTCGGCTGTTAAAACTTGTGCATAGTTCGCGAAGTTCTCGTGTTGTATTTTTCAGCTCCATTAATTCACTTATATTCCTCTCTAAATTGTGTGTTATTGTTAACATTTCGTCAAATCTTTTTTCAAAGTTCTTAGTTTCTTTGCATTGGGTTAGAACAAGTTCTTTTAATTCCCAGAAGTTTCTTATCATCCACTTTTTAAAGTCAGCTTCTGTTAATGGAACACACTCGTTCTCCATCAGGCCTTGTTCTGTTGCTGATGAGGAACTGTGATCCCCTGTAGAGGGAGAGGCATTCTGATTTTGGGTATTCTCAGCCTTTTTAGGCTGGTTTCTTCCCTTCGTTATAAATTTATCCATCTGTGGTCTTTATAATTACTGTCTTTATAGTTGGGTTTCTGAATGGACGTCCAACTTGTTGATTCCCGGTGCTAGAATCTGAGCAACCCACTGCTCTGGCCAAAACAGCGGCTTTAAGATTGATGGTGCTTTTCTGACTCTGCACCAACAACCGCCACACCAAGGCAGCGGCAAAACCGCCTCGCTGGCCTCAAGAGTCGCACTGGCGACACGTCGGGCTCCTCCGCTGGGAATCTCTTGGTGCGTGAGCAACAAAAATTGATCTGAAAGTGTGGCGTCCTTACGTTCTCTGCTCTTTCAGTGGGAGCTACAATCCCGAGCTGCTAGTTATCAGCCGTCTTGGATTTCTCAAGAGATCTCTAAAGAGAGACTTTCTTTAACTGCTCCTGCCGGTTATAAATTAGAACTTTCTTATTATTCTCTTTCATGTCACTTGTCCTAATTGGTAATTGTGTGATTATCTAGGCGTCTATTCGATCAATGATCTTCACCACCACACTTCAGAAGACAGGGTTCCTGGCCAGTTTTGCTCACCAATAAATCCCTAATACCTGCATAGTGTACTTAACATATAGTGGGCTCTCAGTAAACATTTATTAAATAAATGAAGAAGCAATTTGTTGTCATATGCAACTCTGCTTTTTCCTTCATTTGTTTCAATAAAAATGACTAGCAACTTCTTTTTGGCATTACCTCCTAAATATTTCTTGAGCTGCTCCCATTCTCTCCATCTTCACTGCCAATTCTATGGTTTAGGCCTCCTTAATTTCTCACTGGTGCTGTCAGAGCACATTGCTAATTAGTCAGTGCATTGTAATTCTTGCTCCTCGCCACAGCTATCAAAATACCTTTTTAGAATAAAAATCTACTTATATCACTTTGCTGTTCAAAAAACACTCAGTTGCTACTCATTACCTCTTGAAATCTGGCAAAGATCTTCTGTAAGGCCTTTCTGGACTTTCAAAATTGGTCTTGTCTTACCTTTCTCCATCTTTATCTCCCTTTACTCTTTGCTAGAAAGTAAGTTCCATGAGCACAAAAGTATTGTCTGTTTTGTTCACTGCTGTATCCACATTGCTTAAGTGTCAGCTAGCTATTGCTGTATCACAAACTAGCCTCAAATACTTAGTGGCTTAAAACAACAACCATTTATGGTTTCTCATGAACCTTTAAATAAGCATGATCTGTTAATCTGGGCCATACTTGACTGATTTTGGCTGGGCTAGCTCATGCCTCTACCATGTATCATGTCAGTTGGAAGGCTGGCTGGCTTAGGGTGACTGTGATGGGAACACTCGACTTGCTAGGTGTGGCTGCTCATCCCCCAACAAGGTAGCCCAGACTGTTTGCCTGGTGTGTGTATGTGAGGGCCAGGGTGGTAACGAGGTGTCCAAGAGAAGAAGTGGAAATGTGCAAGTGTTTTCTCGAGCTTCTACTTGTGTCACGTTTGCTACTGTCTCACGGGACAGGATAAGTGACATGGCCAAGCCCAGAGCCAGAACGGAAGTGACTGCAAAGTTACCAAGCCATGGGTAGATACAGAAAATCTATTCTTTGGGGCCACTAATACAATCAGTCAACTACAGCCTAGAACAGTGGCTGGCACAGTGTGGTGTCAAATAAACACTTTTTGAATGAATATGTGATAAATACTTTCTGAACGTCTTGAAAGAGCGCAGTCTTTTCCATAGTGATGCCTGAATACAGGCTGACCCCTAACCTGTAGTTCTCAATCTGAAGGTCATGATTAGATCTTAGATGTTCATGAACACCCTGAAGTTGTAGGTAAATTTTCATGTGCTTGCACCTATGTGTGTTTCTTTGGAAGATAGTATTTATATCTCTCACCAGATTCACAAAGAGCCTCTGCCTACCCCCAAGAGTTAAGAATCACTTTTAAAAGCAAATATGCTTTTGTGTATTTCTGCTTTTCTACATGGTGTTTCCTTTGTTGATAGGTTCTTCTTTCCTTTTCCTACACTGGCATGTTCCTATTCATCCATCAATGATAAATGGAGTTTGTTATTTTTTGTCTGACTGTATAAAAAAGGAAAAGAGGTCCTCATGCCCAAAACTTGTTACTGAAGATGAATAAACTTAAAATGAGAGCAGTGGTTTCATAGTGAATCATAAAAGGGAAAAAATTTGGTGGAAAATTGTTTTGAAAATGGAACAAAAAATTGTCATGTTTATTTAATAAAATTGAGTTTCACTGCAATTATATGTGAATGCTTATGATGAACCAAGCATGAATCAGTTGTTGGTTTCTTCAGTACAGTTATCCTGATAACATTGTACACTAGCAAAAATGCATTTTTTACCTTTGACCTTTGCAGCATGGTCAACAACAGAGTAATTTTGTAAATATAATAAAGGTCTTATTAATTTTTACTTGAGATTTGTTTATATTAGAAACTTTTTCTTTTGAATCACCTATCATGTCATTACCCTTTCTGATTTTCTTTGATGGCCAATGTGTTTAACTCTGCCATCTGTGATCTGCCAAATGGGTCTGACACTGCCAGATTATCACTTATTGGTGATTTTGCTTGTGATTTATGCAGTTCTTCCTTGTTACTTTCCTTGACTTCATGGCATCCAGCATCTTTGATAAATGTCAGTATTATTTTGTGGGCCATTTGCATTTTTTGTTCCTTGTATTATAGAAGTGGTACATTTGGCCACGAAGTAGAAGCTTTCCATCATCCCATACACTTCTTTTTGGGTCATAATCATCAGTGTCAAATAGCATGTGGGTGTATGTGTGTGGGGATAGTGCTCTTTGAATGGGGTTAATTTTTATAAATCGTAGGTGATATCGTTTGGCTCTGTGTCCCCACCCAAATCTCATTTTGAATTGCACTCCCGTAATTCCCATGTGTTGTGAGAGGGTCCCGGTAGGAGATAATTTGCATTGTGGGGGCGGTTTCCTGCATACTGTTCTCAGGGTAGTGAATAAGTCTCACGAGAGCTGACAGTTTTATCAGGGGTTTCCACTTATGCATCTTCCTCATTTTCTCTTGCTGCCACCATGTGAGAAGTGCCTTTTGCCACCCGCTGTGATTCTGAGGCTTCCTCAGTCATGTGGAACTGTAAGTCCAATTAAACTTTTTTTCTTCCCAGTCTCCAGTATGTCTTTATCAGCAGCATGAAAATGGACTAATACAGTAAATTGGTACCAGCGGAGTGGGGTGTTGCTGAAAAGATACCCAAAAGTGTGGAAGCAACTTTGGAACTGGGTAACAGGCAGAGATTGGAACAGTTTGAAGGGCTCAGAAGAAGACAGGAAAATGTGGGAAAGTTTGGAACTTCCTAGAGATTTGTTGAATGGCTTTGCCCAAAATGCTGATAGTGATATGGAGAATAAAATCCAGGCTGAGGTGGTATCAGATGAAGATGAGGCACTCATTGGGAACTGGAGCAAAGGTGACTTTTGTTATATTTTAGCAAAGAAACTGGTGGCATTTTGCCCCTGCCCTAGAGATTTGTGGAACTTTGTACTTGAGAGAGATGATTTAGGGCATCTGGCAGAAGAAATTTCTAAGTAGCAAAGCATTTGAGCGTTGACTTGGGTGCTGTTAAAGGCATTCAGTTTTATAAGGGAAGCAGAGCATAAAAGTTTGGAAAATTTGCAGCCTGACTATGTAATAGAAAAGAAAAACCCATTTTCTGGGGAAAAATTAAAGCGGACTACAGAAATTTGCATAAGTAGCAAGGAACCTAATGATAATCCCCAAGACCATTGGGAAAATGTCTCCAGGCCATGTCAGAGACCTTCATGGCAGCCCCGCCCCTCCCATCACAGGCCTGGAGGCCCAGGAAGAAAAAGTGGTTTTATGGGCTGGGCCCATGAACTTGGTGTGCAGCCCAAGAACTTGGTGCTCTGTGTCCCAGCCACTCTAGCCATGGCTGAAAGGGGCCAATGGACAGCTTGGGTCATGGCTTCAGAGGGTGGAAGCCCTAAGCCTTGGCTGCTTCCACGTAGTGTTCCGCCTGTGGGTACACAGAAATCAAGAATTGAGGTTTGGGAACCTCCACCTAGATTTCAGAAGAGGTGTGAAAATGCCTGGATGCCCAGGCAAAAGTTTGCTGCAGGAGTGGGGCACTCATGGAGAACCTCTGCTAGGGCAGTACAGAAGGAAAATGTGGGGTCAGTGTCCCCCCCCAGAGTTCCTAATGGGTAACCACCTAGTGGAGTTGTGAGAAGACAGCCACTGTCCTCCAGGCCTCAGAATGGTAGATCCACCAACAGCTTGCACTGATTGCCTGGAAATGCTGCAGACACTCAATGCCAGCCTGTGAAAGCAGCTGAGAGGGAGGCTGTGCTTTGTAAAGCCACAGGGGCAGAGCTCCTCAAGACCATAGGAACCCACCTCTTGCATCAGCGTGACCTGGATGTGAGACCTGCTGTCAAAGGAGATCATTTTGGAGCTTTAAAATTTGACTTCCTTGCTGGATTTCAGACTTGCATTGGCCCCGTACCACTTTGTTTTGGCCAGTTTCTCCCATTTTGAAAGGTTATATTTATCCAATACCTGTATCCCTATTATATCTATTAAGTAACCAGCTTGCTTTTGATTTTACAGGCTCATTGGTGGAAGGGACTTGCCTTGTCTCAGATGAGACTTTGAACTGTGGACTTTTGTTTTGTTTGTTTTTAAGATGGACTTTTATTCTGTTGCCTAGGCTGGAGTGCAGTGGTGTGATCTTGGCTCACTGGAACCTCTGTCTCCTAGGTTCACGTGATTCTCCTGCCTCAGCCTCCTGAGTAGCTAGGACTACTGGTGCATGCCACCACACCTGGCTAATTTTTGTATTTTTAGTAGAGACAGGGTTTCACCATGTTGGCCAGTCTGGTCTGGTGATCCAGACTGCAAATGATCTGCCTACCTTGACCTCCCAAAGTGCCGGAATTATAGGAATGAGCCATCATGCCTGGCTGGACTGTGAACTTTTGGGTTAATGCTGAAATGAGTTAAGACTCTGAGGGACTGTTGGGAAGGCATGATTGCTTTTGAAATGTGAGGACATTAGACTTTGAGGAGCCAGGGGTGGAATGATATGGTTTGGCTGTGTCCCCACCAAAATCTCATCTTGAA
Organism: Sapajus apella; assembly: GCF_009761245.1. NCBI lineage: Eukaryota > Metazoa > Chordata > Mammalia > Primates > Cebidae > Sapajus > Sapajus apella. Next base: position 30,499,892 of record NW_022436976.1, on the reverse strand, counting down.
TTGTACTCCCATAATTCCCACATATTGTGGGAGGGACCTGGTGTGAGACAATTTGAATCACGGAGGTGGTTCCCCCATACTGTTCTTGTGGTACTGAATATGTCTCACGAGACCTGATGGCTTTATCAGGGGTTTTGGCTTTTGCATCTTCCTCATTTTTTCTTCCAGCCATGATGTTTGAAGTACCATTCACCTCCTGCCATGATTCTGAGGCCTCTGTAGCCATGTGGAGGTATAAGTCTAATTAAACCTCTTTTTCTTCCCAGTTTTGGGTATGTCTTTATCAGCAATGTGAACACAGACTAATACAGTAGGTACATTAGTGAATGGTTTCATCACTTTGCCTCCCACCTGATCTGCTAACAGTGGGAACTCTGATGATGAACACTCAGGCACTGAAGATGTCCTATGGAAGTCTGCTTCTCAGAGCTTACCCCTTCCTCATATTTATTGCTCAACATTCTTTACACTAGAGTCCAGGGGACACTAATGAACTGTCTTTGTTTCCTGAATCTAATAAAAAATGTCCCCCATGCTAAAAGTTGTCCAAGAACCCTGGCCTCCGGGTGGTGTCCAAGTCATCCTTTCTGGGGCATGGTCTTATGAGACAAAGAACATGATCTTTCTTTTGTTCCCTTGCATTTTCCAGGCCATGCCTTATACAGACCTGTAGAACATTGGACAGTATTAATTAAGGGTCTATTCTGTGCCAGGATTTTTTTCATATGTTCTGACATTTGACCTTCAGAGTTTTTTTTATGAGGTCACTGTCTTTTTCATCCCCATTTTAGAGATGGGTGTATTAGTCCACTCTCATGCTGCTGTAAAAAACTGCCCAAGACTGGGTAACTTATAAGGGAAAGAGGTTTAATTGAATCACAGTTCTGCAGGGTTGGGGAGGCCTCAGGAAACTTACAATCATGGAAGGAGAAGCAAACACATCCTTCTTCACATGATGGCAGGAAGAAGTGCTGAGTAAGAGGGGGAAGAGCCCCATTATAAAACCATCAGATCTCATGATAACTCACTGTCATGAGAACAACATGGGGATAACTGCCCAATGATTCAGTTACCACCCACTGGGTCCCTCCCATGACACATGGGGATTATGGAAACTGTAATTCAAGGTGAGATTTGGGTGGAGACACAGCCAAACCATATAAACAGGGCTCAGAGAAAGTAAGTGACCTTTATCAGGTCACACACCAAGGAGTGAAACTGGGGTAAAGACTGTTGTTCTTCCTAACTCTAGGTGCTTTCCCTCAATTTACAAATGAGGAGACTGGGGGTAGGAAAGGACTTCTCTGAGGCACATCAGTAGGTTAATGGGACTAAAACTACACCACAAGCACTCTAGCTCCCTGTCCATCTTATTCCACTCTGCTTTTCTGCTGAGACTTGTTATTGTATAGCTATTGTTTCAGAAGAAGAAAACTAATATCACATGAAATTATTTAAAAACATCCTGATACTTACTTAGTTGCATAACCAAAATGTTCCACTTTATTTACAAGCGTTTCTTTTTTTTAGCCTTTTAAGACTTCCAATGATACATTTATTTCATTACTGAATTGGCAACATCTGATAACTCAAAATTCATCTGATTCATCAAACTTTCAGCACTCTTTGACACACGAAATATATTGTACTGAGATTTCATTGTCCTAAAACAGCCACAAAAATTGATATGTGATCAAAGAGAAATATCTGTCTAGAAGCCAGGTTTTCTGATTCCAAGTCTAGTGCCCTGCTCAAACTCATATTCTTTATTAAAGTAAGCTATATTTCTTTTGCTGATTAATATGAGAGCTATAAGTAGATAGTACTTGCTGTGTGCCTGGCTCTTTAACTTTACTTTGCGTGTATTAAATCATTAATCCTTAGAATACCTAGCATACAGTAGATATTACCATTTCTATTTTATAAACAGAGGCATTCACAGGGGAATATATTGATAATATTAAACATTCACATATATTTTCCAGTTCTTGTAAAGGTTTATTTTCTACTTTTAACCCTGGAATTACTACTTCCCCTGCATTCCCTTCATGTTCTAAGATGTTGTTATGCTAGGGTGTGATCATGTGTCGGGCATCAGCTAAGATGCTTTTGACTGTAAGGAATAGAAGACCTACCTAACAGTAGCTTTAAGAAGTAGGCAGTTGCAGGCTGGTTCAGTGGCTCAACAAGCAAAAAATACCCATTCTCCTTCCACCCTTCTGTTACTCTTTCCTAGAATGCTGGCTTTTGTCTTTGGGCCTGTTGCCTTGGGATTTAAATAGTCCTCCCTTAGCTTAGTACTAAAATGTCTGTTTTTCAGAGACAGAGTCTTGCTCTGCCAACTAGGCTGACGTACAGTAGCATGATCATAGCTCACTGCAGCCACGAACTTCTGAGCTCAAAGAACCTTCCTGCTTCAGCTTTTCTAGTAGCTGTGACTAGAGGCCCACACCACTACACTTGACTAATTAAAAATAAATTGTAGAGATGAGATCTCTTTTTTGTCCTGGCTGGTCTTGAACTTCAGCCTCAAGTGATCCTCCTGCCTCAGCCTCCCAAAGTGCTGGGATTATAGGTGTGAGCCATCATCCTTAGCCTCGAGTGGCAATTTTCAAAGGCAGGAAGCCAAGGGATGGCCAGAGATGCCAGAGTATCTCTCTTTATCAGGGGAGAGCATTTTCCCCACAAGCCTTCCCATATTTGAAAAAAAGTATCATTGAGTTAAACAAAGTCACATGGCTACTCCTATTTGTAAGGAAGCCTGGAAAAACGTGAACCTTGTATTTTTAGCTGTGTTGTGTGTATGTATGTGTGTGTGTGTATGTGTGTATGTGCAGCTGTCACCATGAAAGAAGCGGGAAGGAAATGGCTATTGGGCAGTCAACCAACGGTTTCTATGATACACGGTAAATTGTTAGTGGATAGTTATCCTTCAATGTGGTCTCCAATGGTTAACCTTGGGAGGTTGTCAAGTTAAATGGTAGAAGTTCATGGTTACTTTGAACATTTAGATGTCATAATTCTACGATTTGAAAATGCTCAGTGGATTAGGAATTTTTTTTCTCTCTCTAGCATCCTTCCTGTGAGGTTTTTGTATGAGAATATGAGAACTACTTCTTGGTTTTTCCTTTGCCCTACAGTTTATTTTAGCTGAAGAGTGTAGGGTGACTGAAGGGACTACTGTGAGGCAACCTTGGAACCCTGGGGCTGAAACAAATAAAACAATACTCATTTCATAAAATGAAATCAGTGATGAGATGAGCCCCCTCAGAGACAGGATTTGTCCCAGGCCCAGAGAAGGAAGAGCAGGTGTGTAAAGAGGGCCTCAGCATTATCCTGAGGGAGGGGTGGCTGGGGACATCTCTGGGAACGCAGCCCTTCCTTCATGGGAACATGCCCCAGGCGTTGTTGGCTTCTCTTGGGAGCCCTTATAACGGGACAGCTCTCTCTGGGGGCCTATCCTCAGAAATTGCAAAGCAGATGTTTGCTTTTGGGAGGTAGATGTTTTCCCTTCTGTCTTATTTTCAAAAATAAGCAGAGAGGGCTGTCAGATCAACTGTTTAGCCTGCCTGGTTTGGAGGCCAGTTTGCTGATAGGCCCCTGCCCATTGCTCCCTTCTGTTTGCTTCTCTGATGGGCAAAAATGTTTCTTTTGGAGTGATCTGGTGGAGGTCAGTGGGCAGGGAAGAGTCTCTTCTGTCCGTCTAGAATTTGGTCCTCACTCTATATAGTGGAGAAAGCAAAAGGCAGTACATTCTCCAGAGAACAACCACCTTCTCACTCCTGGAGTGAGAGGCAGAGAGAGCACAGCCAGGACCTTTCTGGGAGCCAGGGCTCTGGCATTCACCTGTCTGGTGGGTGTGGAGGGAGCTCCTGCTCTTGCCAGGTGCCCTGTGAGTAGTCAGCCTGATAGAAGAGCCAGGCCCCACAGCTCTAAGTCTAGTGCCCTTTGCGCTATTCATGTGAAAAGAAGAAAGAGACTTAACACTGAGCACATTCTATATGCATGGCATTGTGGCTGTTCCTATTTGACTGGTAAAGAAATGGAAGATAGAACATGTGGGGTACATGATCACAGCTACACAGTTAGGAGGTGGTGAAGTCAAGACCCAAACGCTGATTAGTCTCTCTCCAAAATTCACCGTCTTCCTGCTTCACTCAGTAAGCTCAACTGAGAAGACAGGGCCTCACTCATTCAGTCCTCTGGGTGAGAACTTGCTGTATTTTAATTTTCCCAGGATGGTGAGGAGAGAGTATATGTTTGCTCTTCTTTCCACTGTCACCTCCTGATGTAAATGTGGAGCACAAAAGAAGAGAAGAACTGATCCAGTTAGTTCAGCTCAAATCAATTCAGTATTTTCTCAGCACCCACTGGCACCAGGCACAGGGCTGTGCAGTAGAACCCAGAGGTAAGCATGGCATGGCCTTTGCTCTTACAGAGGACATAGTGATGTTCCAGCATCAGACGCAGGACTTCCCAAAGTGGATCTCACAAGGTTCAAGGTATTTGGGAAGGTGATCTGTCTCAGAACTCCTTTGGGAGACTGTAAAAGTCCAGCTAATCCAGGGTCTATCCTAGACTTAAAGAATCTTGGCCTCTAGGAGCAGAGCTGTGAATCTGTACACTCATAAGCCCCTGGTGATACTGATGCTTACCAATGTTGTGAACCTGTCTGTTGTATGGATGCAGTGGAGAGAGATAATACAATCAACTGTGGTTGTTCTTCCTCAAGTTAGGGGCAAGGATGACATCACAGACAGGGTAGTCTTAAAGAAGGGAGGGGGAATTTCACAGTAATTCCATGTGGAGACTTATCTGTCAGGTACAGCAGGCACAGTGCCTTGGGCCCATGAGACTTTCAGGGAAGCAAGCCAATGTTTTAATGTCTTTCACAATCAGAAGGAAAAAAGCCCTCTGAACATGGAATGTTTTAGTTTTTTTAGAAAAATATTTTAGTTTTTTTTCTCATATCAGAAAAAAGGGGATTTTAGGGGCTATGGAAATTATTAAATTTTGCCTAAAATAGAAAAACAGCTCAAATCATTTAAAATTATACCAGTAATAGTTTTTAATATTAATATTCTTGGAGGCGGTGGCTCATAAGACAGACGTGCATAGGGCTGCAGTGGGGACCAGCCACACGAGCTGGGTTGGGTGTGGTTTGATTGTGAGCAGGGAGGCTGGGGAAGGAGGCAAGGGCCAGCCTCTGGAGAGTCCCACTACCAGGCTGAGCAATCTAGACCTTAACCTAAGCATACTGGGGGCTGCTTAAGAGTTGAGGGAGATGCATGGTTCGATTTTCAGTGTTAAGGACATCCCTTTGCAATCCTCATCTGTGGGGTTGTGGAGGGATTGGTGTGAGACTGGTGTTAGGGAATCCTGAAGGAGGCAGTGTGCCTAGGGCAGAAGGGCTAAGGAGAAGATGGAGGCAGAGACCAGAGGATGCAGAATCAATGGCACCTGGTGAGGGCTGATTGGACATGGGGGCAAGAGAGGGAGATACCAAGGACATCTCAACCAAATGATGAGGATTGTGAGCAATAACCCTCATAATCAGCACAGCTCTTGCTTCATGGTATATATCCTGCAAATTACATGGGCTTCCAAATGTGAGAGCCTGGCCATCCCACCATGATCTCTCTGTTGTGTGGGCTTTGTTGAAGTTGGTCATCTTTTGCTCTATATTATTGCCATCTTCAGGGTCCTGGATGGTCACTCTCACTGCCTGCTCCCAATTTGACTGTTGTAGTTAGGATAATGCTTTCTCCTGTGACTACAACAACCCCTCAGCCCACATGTCGGTGGCTTAAGGTAATCGGTTTCTTTCTCCCTCACCTAATGTGGGCGTTCCTGGTTGGTAGGTAGGTTATCACCAGGTGGTGGATCAAAGAAGGTGTCCCCTTCCATCTTGTGGATCTGTCAGCCTCTAGGGCCTCAGAGTCCTCTTTTTTTTTAGCCAGAAGATAGGCAAACAAGAGAGTGAGGAAGGCTCACCTGATTCTTACCAGCCTTCACCTGGCAGTGACATCTATCACTTGCAATCACATTGCATCGTGGACACTCATCCCCAGACCCACCTGGACATAAAGGAACTGGGAAACAGTCTCAGGTGGATGCTTCCCATGGCAGCTCCATGTTGTAGATGGACACTCATGAATTTTACCACCATACCCCAGGACTATTTCCAGCCCTGACAGTGAGCTGACAGTGAGCACATCAAGGCTACTTATCAAGTAACTTTCAAGGTGTTCATAGCCCATTCGTCACATCACATTGTGAAATGTGATAAAGGAAGTACAAAACACATGAAAAACCCCTATTGTACCCATTAGGTTAAACCATATGGTTTGTAGCTCAAAACCAGTCAAATATTGGCGATTTCATATGATTCAACCCAATATACTAGAGAAGTGTTTCCAGACAGTTTTTCTCAGAACTCTACATCATAAATTTAGGAAAAATATTGCAGTGGGAGAGGCTATACTTGATACTCCTCTGGGAGATTTAAATATACTGTAGGCAAGTAAGAGCTCTGAAACATCCTGTATTCAAGAACATCCCATGTTGTTTAGTTTCTTTAATTAGTGATTTCCTAAGAAATTGGTGCTTAGTCAGTGATTTCCAGGTTAATTTGTGCGTATAACTCATTTTTCCCAAGTGCGTCTTCAGCTCTCCTTGAATTACTCTTCTATCTTATGCACTTTGGGAAACTTCATGGAATGCTGAGAAAGTCCATTAGTGAATTGCTTTATCTAGCAGAAAAAAAAATAAGGTTCCTCTTTGCAAAAATCTACACCAGGCACATTAGTGGACAAGATAACATTTGTTGAGTGCAAGAATGACTTTAAACTAGTCACATATCTTTCTGAGCCTTAGATTTTTCATCTGCAAAATTAAGATGATGAATTAAACAAGAAGACACATTTAAAAGAGCTTAAGAAGACGTTGCACGTGTGCTAACTTCTTCTTTCCATTAGCATCCCTGAAGTTGAGAAAGGCAGCCCCTTGCCACGTAGAGGACACCTCCTTTTAGCAGCCACATGTGGGATTACTTTGGGCCTGACGTGCAAACATGTGTAAGCCCAGCTTCTTGAGAGTTCACATGGATATTTGGGTCAGGCAGAGTTATTTTTATGTGTTCAAAACAGAAGAAAATAAAGAGCAACATCCTCATGTTGACACGAAATGGCTGCCCTGTGACTCTGGGCTGGAGGTGGGGGGTAGTGCTGGGGATTGGGGAAGGGACCAAACCTAAAGGGCCACATGGAACCACTTTTTCATGGTCTAATCTGGGAACCAGAATGCTCTGAGCTTGGAATAAAGTGATGGTTCTGGTTAGAGGATTGATTCTCTGGGGTCAGCATGGCTTCTGGCAGAGCGTTGGCCACATCTGTCCTTCCCCTGGCCTGGTCTCCTTCTGGCAGCCTCATCCCCAGGTCTGGCAGAACCCCCAGAACGGATTATTTTCCTGGCCCCCAGCAAGACCGTTCACTGACTTCCAAAACATGTGTGACTAGTTTGGCCATCGGGGCCTGAGGCCTCTCTGCGAGGTGAGTCTTGCTGGGATGGGTCTTCTTTTTCCCTATACACTTGTCATGGCTTCCAGCTGAGTGTAGTTATCCGGTTCCCCTGCAAAACCTCTGCCTCCAGGGCTCTTTCTAGCACTAAGAGGACACAGCACAGAAAGCTTATTTAAGAATGGATACTGGGGCTGTTTTCAATGTTGCTATGGATCTGGTTCCTTCTATAGGTCCTCCTGCTGACAGACCCATAATGGCCTTAGAGTCAGAATGGCCAGGTTTGAATCTTGGTGTGGCCACTTGCAAGCCATATAACCTTGGACAGATACTGTAATCTATTTGAACTTCAGTTTCTTCTTGTGGATATTGGGGATAATCACTGTTGTTTCATCCATCAAACCATCACACATTCATTGAGGACATTATTCTACATGCCTGACATTGGTGACACAAAGATAAACTGTAACTTGTTCCTGTCTCAAGCAGATGATAATTCTCTAGATTCAAAAGAATGTGAAATGGCCAGGCCCAAGGCGAGGCACCCAGAACCCAGAGAGGTGTAAATAGCAGAGGCTTTAAAATCAGACCCTCTGCTTGAATTCCAGCTCTGATACTGAACTGCTGTGTGATGTCGGGCAAGATCTTTGTGCTTTCTGGTCCTCAGCTCCCTTATCTGCACAATGAGGACATTTAACCCGATGATCATTTTATCTCTGACATTCTATGGTCATGCAAGTTACCAATCTGGAAATCAAAAGGAAAAGGCTGGGCATGGTGGCTCACACCTGTAATCCCAGCACTTTGGGAGGTTGAGGCAGGCAAATCACTTGAGGCCAGGAGTTTGGGACCAGCCTGACCAACATGGTAAAACCTTATCTTTACTAAAAATACAAAAATTAGCCAGCCATGGTGGTGCACACCTGTAGCCCCAGCTATTCAGGAGGCTGAGACATGAGAATTGCTTGAACCTGGGAGGTGGAGGTTGTAGTGAGCTGAGATCGCACCATTGCATTCCAGTTTGGGTGACAGAACAAGACTGTCTCAAAAAGAAAATGAAAAAAGAAATGGAAAGGAAAAATAAGTTAGTTGTATTGGTCACTTGAAATCATGTAATGAAGTCAAATGGGTGCCGTGGCACTTATAATTCTATCCTGGATACACCGTATTGAAGATATTTCGAAGAGTCCTGTGTTTTCTTGGGGAAAGGGCCTGAGCTTGACATCTAACAGACTTGTAATCAAATCCCAGCTGTGTCACTTAGTGTCTGATTGACTGTGAGCCAGATACTCAGTGTCTCTGAGCTTCCTTGGCTCATTATAAAATTTAGAGAAAAACATGCACTTTGCAGTGTGGTGAGAATGAGAGAGTGCTTAGGTGAAGTCCTGGCGTAGTCATCCCACACCACTCGGTTCTGTGACCCAGCAGACTGTGAGTCCGTTGGGAGCAGGCTCTGCATCTGGCTTTGTGTTTTCTGTGAGGCCCAGCACAGGATCTGGCAGGGAACAGATTCTCAGTGAGCATTTATTGGATGAATGAATGAATGAATGAGTGGGTTTCAGCATGATGCTTTGTAACCTGGGCCCCAAAAGGGGCTGTATAATTTCCTTTGTTGCAGGTGGTGTTTAATGGGGAAATGCAAAGAACTTTGGACCCAGATATTGGCTGGACATATAAGTTGTATAGCATAGACCCTGCTCATTAATAATTGTGAGTCCCTGGGCAAGTTGTAGCATATCTTGGAGCCTTGGCACCTCAATTTCCTCATATGCAAATTGTCTTGCCTACTTTGCTGGGTTCCAAGGAAGTCCAAAGAATTTGTAGCTGTGAAACTACTCTGTAAGCTCTAAAGTGCCATCCTCCCGTGAAGGGTTGTTGTTGCTGATAGCGTTTGTGAAAGGCCACAAAGCTGTTGACATTTGCTGCTTGGCACTGGCTGGGAAAAAGGTCAGAGGGTCCCATGCTCATGTATGCGAACTTCTGGGATTTCTCATTCTGGGAACATTATTAAGAGGCACCATTTGACTCCTTTTGTCCCCAAGGGAGCAAATATGCTTGGCTCACTGTCCCTGTGGACATAAATGAAGTGTTTGTGACAGGACAGCAAAGTTTCCAGAACATCCTAAAGCACCTTTGTCTGGTGCTTCATAGTCGGCATATCATCTGTACACCTGTTATTTCATTTATTTGATCTTCCCAGTGACTCTGGAGGTCCCTGTGGACGGGCATTATTTTTATTTTATAGGTGAGAAAGACAAAACTCAGAGAAGCTAGAATGTGCAAAAGGACACAGAGGCAGTTAGGGGCAAAGACACCCACAATCCGTGGTTGCTGACTCTGGGTCTCATACCCTTTCCATTTCTTTCTGTGAGAAAAAGCATCTTGATATTACCCAGAAAGTAGAACATCCACATCTGATTTGTCTTGCTATTCCCCATGGCACTTTGTCCTAGCTGGGAATATAATAGGTATTCAATAAATATTAGAATCATGGAATCAATGAGTGTAGGTTTTGAACACTCAATGAGTGTCGGTTTTGGATACAGACAGATCTGTATTCAAATCTTGATCAGCTACAGGCTAACTGTGACTCCAGGCAAGGCACGGTACTTCAATGCTCTGATCTTCAAATTCTGTCTTTGACTAGGATTGAAGAGTATATATCCTGCCCAGGGCTACGGTGACCATCAGTGGAGAGGGCATCCCTAAGGCATCAAGTAGTCAACCTGGAACGTATTAGGCAGCTAATAAACATTGGGATTTCTAGCTCACAAAAGCTCTAAGAACTGGCCTTTAAACCCTTTCATTTGAGTGAAATGAATGGAGAGTGTTCGTGGGAACTCAGTTCTCTTTTATTGCTCTCTGCCTCTCTCATTAATCTTTAAAATCATATGCATAAAACAGGTGATGGGACCACATGCCTCTGGTTCACTCATACTTAGGTTAGCGGGCATCGTGTGTTTAGAGGCCTTAGGCAAGCTTCCTCCTCCATGGCCTTGACTTCCTTGGCCCTATGGAGGTGGAGGTTCGCTTTGCCCAAATCCAGATGCACTTCTACATTAAATCAGAAACAGGGCACTTGCCCAAACTCACCCAGAAAAAAGGAAGATTAAACCTCTACTTCTCATCTGTGCAAAGTACACTATACCTCAGGTTGCTGGCAGCTAGGTCCTGACTATGTAAACAGCATGGTCCTCAGTCTCATTTGAGTTTCACAAAGACATGACTAATATACCCATTTTACAGATGAGAAAGCCAAGGCCCAGATAACCATTTAATGAGCTTTTACGATGCATCAAATACTGTGTTAGGTGTTCGGTTTGCCTTCTTTTTATGGGGAATTTAGTCCTGTGGATATTGAGGCTTAAGGATGTCAAGTAATTTGTTCAAGGTCATACCATTAGTTAGGGTAAAAGTCAAGATGCTCCAACAGAAACCTCAAAATCCCATTTCTAAAACAAGATCAACATGGACTGCACTGTCATGTAATAATCTACTCTAGAGCCATGCAGATGAAGTGGACTGTGTGCAACTCTTACCCTATGAGTTACTCAGGTATCCAAGTTCCTTCTAGTTTTGCTCTTTCCTTAGAGCCTTACCTCCTCCATGTGGTTGAAAGTGTTTCATTAGTACCATATAAGAATTCCAGTCCATAGGAAGGTGGAAGGAGAGGAAGAGGAGGGAAAGCAATTTCCATACATAATTTATTGATAAGAAGATAGCCACACCTAGCTGCAAAGGAGCAAGGGAAATATAGTCGCAAGCTGGCAGCTGTTTGTCTATCTCAAACTCAGAAAATGGAAGTGCTCTGTTAAGACTTATGTGTGTTAATACTCAGTGAGTAGCAGAGCTGGGTTTTGAACACAGGTCTGTCCTGTTCTTTCCATCACTACAGATCTTGGAAAAGAAGGCAGATTCTTTCTTCTGCTACTCTCTAGTGTTCCAGCTGTCTTGGTCCACATAGTAAGACACTTGCCAACATTCACATAATAACTGAGCATTTACAATGTGCCAAACGCACAGTGCGTAACCTTAATTGTTTAATTTAGTCTTCAGTCAGGCTAAAAGTCTTTGTGTAAAGATCTCATAAAGGCCAGTTGATCTGAAGAGTTTAGTGACCCTGGGCTTGAGGACAGGGCCTTCTCGCTTCTTAGTACTTCCCTGTAAAGCCCAGTGCTTAAAAGCTTGGGGCCCACATGTGTTCTTCAAAATAAACCATGGCACTTTTAGATGGTGGACTACTGTCCAGCCACGCAAAGAATGAGGCAGTTATTTATGCACTGATATGGCAAGATTGCCTAGTGATATTGGTAACTAGAAAAAGAAAGGTGCAGAACATTGTCTATCACGTGCCGCCGATGGGTAAACATGACCACTGGTTTCTCTTAGTGGAGAAGACCTCTTGAAAGATAGGCAGATGGCTGGTAATATCGATCCCCTCCCATAAAGCAAGCAGATGCTGGAAGACCAGGTATAGGAGAAACAGTGCACACATCCTTGTACCTTTTGGATTTTGTGCCATGTGAATGTATTTCATATTAAAAAAAAGCCAAAATAAAAACTAGACTTTGAAGTATAGAGATACCTAGATAATCTTAGAAATGACCCTCAATCTCTTTGGTTCCCCAGTTTCTTGCTTTGTAAAATGGGGAATAAAATATGCATAAGAATATTATATTTCTATATATAGATTACAATACAGATCTGCCTCACATGAGAATCGACTTTGGTAATGCCCATGAAGGGCTTACACAATGCAGGACAAATCGTTGGTATACAATAAACATTAACTATCATCGTTACGGTTTCTTCTTGGAAGGGATGGAGAGTAGAAGTTCTGTTTGTTTCAAGGAATGGACCCTTGATCAAGGTTCTGGCATTTTTTTTGGCCCCAGGATGGCTTGCATACAAGGGACTTCCTGCTGAAAGATCTTGGTCGTTTTATTCCAGCTGTCTTTGGGAAGTTCTTGCCTGGAACTTGCAAGAGGACATTTGCAAGGTGCCTAATGCTAAAACTGGAAACTGGGAGAGGATTCCCAACTTTGGACAGCACGATCCCTGCTGGTATCTGGATGCCTTGCAGCCCATGGCTCCTTCTGACTTTTGGAAACACCTAGACCTAAACTGTAGGATTAGTAGAGCTCTCAGAATCATTAGTTCAAGCCCCTTATTTGATGTACAGGGCAAGACTAAGTTTGCATAATAAATTTGTTAACAACACTAGTCTGGAGCCTGCTTCTGAGTCCCAGCTCAGGTTTTTTCTACATTTCCTAGGGATGCTGTTGGTTTAAACTTATCTCTTTAACCAATACTGAGCTGTGTGTTTTATTGGAGTTTTTGCTTATTCATGCTTTGCAAACAGATACTGGGCATCTAGTGTGTATCAGGCCAGTGAAAGATGAGTTAGACCTCATCCCTTCTCTGAGGAATAAGCTATGGGGTGAGGGTAGAGGGTGGAGAGGGGAGTAAGTCCCACTTAAGTGGGAAGACCAAAGTACTGGGAATTCAGAGGAGAAAGAGTTCACATGAGGACAGGGGAATCGGGGGGGGCTGTATGTTCATCCATTGTCACCCATTCATTCTAGAAACATTCTCTGCAAGAACGAAGAATATATGTGTATTTCGACTCCTCTCTGTTTGTCAGGTATAATAGTTCAAGTTTTCATTTACATGATCTAATATAAGATAATAGACAACTTAGCAGAGTGGAAAGATTATAAACTTGATTGTCAGACAAACCTGGGTTTAACTCTTCATGCCACCGTCTTTTTAGCTGTGGGACTTGGGGAAAATTCAATTAATTTCTCTGAGCCTACTTCCTTATCTGTCAAATGGGGGTTAATTATCAAAGAATTATCCGGAGGGCTGAATGGGATGATGTTTGTAAAACTGTTCCACATATGGCTTGGCACAGAGGAGCCTCTAAATAAAAATGCTGGCCTCCTTCCCTTCCTGTATCCCTGAGAACTTTTTTTAAGAGACAAGTTATTGCCTATCATAACTTTTAGAATTGGATTGTATTTTCTGAAAAGGGAACATTAATCTACTACAACACTCTTGAAACTTTGCTTACCTAATCTCTCAGGATCAAAGAGTAGGATGGCCTCTTTCCCCTCCATTTTATCAAAAATTTCCCATCACTAGCTGAACTTAAAAGAAGATTGCATCAAAGAAAACTTTGCTCTGGGAAATATGATGGCCCTTCTCTTGGGACTTGGGCTTCTGATTTCTATGGAGCCAGAAGGTTAAAGCTCCAGTGATGCCACAGAAGATCATGCCAGGTTGACTTTGGGCCCTGAAGGCCTGTCCTATGCAGGTTTCCCATCTGGGATGTTGTTTTGGGCTGAATGGTGTTCCTCAAAAAAATGTATTGAAGTTCCAATCTCAGCTTCCTCAGGATGTGACCTTATTTAGAAATAGTGTCATTGTGGATGTATTAATTAAGACGAGGTCATACTGGAGAAGGGTGGGCCCTTAATCCAAAGCGACTGGTGTTCTTATAAAAAGACCCATGGAGACACCGCCACACAGGGAGAAGGTCATGAGGTGACAGAGGCAGAGACTGGAGCGCTGTGGCTAGAAGCCAGGAAGACCAGGGGTTGCTGGCCGCCACCAGAAGCGAGGAAGCGGCAAAGATGTATTCTCTGCTACAGGTTTCAGAGGGAACACGATACTGTAGACACTGTGATTTCAGACTTCTAGCCTCTAGGACTGTGAGACAATACATTCCTATTGTTTCAAGTCTCCCAGTTTGTGGTGCTTTGTGATAGCAGCCCTAGAACTGAGTAGATATTTAATCTCCATTTTAAAAGTGGAGAAATTGAAGCTCCCAAATGTCCTCATTTCTACAGCACCAACAGTTTAGTATAAGAACATCGAAGCAGAGAGTGTATCAAAGGAATGTGTAAATGAATGACTGGGGCTCAGGGAAGGGGTGTGAATTGCACAAGGTCACATGGGTAGTTGGACGCAGAGTCTGCTATAGGAACTGTGTCTAGATGCCCAGCTAACTGTTTGCTCCATTAGGACAATAATAATAGCGACCATTTATTTTCCTGGTTAACAGCCTGGGCTTTGGAGTCTAACCCTTGGCTTCCTCACCAGCAGCTTTTTGCCTAGTCCAATAAAGAAGGCTTCAATAAATGTCAGCTGTTATTATTGTTATTCTATTATTACCAAATTCTTGTATATGAAGTGGCTTACATACATTATTTCATTTAATTCCCATGATAGCCCTTGGGGCAACTATTATTATTATAGTTTTGTAAACGAGGAGTCTGAGGCCCAGAGAGATTCAAAAATTGCCCTAATCGTCCAAAAGGCAATAATGGTAGGGGAACCCACAGACCTGCCATGCAGCCTTGAGTGACATTCAGGCCCTCTTTCCAGCTTTGGTTTTTTTTTTTTTTTTTTTTTTTTTGAGATGGGGTCTTACTCTGTTGCTCAGGCTGGAGTGCAGTTGCATGATCTTGGTTCACTGCAACTTCCACCTCCTGGGTTCAATCGATTCTCGTGCCTCAGCTTCCCTAAGTAGCTGAGATTATAGGCATGCGCCACCATGCTCAACTAATTTTTTTTGTATTTTTAGTAGAAAAGGGGTTTTGCCATGTTGGCCAGGCTGGTCTCAAACTCCTGGCCTCAAGTAACCCACCTCCCAAAGTGCTGGGATTGTAGGCATGAACCACTGCGCCTGGCCTTTCTAGCTCTTTTTAATACATGCACTGCAAAAGGATTTTTACCCATGAGATATATAGAACTCCTATAAATCACTAAGAAAGATACAACCAACCCCATAGAAAACTCGGCAAAGGGTGTTAAACATACAGTTCACATATCCAGTGAAAATGAAAAGATGGCCAAACTCAGTGGCTTATGCCTGTAATCTCAGTACTTTGGGAGGCTGAGGAAGGAGGACTGCTTGAGCCTAGGAATCAGAGACCAGCCTGGGCAATATAGTGAGACCTCATCTCTACAAAAAATTTAAAAAACAAAACAAAAATTAGCTGAGCACGGTGTCATGTGCCCGTAGTCCCCGCCACTCAGGAGGCTTAGATGGGACTAATGCTTGAGCCTGGGAAGCAGAGGCTGCAGTGAGCTGAGATTATGCCACTGCACTCCAGCCTGGGCAACAGAGAGATCCTGTCTGGAAAAAGAAAAAGAAAAAGGAAAAGATTCTCAGCCTCATTAGTAATTGAAGAAATGCAGATTAAAACTATGATGAGATGCCATTTCATATCCCCAAGATAAAATTGCTAAACATTTAAAAATCTGATAACAAGTATTAACAAGAATATGTAGTCATAGGAATTCTCATAGACTACTATAGGAGTTTAAATTGGTAAACTCACTTTGGAGAGAACATTGGCAGTAGGTAGCGCAATGGACTGAATGTCTGTGTCCCCCTCCAAATTCGTATGTTGAAATCTAATCCCCAATGTGGGGGATTTGGAGCCTTTGGGAGGTGAGTAGGTCAGGAGGGTAGAGCCTTCATGATTGGGATTAGTGTCCTTATAAAAGAAGCCAGAGACCCAGCTTGCTCTCTTTCCATCATGTGAGGACACAATGAGAAGCTGGCAATCTATAACCTGAAAGAGAGCCCTCGCTAGGACCTGATCTTGCTGTCACCCTGACCTTGGACTTCCAGTCTCCAGGATGTGAGGAATAAATGTTTGCTGTTTAAGCCACCCAATCCATGGTAAGTTGTTACAGCAGCCCTAACAAAGACAGCTAGTAAAGTTGAAGATGTACAGATCTTACGACCAGGAACTCTTCTCTTAGGTACATTTCTCAGAGAAACCTTGCATATATGCATAGAGGATATACAAAAATGTTCATGGCAGCCTTGTTCATAATCAAAAAACATTGGAAATAAGCTATTTTTTAATTTTCAGAGATGGGGTCTCACTATGTTGTCCAGACTGGACTGGAACTCTGGGGCTAAAGTGATCCTCCTGCCTTGGCCTCCTAAGTAACTGGGATTCCATGTGCACACCACCATGCCTGGTTTGAAAATAACCTAAATGTTCATCCCTGTGAGAATGGCTAAAATAAACTGTGGTGCATTTCTGAATTCATATAATACTATACATCATTAGAATGAATGAAATTCAATTACATGTATCAATTGGGTAAATCTCAAAAACTATGTTGAGTGAAGGAAGCAAGTCATTAGGAGAATCAATGCAATTTGTTAAAGTTTAAAAACACACAAAAGCAGTATTACTGTTTTATGAATACATATGTGATAGAAATATAAAAATATGAAAAAGAATGACACATAACGTCAGGACAGTGGTTTCCTCTGGGACTCAGGGAAGAGAATGAGATTAGGGATAATGACATCAACTATATCTGTAACATTTTATTTTATTTTATTTTATTTTTTTATTTTTTATTTTTTTTGAGACAGAGTTTTGCTCTTGTTACCCAGGCTGGAGTGCAATGGCGCGATCTCGGCTCACCGCAACCTCCGCCTCCCGGGTTCAGGCAATTCTCCTGCCTCAGCCTCCTGAGTAGCTGGGATTACAGGCACGCGCCGCCATGCCCAGCTAATGTTTTGTATTTTTAGTAGAGACGGGGTTTCACCATGTTGACCAGGATGGTCTCGATCTCTTGACCTCGTGATCCACCGGCCTCGACCTCCCAAAGTGCTGGGATTACAGGCGTGAGCCACCGCGCCCGGTCTATCTGTAACATTTTAATTCCTAATACAAGTGAGAGATATACAGGTGGCTGTTGTACTGTTGTTGATACTTTTTGTATGCCTGAAATAATAATAACGTACTTGCATATCATTTCCACATACTTTAAAAATAGAGGAGATAAAGCTTCTTCTCTACATTAGAAAAATTTGTACTTTTCTAAAGAACCTCTGAGAGACCTGATAAAAGAAAGAAATGCAGGCAGCAGTCCAGTGTTTTCAGTCTTAATTGGAATTTGGATCTCAATTTGGGTGCAGAGGAAACCACTAAAAGGTTGTGGCTGAGGAGTGATCTCATTCTTGGCTGCAAGGCCTTTGAAACGTGCCTATGTTTCTTGTAGTCATCCTTATCTGACTGTCTTCAGCCTCCCAGGTTTTCCTTCTAGTAACTTCACACTTCTGGTAAGTTCCTAGTTATGGCACTCCCTCCTCTCTGCAGTTGCTCACGGCTCCCTGTGCTTAGCATTTATTTCTTTCTAGCTGATCCACACTCTCCTTTCCAGAGCCAGCTAAGGCAATGCTATCTCTTAACAAGTTTATCTTGTTTCCGTCAGGATGAGTTATGTTCCCCTCTGAACTCCCAGTGCTCCCTTTAGTATTGATGTCCCAACCTTATTTCATCTTTGTCTTTCTGACCCCCAGCAAAGTGCTGGAGTCAGCATAAGTGGTCAGGAAATGGAAGTGTTGTTAGAGCAGGAAGGGGTAAACGGAGCGTTTGCTCAAGTCCCTTCTAGAACTACTGGCTTCTAATAATGGCTCATGTGGTCATAAAATAACATCACAGTGGGAATTAGCTCCCACAATCCTTTATAAAGCTTGGGTAAAAACCTTGGAAAAGAAAGCTCTGAAAAAGGGGTAGGATTGGGTGAAGGGGTGGGTATGAGGTTTGGAGGGAGAACAGTGATGGGTCCAGACTTAAGAAGCTTCCTGATAGCCACTTAGTAAGGTGGAGTCTGAGTAGACAAGAACCCAAGTCTCTTCATTCCTGGCCAGGGCTCGCTCTTTTGTTCTACTTTCTGTGGCTTGAGAAAACAGCTGCTCTGTATCATCTTATTAAAATCTCTTCCAGTACTTAAAACAGGAAATGACTCTTCCAGTTCTCGGGTAGTGAAACTGGGTCAACTGTAACAGGTGGCTTGGAAGAACCTATGATAAGAGGCACTGGAGAACAGACAAGCCTCAGGGAAGCAATATTAAACTTGAGCGGGGTCTCAGAAAGGTCTTTATAGTTGAATCAAGTTAAAACAAGTTTGGTTCCAAGGGTCTGGTGACTCTTCCAAACACACTTACACATCTGGATATTGAACTGAATTCCAATAGAAATCCATCATTGAGGATCATCTAGGGACAAACTTTTGTGCAAAAAAAGAGGAATAAATGATTGAATGATGAATTATCATATAGATGTGTTGACCAGCTGTTCATTATTAAAATACAGAGTAAGATAGAGGCCATAAACAAGATAAGGCTTCCATGGCATTAGAAGAAATGTGAGTGGGTGTGGTAATTATCTTTGAATCTCAGGGCCAAACTATGGACTGGAACATGGTAGGTTTGCACCAAGATTTTCTGACTGAATGGATGAGCTCTGAAGAAATCACATGACTGGAAAAAGCTTCACCAGTCACCTCTCGTATTAATATATCTGGTTTGGAAGAGAGTTGGTGGCAAAGTAAAAAACAAGACTTCCTACAAGAGCTTTTACCATCAGGCTAACCAGAAACACCAAATCCATGTCATCAGCTGGGTTAAAACCAAGGGAAGGCTGGGCAGGGTTCTTAATGGTTGAGAATGAGGAGTTTCTGGGTTATGATGGTGGCTTTCCAGTAGTGCTTGATTTAACCACCCTACTTCTCAACAAAATACTCCCAAACGCAAAATAAGACATAAAGTTGCAACAGCCAGGAAGGAATGAATTTTCATGAATCATTTGGAGGTCTCTGGGAGGAATTTTCTCTTGCCACAGCATTGATGGAATGGGATTGAGAAATAACTGATGCTGACCTCAAATGTAGAACCACAGCATTGGACTGGAACATCTACGCACATACCAGAATGCCTTGCCACCCATTGCCTGGGAACAGCTTTCTAAAGCATGTGGGTTCACTTTCAGCTGTTCCTACTGTCCACCTGTGCCTGTCTTTCTGCATCCATTCACTATTACTCCCAGTCATGCGCCATCCTGGGATGCAAAATTGGCAGTGAGCGAGGCACAGGGAGAAACGCTTAAGAAACGTAGCATTCCAGGGAAAAATGCTTACTTGGGTTTAGACATTTGAAATTTTACAAATTTTTCTCTTTGCATATTTTCATATACTATTGCAAACACTAATATTTATTTAATGTTTACATCTAACTATAGGACAAAATGGGATCAGTATCTGAGTATAATACTGCTAGCTAACGTCCTCATAGCACTCTAGAATTTAAAAATAATTCCACAGACTATTTCAGTCCCCCACCCCACCTTTGCCACCATCATTTCCACTACCAACAAACCCATGTTTATTGAGCACTTATTCCCAAGGCTTCTCTTCAGCAAAGGAGAGATGCGGGACCCTTTCATGTCTTACGGTTTGTGGTGATATACTGAAAAGTGAAGAACTGTCATTAAAACAGGGTGACAAAATATCTACTTTAAATGGTGACAGATAACAAATTAGCACTTTTAACACCGAAACCGCATTTTGTTAATTTGTGTTTCTCAGCATGCAAAAAGTATAACAATTAAAGTAATTTTTTCTAATGTAAAATCCTAGATTTTTTTGGTACAAAATCATATGATTTAAAATTTCAAATCAAACAGTACTATAGCAGTTAAACCAAAATTAAATAAACAGATTATGAGTGAGGCATAATAATAGTGCTACAACTGTGCTGTTTTAAGATAATTAGCAGGTTTATAAAAATATTATCTCAAGATGTAGTACAGGTGATATAGACAGGTAATTTGACACAAATTTAAGAAATATGGTAAATAATTTCTACTGCCCTGTCGATGTCTTTCTTTTGCTATAGGTCACGCCCAGGGCAGAAAGTTCTTCAGATTAGCATTGACTAGCTCTGTGGTTTTCTAACAATGTACCAGTCTCTTTGGCCCCCTGCTTTCCATCAGTGAAATGGAAGGCATTCATCATTTCAGTGCTCTCTAGGCTCATTTCCCTAATTTGGCCGGCTGGGCGAGTGACTCTCTGTATCCTTATCTGCAAATATGACAGATCAGACTGGCTAAACTGCGGTGTTCTACCAGTTCAGAGCCTATGAGCTCATTTCATAGAAAATATATAATTGAATTGAAAATATGCTCATCTCATGCTGCTGCTGTAACTGCTGCTACTGCCACTACTGCTGTTACCACACGAATGCGTGCCCAAGTGATACTAAGCTGTTCAGCCCCGGAGGGCAGCCCAGCCTCACTGAGGGCAGCATACCTAGCAATAAGTAGCCCTCTGAGGGCTCTTCTTACAGCCTCCAAACCCCACTCGTAACCTCATGCCTCACCCTATCAAAACCACTAGGAAATAGCTTCGCTGGAATTGGATGCAAAAATTGTGGAATTTCCTCTCCTGAGAATCGTTAGGTAGTTCAATGATTATGCTAAAAGATACCCAAAAAGACTTTGAAAGAGAAGGAAGGTTGTCTTTTGAGGGTTTGACTCTAAATCAAAATATGTTGGACACAAATGTGAGAGAGCCACCCTCTGAAAAGTAGACTAACTTTAAGACCAGAAGGCCATCAACATATCTGAAAAAGAAAGCACCAGTTAAAAAAGGGTTGGCAAGTCAAAGGACATAAATGAACATGAGTCACTGAGAGAGCACTCCCTCAAGCTTGGCTCAGGATAGAGGCATTCCAGATCTAGAAAACCAAGACATCAGTGTGCTACCTGATCCTGGGAAACAATAGCTCCTGTTTACTGAGCACAGATTCTTTGACAGGACAGTGTGAAGTGCCCATCTTACAGTATCCCATTTAATATTCAAAACAGCCCTAAGAGGTAGGTATCACTACTGCAAATTTGTACACAAGTAAATTGAACTGAGGATCAGGAAGGACACAGCTGCTTATGGTCACACAACTGACGATGCTGGAGCCTGAATCAGACTCAGGCCATGTGACTCCCAAGGCTCTGCTCTGACTGCTGTGTGCACTGCTGGGCAGTCACAGGGCCACTTGTATTCTCCTTCAGGCCAGTCTCCAAAGGAGATAGACCCAGATGCTTCTTGGTAAAGAGCAGGTGCTATGGACTCAAATTTATATATGGAAACCCTAACTCCCAGTGTGGTAGCATTCGTAGATGGGGACTTTGGGAGGTGAATAGACGTAGATGAGGTTATGACAGTGGAACCTTCATGACAAGATCAGTGTCTTATAAGAAAAACCATCAGAGCCGGGCGCGGTGGCTCAAGCCTGTAATCCCAGCACTTTGGGAGGCCGAGGCGGGTGGATCACGAGGTCAAGAGATCGAGACCATCCTGGTCAACATGGTGAAACCCCGTCTCTATTAAAAATACAAAAAGTTAGCTGGGCATGGTGGTGCGTGCCTGTAATC
>NW_022436976.1:30363900-30478023 GCF_009761245.1 Sapajus apella | reverse complement strand
AAAAAGCCATCAGAGACTCCCCACTCCTACCTCGCTCTCTTCCTCTGTCTCTCTTTGCCTTGTGAGGACACAGTGAGAAAGCAACTGCCTGCATGCCAGTAAGAGAACACTCATGGGGGAACCGCATCATCCAACACCTGGATCTTTGACTCCTCAACCTCTAGAACTGTGGGAAATACATTTCTGTTGTTTAAGCACCCTGCCTATGGAATTTCATGATGGCAGTGTGAGCAGATTACGACAGTAGGAATGAAACTGATCAAGGGCAGGACTGTCTGGTCTTTGAGGGACTATTTCTCTAGAGGGAAGACTGATGCCAGTGAGCATTTGAATCCTGTAGCTGCTGCTCTCTATGGTTCCAAACCTCTGCTCATGAAGCATGACTCAGGAGGCCAGCCAGAGTGGGAGCACAGGGGTTTCAGGTTCCCACAGGAGTTCCATTTCCATTGCCGATAGTTTAAGGACATCAGGGTTTATACATCATGGACTTGGTTAGCCTAGGTCCTTCCCCACATATTGTACATTCACCCCAGGAATGGAAGTCCCTGTGTACGGCCTTCTGAACTGGTCAGCCCGCCTTGCCTATTAGTGTTCTGACTGCTTTTAAAAAGTGGGAGGGGCCTGTTGCCCTCTGCTCTGTTCTGCAGCTACTCACCTGCCATTGGGCATCCACCATGGCCTTGCTGCACTCAGGCTGCTTCTTCTCCTGGATCACCTCTGCCTTCCAACAGGGACTTGCCATGGCAGCCTCCAATAGGGCTGGCTCCTGGTGGGCCCATGTGAAGATGGGACTTCCAGATCCTATCTGGGGAGTCACCAAAGCCTGTTTAAGAGGGACACTGATAGCAAAAAGATGAATCTGGAAGTTGGTGCTGATCGGGACAATAACTGAAAGCTTTATCTGCTATCTAGCATCTGCAAGGCAGAGGCTCAGACTAGATCTGGGCAAGGACTACCTGCCCATTGGGGTACTGTTTGAATTTTGTAAGACATCTGCAGAATCAGCCCTGGGTGAGAACAGTGAAGTGTTGAAAAGCTACCAGTTTGTCACTGTGCAGACTATTTCTGGCACTGAGGCCTTAAGGATCAGAGCCAGTTTTCTATAAAGAGTTTTAAAGTTCAGCTGAGATGTCTTTCTGCCCAAACCATCCTAGGGAAATCACACACCCATCTTCAGGGATGCTGGCGCACAGCTACAAGGTTATCAATACTATGACCCCAAGACTCGTGATTTTGACTTCATAGGCACTATGGAGGACATTTCAAAAACAGCAGCACAAAGTGTTCTCCTGCATGCCTGGGCCCATAATCCCATGGGAGTGGACCCTTGTTCAGAGCTGTGGAAGGAAATAGCAATGGGGTGAAGAAAAAGAATCTCTTTGTGTTCGTTGACATGGCCTATCGAGGCTTTGCCAGAGGCCATGGTAACAAGGATGCTGGGGCTGTGTGCCACTTCATCAAACAGGGCATTAACATTTGTCCCTGCCAATCATATGCCAAAACATGGGCATATATGGTGAGCATGTGGGAGACTTTACTGTGATCTGCAAAGCTGTGGATGAAGCCAAAAGTCCACGTGGAGTCCCAGTTGAAAATCTTGATCCATCCCATGTATTCTAACTCTCCTCTCAATGAGGCCTGGATTGCCTCTACATTCTGAACACTCCAGATTTGTAAAAACAGTGGCTGCAAGAAATGAAAAATGGTCAACTCCATCATTAGTGTGTGGACTCAGCTGGTTTTCAACCTCAAGAAGGAAGATTCTTCCCACAACTGGCAACACATCACTGACCAAGTTGGCAAGTCTTGTTTCACAGGGCTAAAGCCCGAACAGATGGAGTGGCTGGCCAAGGAGTTCTCCATCTACATGACAAAGGATGGCCACATCTCTGTGGCAGGGGTCACTTCTGGTAATGTGGGCTACCTTGCCCATGCTATTTACCAGGTCACCAAGTAATGTCCCTGGTGTGAGGGAACAGAGACAACCTTTCTGTTTTCAGCCTCTGCTCTTGTGAGCTTACACAGAGGATGAGGGAGGATGGATGGTGGTAAATGGATCATTTCTTTCAACCACAGTGCATAATACTCAGTGGCTGTGATTCTCAGGAAAGAACGTGTAGTGACAGAGAGGCACCCATGACTGGTGTCTGGAATTTTGTGGCTCTAACTCCTCCTACATCCTTTTATGTCCAACTTTTCTGAAAGAGTTTACATGGGCAAGAAAGTCATAGCACTCGAAAAACCTGTCAATTATACCCTTGCAGTATTTCAGAAGATTTAACGGAAGTGTCATATGGTGTCAGGGTTTCCTCATGAGAAATAGCACTCATTAGAAGCTTTGAGAGAGGACCTAGTTCTGGTGTTAACAGTCAGCCTTATGCTGGTCCTCCCATGATGGAGCAACCTTATCAACACACCATATTGCAGAAACTGTGTTTTATGAAAACTAATGAGCCACTATAGCAAAGAAAATGAAAAATGCTGTTTCCTATCTTAAGTAAAAGAGAAGGTTCTCTCTTCTCCCTTATGATTGCTGTTCTTTTTCTTTTGCACAAAGGTTTCTATCTAACCTAGATGTTCATGTCATTCTACTGCCTGTTTGATCATAACCCCATTGTATTGGGATTTATTTGAGAACAAAGAACATCATTTTCTGATCATGCCATACCCTCACCTTTCTTGGCAAATAATAGTGGAGAGTAGGCAACTGCATTTTATCTCTGCATCTTCTTCATCGATTGTATAATTGTCTCCTGCTGGGTTGTTGCCGCTACCCAGTTAGACCTCCTCCCTTCATTGAATGTGGTTATACAGTCACTCATCTCACAGCATGAGTCAGGCAGTGCAGGATAGTGCCAGGAAAGAAGATATTCTCGGCTTTGTGTGCTGCTGGCTCGATTCACGCTTCACCCTTTGGAAAGACAGCCACCATCTGCTCTAATCACATAGACTTATTGCAGCGTAGTTTCTCTATTACAACAAAATTACTATAGGATCTCCCACCCCTCCCAAAGTGGGAGAAAACTACTGTACTCACTCTTTAGTTACCATTCCAGTGCTCTCTAGACTTCTGTAACTATGCCTCCAAGGGAGATGACACTCCAGCCAGTGTTGATGGGGCTGGCAATGATGATAAAGGTAGTTTTTACTGAGCCTTTTGTACCTGACAATTCAATTCATTTTAAACAAAGCTAAGACTAACAAGCCTGGAGACCACAGGAAAGGTGTGCAGAAGATGATGTGCAATTATCTAAATTTTGAAGAATGGATAAGATGCTTACCTTAACCTTATTGAAAAAGAGAGGTAAAAAATCCAGAGAGAACAGTCTAGACAAAGGTTTGGAGGTTGGATCTGGCAAAGCATATTCTGGGAACTCAGTTTGGCATGCATGGCTGAGGCAAATGGAGCACCAGCTTTGGTGACAGGAGGAAGCAGACAATTGCTTTTGCTGGGGAGGTGATGGATGAGGTGCTCACAGAGACAGCCAGTAAGGTGCAGGGTGTGGCAGAAGCATCATTTTCCCACAGTCTTCAGTACTGCCAGATGCTTTCTGAGCACCTACTCTCCTGCTGATGTTGTGGCTTGATTCTCTTGTGGAACCAGGTAATGGTTGAGCTGAGTGTAACTATCCTTCAATTAAAGCAAGAAAACCCCACTCTGGACACTGAGTTAAAGTGAATCCTGTGCTGTTCAAATTACACGAAAAGAAGAGATGATGTGCTGTGGTGAAAAGGAAAGGTGAGAGAAGTAAGATTGACTGCGTGTCAGTATGAGCTGAGCCCCATGATAGACACGTCATCCACAGAGTGCCATTTGATTTTAAGAGCCCCAGCAGGTTTGCACTAGTATTTGCAGATGAGAAGATTCAGAGAATTTCTGCCCAAGGGAGGAAGTGGTGGCAAGTGAATTTGAACCAAAGTTTGTCTTGCCCAGTTGTCTCCAGCTATTTGACTCTTTTTTTTTTTTTGAGATGGAGTTTCACTCTTGCTACCCAGGCTGGAGTGCAATGGCACGATCTCGGCTCACCGCAACCTCCGCCTCCTGGGTTCAGGCAATTCTCCTGACTCAACCTCCTGAGTAGCTGGGATTACAGGCACGCGCCACCATGCCCAGCTAATGTTTTTTGTACTTTTAGTAGAGACGGTGTTTCACCATGTTGACCAGGATGGTCTTGATCTCTTGACCTCGTGATCCACCTGCCTTGGCCTCCCAAAGTGTTGGGATTACAGGCGTGAGCCACCGCGCCCGGCCACTATTTGACTCTTTAGGAGGTCTTAAGTTGACATTCCTCTTTGGTAAACAATGTGTTGTGTGGATGCAAGTGAGTCATTTACATTCTCAAAGCCTCAGTTTCTAGACTTGTAAATCTGTCTCCTTAGAGGTTCACTCTTATTATTCTCCTGGAATTCTTACAGAAATCAAATTTTCCTGACCCATGACAATCCTTCAAATTTATGAAAATAGTATGCTTTCTCTGAATTTTCAGGCTAAAAATTCTTGCTTCTTTCAATTGCTTTTCCTACTTTCTCTTCGATTCTTTGCATTCAATATATGGTTGCTCCCAAAGCTATTGCTCTCTTAGGTTGTACTAAAAGAAGTATAGTGCCTCATCAAAAAGCTTATCCACCACGATCAAGTCAGCTTCATCCCTGGGATGCAAGTCTGATTCAACATATGCAAATCAATAAATGTAATCCATTACATACACAGAACCAATGACAAAAACCACATGATTATAGATGCAGAAAAGGCCTTCAACAAAATTCAACAGCCCTTCATGCTAAAAACTCTCAATAAACTAGGTATTAATGGAACATATCTCAAAATAGTAGGAGCCATCTGTGACAAACCCACAGTCAATATCATACTGAATGGGCAAAAACTGGAAGCATTCTCTTTGAAAACCAGCACTAGACAAGGATGCCCTCTCTCACCACTCCTATTCAACATAGTATTGGCAGTTCTGGCCAGGGCAATCAGGCAGGAGAAAGAAATAAAGGGTATTCAAACAGGAAAAGAGGAAGTCAAATTGTCTCTGTTTGTGGATGACCTGACTGTATATTTAGAAAACCCCATCGTCTCAACCCAAACTCTCCTTAAGCTGATAAGCAACTTCAGCAAAGTCTCAGGATACAAAATCAATATGCAAAAATCACAAGCATTCCTATACACCAGTAATAGACAAACAGAGAGCCACATCATGAGTGAACTCCCATTGACAATTGCTACAAAGAGAATAAAATACCTAGGAATACAACTTAAAAGGGTATATGAAGGACCTCTTTAAGGAGAACTACAAACCACTGCCAAAGGTTATAAGAGAGGACACAAACAAATGGAAAAACATTTCATGCTCATTGATAGGAAGAATCAATATCGTGAAAATGGCAATATTTCCCAAAGTAATTTATAGATTCAGTGATATCCCCATTAAGCTACCATTGACTCTCTTCACAGAACTGGAAAAAAACTACTTTAAATTTCATATGGGATCTCCCCCGCCCCCCACCCCCCAAAAAAAAAGCCTGAATAGCCAAGACAATCCTAAGCAAAAACAACAAAGCTGGAGGCATCAAGCTACCTGACTTTACTACAAGGCTACAGTAACAAAAACAGCACGGTACTGGCACCAAAACAGATACATAGACCAATGGAACAGAAAAGAGGCCTCAGAAATAACGCAACACATCTACAACTATCTGATATTTGACAAACCTGACAAAAACATGCAATCGGGAAAGGATTCCCTATTTAATAAATGGTGTTGGGAAAACTGGCCAGCCATATGCAGAAAGCTGAAACTGGATCCCTTCCTTAGAAAAAGTAACTCAAAATGGACTAAAGACACTTAAATGTGAGACCTAAAACCATCGAAACCCTAGAAGGAAACCTAGGCAATATCATTCAGGACATAGGCACGAGCAAAGACCTCATGACAAAAACCACCAAAAACAGTGACAACAAAAGCCAAAATTGACAAATGGGATCTAATTAAACTAAAGAGCTTCTGCACAGCAAAAGAAACTATCATCAGAGTGAACAGGCAACCTACAGAATAAGAGAAAAGTTTTGCAATCTATCCATCTGACAAAGGGCTAATATCCAGAATCCACAAAGAACTTAAACAAATTTACAAGAAAATAACAAAAAACCCCATCAAAAAGTGGGCAAAGGATATGAACAGACACTTCCCAAAAGAAGACATTTATGTGGCCAACAAACATGAAAAAAAATCTCATCGTCACTGGTCATAAGAGAAATGCAAATCAAAACCACATTGAGATACCATCTCATGCCAGTTAGAGTGGTGATCATTAGAAGTACAGGAAACAACAGATGCTGGAGAGGATGTGGAAGAAACAGGAATGCTTTTACACTGGTGGTGGGAGTGTAAATTAAAATTAGTTTTACCATTGTGGAAGACAGTGTGGTGATTTAGATCTACAACTAGAAATACCAGTTGACCCAGCAATCCCATTACTGGGTATATACCCAAAGGATTATAAATCATTCTACTGTAAAGACACATGCACATATATGTTTATTGTGGTACTGTTCACAATAACAAAGTCTTGGAACCAACTCAAATGCCCATCAAGGATAGACTGGATAAAGAAAATGTGGCACATATACACTGTGGAATACTATGCAGCCATAAAAAAGGATAAGTCAATATCTTTTGCAGGAACAAAGATGAAGCTGGAAACCATCATTCTCAACAAACAAACACAAGAACAGAAAACCAAATACAGCATATTTTCACTCATTAGTGGCGATTGAACAATGAGAACACATAGACACAGGGAGGGGAACATTGCATACCAGGGCCTGTCATGGGTGGAGGGCTGGGGGAGGGATAGCATTAGGAGAAACACCTAATGTGGATCATGGGTTGATGGGTGCAGCAAACCACCATGGCACGTGTATACCTATGTAACAAACCTGCACATTCTGCACTTGTATCCTAGAACTTAAAGTATTAAAAAAAGAAAGAAGTACAGTGCCTGAATTAAAGGAGAGGAACATTCTCTTCCGGTCAGAGCACCTCTGAAACAAGGATTCAGCTCTGAGGCCACGAAGCATGAAGGAGCCAGATGAATGAGTATGCATTAGAGAAGGATCTTCTGTGGAACTGGTCTTGTTGACAAGGAAAGTGGAAGTAAAATGGACCTCTCTTTATTCCTTTAATGCCAACACTGGAAGCTTTCTTTCAGAGTCTCCCACAAGATTATATTCTGAGGGTGTGGTGGCTCACACCTGTAATCCCAGCACTTTGGGAGGCTGAGACAGGCAGATCACTTGAGCTCCGGAGTTTGAGACCAGCCTGGGTGACATGGCGAAAACCCATCTTTACAAAAAATACAAATATTAGCTGGGTGTGGTGGCATATATCTGTAATCCCAGCTATTTGGGAGGCTGAGGTGGAGGATGGCTTGAGCCCAAGAGGCGGAATTTGCAGTGAGCAAAATTACACCACTGCACGCTAGCTTGGGCAACAGAGCCAGACCCTGTCTCAAGGAAAGAAAAAAAAAAAAAAGACTGTTCTGACAGGGCACATGAAATCTCACATTGAGATGCTTCAGGGCTGTACAGGAATACACCTAAGGGGCTGGGGACTAGGTGGAGAGGGTCTAAATCCTGACTCATGATGTGGAGCTTTGCATGAACTATCATTCAATTTTTGGCAGCAGGTCTTTTAACTGGACAATAGGTTGATCAAGGCATAGCAAATGATAAGTAGGGGCATGAATCCGGCTGGCCATGACCTTGTGCAAATACTTTTCCTTCTCTGAACCTCTGTCTTCTCATTTGCCAAATGAAAGCATTGAATTAGAACCTGTGAAAGTCAATTGGTTTCATCATATGAACATGTCAATGACTAGGAACATTTTGTTGAGAAGTATGAGACTGTATCTGGGCTCTACAATGAAGAGTTTTGTGAGGAATTAACATTAGGACTGCAAGTGATAAAACTTGGCTATTTGTCTCTGTCCAAATCCCATATTGAATTGTAATCCCCAGTGCTGGAGGTGGGGCCTAGTGGGAGGTTTTTGGATCATAGGGGTCCCTTGTGGCTTGGTACTATCTTTGTAATAGTGAGTTCTCATGAGATCTGGTCATGTAAAAGTGTTTGGCACCTCCCCCCTCCCATCCAACTCCACTTTCATTCTCTTGCTCCCATTTTCACCATGTGACAGATCTGCTCCCCCTTTACCTTCCACCATGATTGGAAGCTTTCTTAGGCCTCCCTAGAAGCTGAGCAGATGCCAGCAACATGTTTCCTGTAAAGCCTGCAGAACTGTGGGCCAATTAAACTTCTTTTCTCAAAGGATTTCATGTTTCTGTGTTTCAAAAGTTTTTGGTGTTGAATTTGTTGGATAGGTGAAGTTTGAAATTTTTAGTTGAAGTAAAATGAAAAGTGATAGGATTATGGATATAATAGTAATAGATCATGTGGATGTGTCTAGTTGGGGCATTTCAGAGGAAGGGTCATAACTTTCAGTCTTTAAAAGATTAATGTTAATTAGCTCTACAGTGATATTATAATATAGATGTTGCTCAATTTTCAAAGTGTTTTAGGGTTACCAGTTCAAGAACAATGGGTAGGAAGCTGTGATTAGATCTGCAGATTTCTGAGGATTGACCCTGGTAAAGACCTGGCCATGTAGTTGTCAAGGTTGCTTGGTTTAAAAGTCCTAAGATTGCATCTGCCTTTAGGCCTAATGATGGTACAGCTCATGAATATAGAACATCTTCTGACGAAATTGAGACAAATTGATATTTCTGTGGGGAAGTTGATTATCAACTTTAAATAGCCACAGTTGATTATCAACTTCAAGTAGCCACTGGTTTTAGCCACAGTTGATTATCAACTTCAAGTAGCCACTGGTTTTAAGTCTGTTGTAGGAATTGCGTAGGAATCAAACTTTAGGTCTTTGGAATCTGTGTATTCATTGCTTCAGTATCATTGGTGTTCTATAGTTTTGATGGTAAGAGAGGTGTTATTAATTTCATTTATTATAATATACATTATAAAAGAGCAATTAAAATTAAGATAGCAGGTAAAATAGTTCATACCATTGTGTTTGTGTGTTGTTAATATCAGGGAGATAATGTAAAGTACTAATGAGCTCCTTAAGAAACCAATTATTAGGGTGTGGTCATGAAAGTGAAGGAGTTCTGTGATAGGTGGTGTAGTGTTTTGGAAGCCTAATTGAAATGGGTAGGTCCTGAAGATAGAAAGGGTTCTAAACTATAAATTAACTTTGGCAAAGTTATGTAATTATTTTGCTAATATTTCCTAACTGAGAAAGTCATCATAGTTAGGAAGTTGGCTTGAACCTCTCTTGAGAGGTTCAATTCCTTCCTTTCTCTTCTAGGCTTTCACGTAAGTGGGTTCTTCAAATGTGTGGTATAGTGGCAGGCAGCTGTAAAGGCATTCTGGGTTTGTAGTTGATAGTTCAACTACTGAAACGTCTCATTTTGAAGCAAAGTCTTCTCAGATTATGAAGATTATTAAGCTTGGCCTCCCAGTTAACTTTGGTAGACAACTCCTGGCGTGGTTTCTGATCAGCTAGCTTTGGCTATGTTTGACCTTGTCCATATCCAAGCCAATCACTGTGGCCAGGAGAGAGAATATTTTGATTGGCTAGACCCAGGTCACATGTCCCCAATCCTGTGGCTAAGTGGGTAGAGCACTGACTAACAGCCCCACTTAGATGGCATAGAATGGAGCAGTGCGTTCTTTCTCTTAAAAAAAAACCGGGCTGGGTGTGGTGGCTCACTCTTGTAATCCCAGCACTTTGGGAGGCTGAGGTGGGCGGATCACGAGGTCAAGAGATTGAGACCATCTTGACGAACATGGTGAAACCCTGTCTCTACTAAAAAATATAAAAATTAGCTGGGTGTGGTGGTGCGCGCCTGTAGTCCCAACTACTTGGTGGCTGAGGCAGGAGAATTGCTTGAGCCCAAGAGGCAGAGATAGCAGTGAGCTGAGATTGCACCATGGCACTCCAGCCTGGCGCCTGGCGACAGAGCAAGACCCTGTCTCAAAAAAAAAAAAACAAAACAAAACCAAAAAAAAAAAAAAAAAGAAAACCAAGGAGCTATGCATGCTCAGCAGAAAGAGTTGGGAAAGCCATTTTTCCCAACTCCCAGTTGGGAGAGAAACAAATCTGTAGATACGTACTAACTCCAGCTATATGAGTGGGTGGCAGGCAATTTGGCATCACACAGCTCACACATTTGTCATCACAGAATTAGATTCAGGATCTGACAACCCCTAAATTCTATTCTTATGAGTAGAGCTCAGAAAAAATGGCATTGCACTGAAATTCAAGAGGCCTGCAGTTGTACATTTTGAGTAATACGAATCAAATGAATAGTAAGATGGGCCGTCATTCTTCTCTGCTCGTGGCCTCAGTTTACTTGTGAAGGGGTTGATCTTGTCACCGGATATTCTCTCAAAGTACGCTTCCTCTCTGACATCCCCACTCCCTCCAGCACTCTAGAATTTCACCCCAACAGGCCTTGAGCCAACCCTATGCAGAGCCAGCAGGACTCAGCATACAACACCTACCTGGGGAGGCAGTCTCTGAGCCGGCTTGTTGCCTTAGACCTGATAACTAGGATGCCCGTGCCTAGGGCAAGCTCTCTGAACCCCAGCCTGCTCCTATCCTTGCCATGTTGGCCCCATCTGTTGGTTGGATAACAGATTTGTTTTTCTCCATCTTCTCCAAAAGAACAATTAATCCCAAAGACTTGAACTGATAGCATGCTTTTATAACTCACTGAATCTGGTGTTACCAAAGCTCTGGCCCTTCTTCATGTAGCTTTAAGGGGAACCACGTGGAATGGCCACCCCAAAGAAGCACATCTGCAAAAAGTACAGAGAAAAGAAATCTTCTGGGCTTTAGTCCTGTCCAGGCTGATTTCTTTGTTTGAAGCTCTGCTCTCTCCTTCATCCCATGTAAAAGCACTATTTGATCAGATTTTTTTCACCGTTGCAACCATTCCCCAGTTGCCGCTGGGTGATTTACTGAGTGACATCTGTGTCCTGGCCTCCTCGTTCCTCTGAAGAATGCGCTTTTGATGAGTAAACAACAATTGTAGCTTGTTTTCTCCAGTCCCATGGGACTTGGGGTTATTCGAGTTTAGAGGTACACAAAGACTTTATAAACACCGGGGATTTATAGTCACCATTGGCTGTGATTGCTTTGTTAGCTCATAGCACGTGCTGGGTGTGAGGGCCTGATTTGGGGTTGGGCAGAGGAGCCTGAGCTGCCTCTGCCTTGGACACCTGTAGAAGATGAAGTTCAGCAGGAGAGAGGCAGTTACTCATCCTCCTGGCTTAGCATCCAATGACTTCACTGCTAGAAAATCAGCCGTAAGGCCCCTGCCAAGAAGCAGGGCAGGAGAGCAATCAATATTTCAGTCACTGCTGACACTGCCAGCAAAAACAGAAAGGGAAGCAAGGGACGTGGACATTTTCTGAGTGCCTAACTCAGAATCTTGTTTCAATTTTACAATGTCCTAGTGAAGCTACTAATATTCCGCTTCTGTCTAAGAGAAGGAAACAGGCCCTTTTGTGAAGACACACAGTGTGGATTAGTGTTGAGCTCTGCCTATCTCTGGTCCTCTCCCAGTGCTGCACCTAGAACTCAGAGGGCAGGTGACAAGGCACTGGGCTGAAAAGAAGAGGCCACGCAGCGTGTCCGGGGAGCCTGGCCCTGCTGGCCCTCAAACCCACGCTCCAAATCTTGGATTCTAGTTATTAGATCATAAATGGGAGCAACTAGACATCCTGAGGATCTGGTGGGGTGGGAGGGCAGGGATACAAAAGGCAAGGGGGAGCTGGCAGGGTAGGCATGCCAGGATGCCTGGTGCCCCTGGCCCACTATGGGAACACAGGGCTGGTTTCTGGAGCAAACCCAGAGAGGCTCCCTCTTTCTTCTCCATGCCAATGGGAGGCAGTGGAGAGCAGTAAACATCTAGTCTTAGTTCTCCAGAAAAGCCCACTTTTGTTCCATTTCTTCAGTTTGTGATTTGGGCAAAGTCATTCACTTCTCTGGGCCTAAGTCTCCTCATCTAACTGGGGATAATTAACCTCTCACAAGGCTTTTGAGACAATAATTCATCTCAAAGATTTGAACTGATGGCATGCTTTTATAACTCACCAGACCTGGTGTTAGTGAAGCCCTGGCCCCTTCCTCATGTAGCTTTAAGGTGAACCACTGGGGATGCCCACCTAAAAGAAGAAGCACATTTGCAAACAGTATAGGGAAAAGGAATTATCTGAGCTTCAGCCCTTGCCCAGCAGTCCAGGCAGAGATCATGGATTTAAATCACTTTATACATCAAATATGGGCCCACTTAAATTTTAAAGCTTCTCAGGTCTGTTGTCTTGTACATGCATTTCCTTTACATTCTTTCTAGAAGCAAGGAGACTATGAAAAATCAAATACAGATAAAAATAAGGGATCACTGTTGTAAAAATTTACCTGATAGTTGTTCTGAGAAAACATATATTTAAAAAAATCTTGGAATTATCAAAAACTTCTTGGAATCATAATTGGAAAGGGAGTGACATTCATTCACTTGAGAAATGCCTAATGATTATCTCCACGTGCAAAGATACTTTGGACACAAAGAGCTTCTGCCCTCATTGAGCTTCCATTCAAGTCGGGGATGCAGGCCTTGACTGCTTGTATTTAATCACCTGTGCATGAGTGTGCCATTAAGTTTGAAGATTCTAGCAGGGGAGTGCAGCTACCATATACCCTTGACTGAAGGCCGGTCCTCTATCAGTTATGGTCGTCCTCTTTGACCGAGCACGCCTCTTCGGGAGGGATGAACATGGAATGGTGAGGGAGGTAGGGGACACCTACCTAGCCAGCCAGATCAGCCAAATTAACCCTGGCAATCGATGGAGTGACAGATGTCACAGCCAGATCACCCTCACATCTGAGTGTACCATTAAGTCATTTAATTTTAATGGTAAGTGTTAATAAGAAAGACTGACCACCACAAGAATGTAGATAAGGAGACCTAACCCACAATTTGAGAGTTAATGAAAGTGACGGTCGAGCTGAACTGTGAAAGATGAATAGGGGTTGGTGCAGTGGAAATGGAAAAACCATGCCAGGCAGTGGGAATAGCAGGTGCAAAGGCCCCAAGGTGGGATGGTAACAAGGAAGGGCATGTGCTGAAATGCCAAGAGTATACCTTGCCTAGACATAGACCTGGAATAGTCATGACTTTTCTGTCTAAATGAGGAAAAGTGACCACTGAAATATTGGGTAGATCGAAAGTATATGATTTTATTTTTAAATATTCATTGCAGATCAAAGTCAATATCGTCAGCTTTAGGATCATAAAAACGTATTTAGTGTAATTTTCTATGCTCATATGATGATCAAATTTGGCATAAGGACAATGAGTTAGTGGAAACAAATTAATTTTCAAGAACAATGTGTTTAAGGACTATACTCACAAAACTGAATTTTCCTCTTGAATTTTCCATTCTGCCCCTCCTGACCATGATCTCATCAGTGGCCCCGATTTGCTTTTTGGACTGGTCCCAGTGCATTTTTCTATATTTGTTTCTTGCCACTCTCTCCTTTCACTCTCTTAGTTCTGCACGATCAGGCCCCTGCATGCTCCCCCCAGGCCCTCACCTCCCAGCTCCCATACCCTTACCCTGGCCCTTCTCCTTGCTCGCTTGCCTGTCTTTCTTCTCCCTCCTGAATATAATCCCAGCCATCCTGCAGGTCCATGAAAAATGGTACCTCCTCATTGAAACCAAGCATCATGTTCCCCAAGAACACTCCCTGTGGCCACTTATGACAAAGAGCACACGCCCTGTCTCACATCAGGGTCATTTCTGTCTGTGCCTGTCTCTCATCAGACTGTGAGTCCCTTCAGGACTCAAACTGCATTAACTTGAATCTTTGTGCAGTGTGGTTCACACTGTGATGCATGTCACATTTAGTAGGTGCTTAATCCAAATTTGTCCCTCCCAGGTCAGCTGGGAGGGGCAAATGGGGGCAGCAAAAAGGGCAACTTGCAGATGAGCAGGAACAGAGGCCTAGGCAAGGCATAGACTGGTATCGGAGAGTGTGTGAGCCCCCTAAAGATGTCCAGGGATATGGGGGAGGGCCCCTGACAGGTGGTATGGAAGCTGATAACAGGCAGGTGGAAGCCATCAAATCAGCAGTGTAACCATTAGTCATACCTCAGGTGAGCCCACAACCGGTGAGATCTCGAGGATATTTGGGTTGCTTTGGTGTAATAAACTACATATGCACAAAGAAAAGCTTGGAAAAATAAACATCAAGGCATTAACAATGACTGCCTTGGTGGATGGATGAATGTGTTTTATTTTCTTCCTTTTGGTTTCTCTGTATTTTCTGATATCCCTGAAAGGAACATGTGTTGCTCTTATAATAAGAAAAAAAAAGTTGTCTTTAAAAAATCAAGTTATAGTACACATGTTGCCTGGGGACATACTTAGACGAACAGCCATTTTAAACTCGGTGGTCGCCAAAGTACAAAATGTTACAGTCGATCCATACGGATGATTCTCTCCTCTCCCTCCCCATGGCCAGGGGCAAGCAGACCGCCTGGGAATTTACCTGTGAATGTGGATAAGTCCCCTGTAGTGTGTTTGCACAGATGGCTATACCTTGGATGCAGCAGTAATTAGCCATGCAAACTCATTTTCTGCACAGTCCTACCAGCATCTATCTTTGCAGCTCCTTCCAGAAGGAGTCGCTGTTGCTCTCCTCTCCCTGGCTTGGCCCCACTCATTTCCTGAGCCTTGCCTGACCAGGATAGGGCATACATGGTAGGCAGGAGGCCAGTATATGTGGCATGGTCCCAGTCTTTGATGTGGAGTGGTAAGGCCAGGGTAGCCAAATGCTCAGAAGTCTCTGTTTTTAACCATCACCTCCATCACATCATCTGTCATTCGTGGTTTATTGTATTTATTTCGCCATTTCCTGTTGGAGCTCAAGCCTTACCTTGAATCCCAGTTTGTTTGGCAAGAGTCCTGACAGCCTGCCAAGCTCCTGAAACCCTGTTCATCCTGGACCATTTTCCTGGTACCCTCTGACCACTGGGGACAGTCCTAAGGTAAACAACTACATCATCTGGGAGTTGCTGCTACCACCTGTTTGACTCAGGTGCCTCTTGCACCCAGATTCTGATGACTGTGCTTGAACCGCTAGATTGTGATACTGACATATACTGACACCCCAGTCAGACTGACATCCGCTAGATTCTCATGTGATTTTGCCACACCACAGGGTAGGGCCTAGTGGAAAGGACACTCCTCATCTTGGCCCAGAAAGTCTTATGTCACCTGCTTCCTGCTTGCCGCTGTGCTCAGCTGGCAGCACTTTGCCTATGGTTTTCTGCACTCAAGGAACATTGGTCTTCTTTTGGTTTGTTGAACATGCTAAGCTTGTTTCTACCTCAGAGCCTTGGGCATTCTTTTGCTGTTCCTTCTACCTGGAATTCTCATTCTCTGGGTCTCTTCAGCTGGTGGTTCTTTTCTGTCATTAGGTGTCAGTTCAAAGTCCACATAGAATCTCTTCCCTGAGAGACCCTGTAACTCTCCCAATCCTCTTTGCCCCCCTTTTCACCGAGGCTTGTCAACGGGCCTGGGAGCCTCCCCTCCTTCCTCTCTACCATCCACTACCAAGGATGCCTCTTCAGTTTCTCAACTAGGGGCTGGCAACCTCTGTCTGCTCAGATGGTAAACATTTTAGACTTTGTGAGACATATGCTATCTCTGTTGCCTATTTTCTTTTGTTTGCTTTACAATCCTTTAAACCTGTAAAAACCATTCTTAGCTTTCAGTTCCACACAAAGAGAGACCATGGGCAAAATTTGGAATCTAGGCTGCATATAAACAACCTGGCTCTAGATTGGCTCACCTTATTTTATGTGCTTCACAATTTATCACCACCTGGAGTTACCTTGTTCATTTAGTACCTTGATATTGTTTGTCTCTCACATGAAATGGGTAAGAAATATATGTGTCTTGGATCTCTGGTCTCTGATACAGTGCCTGGCACATAGTAGGCCCATGATGTATTTTTGTTGGATGAGTAAATAAAGAAATGAATGCATAGGTTTTGGAGGCTAATGAATTTGGGTTGGAATTCATGCATGCCATTTAATACCTGTGAAAATTAGTCAAATAACATTCTAATTTTCAGTTTTATCATTGGCAAAATGATAATGACAAAAGCTCTCTTGCTAGGTTGTTGGTGTGATGGATTGAGAGGATACCTACAAATCACCCAGCCAGGAGAAAGCCCTCAATAAAAACTCCCTTCTGCTTTCTTCCTTTGGCACACTTTCTCCAGAAGGGACTGCATCTCTTACTTGTTTATCACCCTAAGTCTGCTGCCTTATCCTCCCTGGGTCCAACCTCATCAAGGTCCCAGCATGCTTTGTGGCAGAGCCTCTCCAAGTATGATGAACCTCTTGGAGCAGCAAACAGTGTTTACAGCAGAGATTGCTGTATGCAGTTGGGATGTAGGCCATGGCTGTGATTGATGGAAGCTGAGAGCATGGAGCTGTCTGATGGGTTTGCAGATCCCCTTGGATTTAGAGCATGGCCTCCGCCCCTCCTCGTCCCTGGCCAGGCCTGGCTCCAGCTTTGATTGTAATTCCCCTGACTTTTTGGAGAGAGATGGGAGGAAACAGCACAGCCAATGAAGAGCCTTCTAACCTTCCCCCAGGGAAGCTTTTTGCTTCATGAGCTTTAAGGAACTGGAACAAAATCCTCAAAGTGTGCATGCTGCCCAGCTGTGGCCACGTGGAGGGTCTTGGAGGAATTCTACAGTCCCAGAATGTCAGAGCTGAAGGGAGCTGAGAGACCCCATGAACTCCTCCTCCCTCCTCACTGAGATCTGTCCTCGGGGCTTGGAGACGCCTCTCCTTCCTTCCTCTCCACCATTGCCCCATCCAGCCTCATTAGTTCTCTCCTGGTGGGTCTGGTCTAACTGCCACTATGATGTCTCTTCTAGGTCATTATTTTTCTGCTGCTGGAGTCCCCTCTCTAAGTCTGACCAGTCAGTTCTTACTGAAAACCCTTGGATGGATCCCGTTGCCTCTGGATAAGGTCTAAATCTTTAGTCTGTTTTATGGTGTCATTCATAACTTGGGACCCATCTCTCTGTCCCCATGCACTGCCCTCCACTGTTCCAGGAGCCTTTCCTGGGCTCCGAGCACACTTTAGCCTTCGAGCTTGGCTGGATCAAATGCCCCCACCCTGTAAGATGGGCCTAGACCTCCCCTCCTGCCCCCTTCCAAGGCTGTACAGCACTCTCACTGGTCCTTTAGAGTAGCTCTCTTGACATATGGCTCTAATTCATGTTACCAATAGCTAACACTTGTCAGCTGTTGACCATGTGCCTGCCCTTGATCTGCCCTAAGTACCTTAAGGTTTAAGTCATTTGCTCTCAAATAGCCTACAAGTTGGGCAATTATTATTACTATTTTGGAGACAAAGTGAGGGACTATGGTGTAAAGTCACTTGCCCAAAGTCACATGGCTAGTAATTGGGGAAGTTTGGACTTGAACTCAGAGTATAACTCCAGAGCCCACACTGAGTTGTGAAGATACATCAGACATGGCTCCTGCCCATAGGAAATCCCAGTCCATGAAAGCCAGGGACAAGAGAAATGGTATGACAGAGTTAACATGAAGCCTGGCACAGAGCAGGCTGTGACTCCTGCTTATTCTTAAAAGGAACACCTGATCAAATATGACCAGACTGCCCAGTCTACAAAGGAGTGAAAGGGGTCCCAGAGGGGACATAAGTTGCTCCAGATCGTGAGCCATGTTCATTCTAGGGTCCAGGTACCTTTCGTTCCTTGTCTCAGTGAAATCTGTTCCAGGAGTAGATATGGGCCCCACTTCTGGGAGAGGGGCATGGTGTGGGTAGTTCCCAAATTTGTATGTGCTCAGTCTTTTCAGCCTCCATTGGTTGCACCTGTGGGCCGGGTGCTGGCTGTTCACAGTCCTCACAAGGATGATTCACAATGTCTGCTGATCAAGTTAGTCACTTGGGGGACCTCTCTGTAAACTAGCACCCATGTGGTATCCAAAGTTGAAAAATGATTTTTTTGTGTTACAGATTCCATGTGTGTATCGTTTAAAATGGGTCATATTCGAATCTCCAACGTGCAAACCCGATAAGCCTTCCCTCTTGAGAACCTTCAGTGACTCCCTAGTGCTTTCTGAATTAAGCTCAACTTCATCATCCTGGCTTTCAAAGTCTTTCCCAATTTAAATGCCATTTATCTTTCCACTGCACCTGTAAATATTCTTGATATCACAGTCAACCGGGACTACTTGCTATGGGGAAGTACTCTGGGTAAGGATGTAAGGGACAAATACCTTGCAGTCCCACACTCTGCACCCTGACTCAGTTCTATCTGTTTACCTGCATGATGTTGGGTTCAGTACTCCAAAACCAGAGCTGTTTCCAGGATAACATGCTGCCTCTCTGATCTCCCATAGGCACCGAAAAGTGGTGGGCAAGTATGCAGAGGGCCCAGTGCCTGGGTAGTCTGTTAGAGGGAGAGAGAGAAAGAGTGGGCACCTTGCACAGTGCTAGGACACATTAGGGTCTTTGAAAATTTACTGCTCTTTACGCTTCTTTCCTCCTACCGTGTTCTGAATTCTGTGAAATGAGGGTGGGATTCTGTTTTGGTGACTTACAAGTAGGTGCCAGCTAAGGATGACCCAGAGACTGTTGGAGTTCAAGTTCTGTCGATGAGAGTCCTGAACTCCATTTTCGTAGTTCTAAGGGTGTCCTGTCAGAGGACACACTCTTTCTTGCCAGTGCAGGCTGCTGAGAGCCTACAGATGCACAGTCCATGCCACCCGAGCCCCAGCAGTGGCCTCTGCTGACGGGAAGACTGGGCGGGGAGGGCTGCGGGGCTCCGGCAGGTATGCTGCTGATCTCTTAGCGAATGTAATTTTCACTGGACAGATGTTTTCTGCTGGTGGAAAAAGAAATAACTGTGTTGGGACCCCCCACTTTCATGACTGGAGGGTCGCCAGCACTAAAATAACAGCTCTCTTTCCAGTGTGTACACACATTCTTCCAGTCTGGTCAGTGGCTGTGGGCCACCCTGAGTCCACACAGAAATGTGTGACTCTGTGTGTGTGTTTGTGTGCGTGTGTGCGCGTGCGCGCACGTGCATGTGTGAGTGTATAAATGTGTGTGCACACATATGAGTGTGTGTGCACTTGTGTGTTTGTGTGTGCATGTGTGAGTGTGTACTGTGTTTGTGTGAGTGTGCACACATGTGTTTGTGACTGTGTGTCCATGCATGGGTGTACAAGTGTGATGGGATCGAATGTCCAAATCCTGACTGGCTTCAGGCCCAATTCAGAAATGCCCTCTCTTCCAGGAAGCCTCCCCAGACCCCTCAGTTGGAGGTAGTGGTGCTCTTTTGGAGTGTCTGGCTTTCCCCCCAGTATTATCGGAGGCTTGGCCAAGTGTGAAGCAAGTACAGCCTGGAAAAATGGAACTGAGTTTGAATCCAACATCATCATTTAAGAGCTGTATGATCTCAGGTCCTGGTTTCCCTATTTTAGAGTAGGAATAACAATACTCACCTGTTAGGGTTATTCCAAGATATTAATACAGTAACATACATGTGCCTGGCAGGAAGATTCCTTCAATCAATGTTATCTGCCCTCCCTCCAGCACTGTTGCCAGCTTTGTGAGGGCAGCACCCAGGATCTTCTCTCATAACCTCTGTCTGTGCTGGCTTCACCACTTCCTTAGGGAAGGCAATGAACATAGACAGTCACGTATCGCTTAATGACAAGAATGCACTCTGAGCCTTGCTTCCTTAGGCGATTTCATGGCAGCTCGAACATCAGACTGTACCTACATAAAGCTAGCTGGTGACACCGGCTACACACCTAGGCTATGTGGTATAGCCTGGTGCTTGTAGTCTACAAGCCTGGACGGTATAGTACTGTGCTGAATGCTGTAGGCAGTTATAACCCCATGATACGTACTTCTGTATCTAAACATAGAAAAGGCACAGTAAAAATACAGTATTGTAATCTTGTAGGATCACTTGCATATACACTGTCCGTCATTGGCCAAAATATCATTATGTGGTGCTTGACTATAAACTGTTGGGGAGAATGGTGTTTGCTTGACACACACTAGGGGTTGAGAAAGGTTTGGTGTCAAAGTGAAAAATCAACAGACTTGAGAAGCTTTTGGCTTATCAAGCTTAGCAACTGACTGTATATTAATTCATTTTTCATTTGTATAGTAAATATGTTACTAGTTTGAGTGACTTGAGTGTATTGGTCAATGCAAAAGTCACAGCATGATGGACCTAGTAAGGAATTTAGTGACAGATCACCTGGTGACGGAGTAGCGAGGGGCAGTTAGTTACTTAAAGACACAGGGCAATGTAACGGTTAAGCTGGGTTATGCATCGACGATTCCTGACTTTCAGATCGTTGCAGGACAACCCTTATCTCCATCAAATGTGTAGTTTTGACGGAGGCTGGCTCTGGATGGGAGGGTCCCAGCCCTTTCAGTAGCTTTCTGCCTTGGAATGACACTTTCTGAGCTTCCACTCAGTGCTCCCATGACTGATGTAGGAGTGGAAAGTGCGGTGTTTACTTTCTTTCCTCAATTTCCCCTGTGACGGAAGAATAAAGAATTCTTTGGTGCCTGGCAGCCCACAACACCCGGCTGCCCTTGAACATGAAAGAGCACAGGCAGCCGCTTTCAATTCTAATTTGTCTCAAGTGGAATAATCCAAAAGGTGGATTTCAGGAGTTTCCTGGAGACAGAAATGTTACCTACTCTGTGGCCTGTGTATGAAGGGGAACTTTCATGAAATACACCTCAGGTATTTGATGTCGCTTGGACAGAATAATGAAACACTTCTTACAGGCAATTTATGAGTCTGAAAAACAGGCAGCTGACTTTCAGAGACAGACGCCACAGTGCCAGCAGGTTTCTCTTAAGGTCAAGGCAGAGATGAAAACCTGCCTGAGGCTAAGTGGAGGGAGGTTTGGATTTGGGAGGGTGTGATGAATTTCATTCCAAGCTGTTGGCACCTTTTGCCACACCCACCTCCTGCATTATGAGGAAAAGACCACTGGACTTGAAATCACCGATCTGGAGATGAATTCTGACTCTACCACTTACCAGCTGTGTGACCTTGGGAAGTCACTTGACCTCTCTGAGCACAGGGTTCTCATGATTACAATTAAAGTAACATCCACACTTCAAAGAACCGTTATGCATATTAAATGTGAAAGTGCTGAATACATAATAGGATGTCAAAGTGTTAAACAAAAAATGAACGCAAGTGTTTACCACATATGTACTTTGCCAAGGAGTAAAATAATAAAAATGGTGAATATTTATTGAGGGCCTGCTGTATGGCTCAAGTTAGGGAACCTGGGGCCTAGTATTGGCCCCATCAACAACTTTCTGTGGCTCTTGATCAAGTCATTTTTCCTTCTTTCTAGGCTTTATTTTCCATATCTAGTAATAAAAGCTGCCATTTACTAAAGACTTACTACTTGCCAGGAACTGTGAAAATGACTATGCTTCTCTCCCTCTTTTTCTTCCTTCCTCCCTCCCTCCCTCTTCCCTTCCTTCCTCCCTCCCTCCTCTCTCCCTCCTCCCTTCCTTCTTTCCTTCCTTCCACCCTCCCTTCCTTCCTCCCTCCTC
Source organism: Sapajus apella (assembly GCF_009761245.1). Lineage (NCBI taxonomy): Eukaryota > Metazoa > Chordata > Mammalia > Primates > Cebidae > Sapajus > Sapajus apella. The sequence goes on along the minus strand of NW_022436976.1, from coordinate 30,456,277 downwards.
CCTCCCTCCTCCCTCCCTCCCTCTGTCCTCCCTTCCTTCTTTCCTAACTTCCTCCCTCCCTCCCTCCTCCCTTCCTTCTTCCCTCCCTCCCTCCCTCCTTCCCTCCTTCCCTCCTTCCTCCTTCTCTCCCCCGCTCCTTCCCTCCTTCTCTCCTTCCGTCGCCACCTCTCTTTCTTTCTAACATATTGAGTACCTTCTGTTGCCAAGCACTGTTTTAGTCACTTGGGCACAGCAATGAACAAAATGGACACAATTTGATGCCACTGCATTTATATTCTAGCAAGGGGTACTGGAGATAAGCAAAATAAATAAATAAATAAATATTTTTAATAGTACATTAGAAGGTAACAAATGCTATAGAAAAAATTTAAAAAAATGCTGAATAGAAGTGGTGAAAGTGGGCATCCTTGTCTTGTTCCAGTTCTTAGGAAATGCTTTCAACTTTTCCCCATTCAGTGTGATGCTGACTGTGGGTTTGTAATATGTGGCATCTCTGGGGTGAAAACCATTTGATCATGGTGTATGATCTTTTTGATACGCTATTGGATTCAGTTAGCTAATATTTGGTTGAGGATTTTTGCATCTATGTTCATTAGGAATATTGGTCTTTTAGTTTTCTTTTTAATGTATTTTCCTGGTTTGGATCTAAGGTGATACTGGCTCATAGAGTGAGTTAGAGAGAATTTCCTCTTTCTTAATTTTTTGGAATAGTTTCAGTAAGATTGGTGCTCATTCTTTGTCTGGTATAATTCAGCTGTGAATCCATTTGGCCCTGGGCTATTTTTTTGTTGTTGTTAGCAAATTTTTTTTTTTTTTTTTTTTTGTATTACTGATTCAGTCTTCCTGATTGTTACTGATCTGTTCATGGTTTCTATTTCTTCCTGATTTAATCTAAAAGGGTTGTGTGTTTCCAGGAATGTATCCACTTTCTTTAGATTTTTTAGTTTGTGTGCATAGAGGAATTCATAGTAGTCTTGAATGCTCTTTTGTATTTCTGTGTTGTTGGTTGTAATGTCTCTATTTTCATTTCTAACTGAATTTATTTGAATCTTCTCTCTTCTTCTTTTGGTTAATCTAGCTAATGTTCCATCCATTTCATTTATCTTTTCAAAGAACCAATTTTTTGTTTCATCGATCTTTTGACTTTTTTTGGTCTCAATTTCATTTAGTTCTGCTATGATCTTTGTTATTTCTTTTCTTTATTTTTAACTTTTATTTTAAGTTTAGGGCTACAAGTGCAGGTTTGTTACATAGCTAAATTTGTGTCTTGGGGGTTTATTGTATACATTATTTTATTACCCACATATTAAACCCAGTACCTATTAGTTATTTTTCCTGATCCTCTCCCTCCTCCCACCCTTCATCCTCTTAAAGGCCTCAGTGTGTGTTGTTCCCCTCTATGTGTCCATGTGTCTTCATCGTTTAGCTCCCATTTATTATTTCTTTTCTTCTGCTAGCTTTGGGTTTGGGTTGTTCTTGTTTCTCCAGTTCCTTGAGGTGTGCTATATCTAGTACACCTAGGTATAGTGTACTATATATACTTGAGGTTGTTCTTGTTTCTCCCAATTTGTGGTTGTCAATTTGTGATCTTTCAGACTTTTTGATGTAGGCACTTAATGCTATAAACTTTCCTCTTAGCACTGCTTTTGCTTATCTCAGAGATTTTGATAACTTGTGTTACTATTATCATTTATTTGAAAGAATTTTTAAATTTCCGTCTTGATTTCATTGCTAACCTAAAAGTAATTTAGGAGCAGATTGTTTAATTTCCATGTATTTGTGTAGTTTTGGGGGCTCCTTTTGGAATTGATTTTTAGTTTTATTATACTGTGGTCTGAGAAGATACTTGATATTATTTCAATTTTTAAAAATTTATTGAGACTTGTTTTGTGGCCTGCTATAAAGTCTACCTTGGTGAAAGTTCCATGTGCTGATGAGAAAAATGTATATCCTGCAGTTCTTGGGTAGAATGTTCTATAAATATCTGTTAGGTCCATTTGATCTAGAATGTAGTTTAAGTCCGTTGCTTCTGTGTTGAGTTTATGTTTCGATGCTCTGTCTAGTACTTTCAATGGAGTGTTGATGTCCTCAGTATTATTGTGTTGCTATCTATCTCATTTCTTAGGGATAGTAGTATTTTTTTAAAATGAATATAGGAGCTCCAGAGTTAGGTGTGTATATTTTAAGGATTGTAACATCATCTTGTTGGATTGATCCTTTTATAATTACATAATGATCTTCTTTGTCTTTTTTTTTTTTTAACTGTTGTTGCTTTAAAGTTCATTTTATCTGATATAAGAATAGCCACTCCTGTTCCCTTTTGGTTTCCATTTGCATGGAATACCTTTTTCTATCCCTTTACCTTGAATTTATATGAATCCTTATATGCTAGGCAAGTCTCTTGAAGACAGCAGATATTTGATTTGTAATTTTTAAATCTATTCTGCCAATCTGGATCTTTTAAGTGGAATATTTGGGCCATTTATGATCAGTGAATATTCAGATGTGTGGTAATGTTCTATTCATCATGTTGATTGTTACCTAGATACTTTGTTTTCTTCCTTGTGTTATTATTTTATAGACTGTGAATTTTATGCTTTCAAGATGTTCTATTCTGGTGTATGTCAAGTTTTTAAGATTTAGAACTCCTTTTAACATTTCTTGCAGGGCAGGTCTGGTAGTGACAAAGTTTCTCAGTATTTGTTTGTCTGAAAATGACTTTATTTCTCTTTCATTTATGAAACTTAGTTTTTCTGGATCAAAATTCTTGGCTGACAGTTATTCTGTTTAAGGAGGCTGAAGATAGGACCCAATCCTTTCTGGCTTATAAGGTTTCACTGTTTTCTGTGCAGACAGTCCCTGACTTATAATGGTTTGACTTATGATCTTTTGACTTAATAATAGTATGAAAGCAATGTATTCAGTAGAAACTGTACTTTAAGTATGCGTACAACCATCCTGTTTTTACTGTCAGTATAGTATTCAATAAATTATATGAGATATTCAATGTTTTATCATAAAATGGTTGTTGTGTTGGATGATTTTGTACAACTGCACGCTAAGGTAATTGTTCTAAGCATGTTTAAGTGGGTTAGGCTAAGCCATGATATTCAGTAGGTTAGGTGTATTAAATGTATTTTTGAACTACAATATTTTCAACTTATGATGGGTTTATTGGGACATAACCTCATCATAAGTGAAGGAGCATCTGCATAAACATATCTTTGTGTTCTGACTGCTTTCAAGACTTGTTCTTGTTTTCATAGTTAGACCCTGACATCTCTATGTGTGCTTTTTTTTTTTGTATTTATCTTACTCGGTGTTCACTGAGTATTTTGAATCCATAAATTTTACTAAATATGGAAATGTTTCAGCTATTATTTTTTCAAATGGTTTCTTTCCCATTTTTATTCTCTTCTCCTTCTGGCACTTCTATTACAGGTATTTTGACCATTTGGCATAGTTTTGAAGATCCCTGAGATTTTGTTCATCATTCTCCAATCTTTTTCTATTGTTTTCTTTAGATTGGCTAATTTCTATTAGCTTATATTCAAGTTCATTACACTTTTGCCTCCCCAATTTGTGTTAAGTCCATTGATCCTGTCGATTAAAAAAATTTAAAGTGTGAATAAGATTTCTTCACTCCGGCTGGACTGTATCTCCTCTGTCTTCTAGCACTGTTTAGCTTCTAGCATCTCTGTTCTGTTATCTATCCTGTTGTAGTTACATTGTGGTGAGCCTGTGTACTCTCGCCCTGAGAAGGCATAGCCTAGCTCTCAGTGAAGGACTCCATAGGGCACCCATATACGGGCTTCTGGGGACCCTTGTCTGTGCAGTTTACTCCTCTCCGGTGTCATGCCCTACAGATTGTAGTCATGTCAGCTGCTCTGAACTCTGGCTTCTGCCTCGTCAGCTCATCAGAACTACTCTCCTCTGCTTAGACTGCAGCTCTCTGCTCTGCAGTGTGGGAAACCATTCCCAGAGAGCTGGGGCAATTGTGGGGCTCACCTTGCGAGTTTACCTCCTTTCAGGGATCACAGGCATGTGTTGCCTATTGTCCAATGACAGAAAGCTGTTGCCTTCTGTATTTTGTTCAGTTTTAATGGTGGGAGGGATTTCATACCAATGATTCCATCGTATCATGAAGCAGAACTCCTATTTTTTTAGCAAACAACTTAGAATCATAAACACAAACTCCTGTTTTTAAAAGCTCCTTTGCTTCTGGATTTTTCTCATTGGAAATTCTAGTGACTAGCATCACATTATTTTGCTGGCTTCTCTTTCCTTCTCCTCTTTCCTTTGCTCCTATTTTTCCCCACTGAGATTCTCTGGGATTTATTTTCTTTTGTCATGCAGAGGACTCAGCTCTCCACGGCTTCTGCCCTCAAATCTGTATAATCAAAGTCAATGAAATTCTTAGCAGAACAAAAAGGTCCCTCTCCCATTTAATACATCTGTCCTGTTTATAAGAAGTTTGTAGTTATAGATAGCAAATATTTTTTCTCTTCTAATTTTTATTGTTGTTATTGTATTATTAGCTACCTTATCTGTATACTTCACACCTATACATCCCTCAAATCTATTCTCTACCCTCTGGTCAGAATGAACTTTGTAAAACTGACCATGTTACTCTTCTTTAATGACTTCCTGTTAGCAGATAAGATCTAATATCCTCAACTGACATCGAAGTCCTTCCACAGTCTCTTCCTTTTCATGTTTCCAATTTCATCTCTTGTTTTCTGCATTCACCCCAAACACCCTCACATACACATAGCCCCAGCAAAGCAAAAATGTTTGTGGTTTTAAAAACACACCAAGATTTTTCTTTCCTTTATCATTTTTCTCATAATGTCTCCTCTATCTAGAATCCCCTCTCCTTCCCTCTAATTTTCCCGTCTTTATCTGGCTACTCTGACTCATTCTTCAAGGCATAGTTTAAAAATATTTTCCTTTTGAAATGATTCCCTGGGTCTGATCTTCTGTAGCTGGAACAGGTACCTCCTCAGGGCTCCTACGGGGCTTCCTTCTGTCAAATCCCGCATTGACTAGAAGGGAAGAACTCTGTCCAGTTGGTCTCACTAGTACTTACTATAGTGCTTGGCACACAGTGTGTGTTAATTTCTGCATTAATTCAGTTACCCAATGAATGTCTACTGAGTACATAGCACATGCAATGCAGTGTTCCAAAATCTCTGCTGTTTGGACATTTATTTTCTTGTGAGAGAGGCTGAACACAGGCAAACAGGTATATAATATAATTTAGAAAGTGATGAGTCTTTCCCTAAAGCAAAGTAAGGACATAATAAGCAATGGGGATGCTGTTTTGGATAGTGTGCCTCTTTGATATGACATTTGAGCAGAGATGTGAATAAAGTAAGGGAAGGAGCTGTGCAGACACCTGGGGAAGCATTATACTAAGAGAGAAAGCAAAGAATCAGAAGTGGGAAGTTTCTAGGTGTGCTCAAGGAAGAACAAGCAGACTGGAGTGGCTGGAGCAGAATGAGTGAGGAGGGCAGTGAGACAGACAGGTCCCAGATCATTAGATCTTCTAGGTTAAGGAAGGAATTTAGATTTTTTTCCCCTAAGTTTAATGGGAAGCCATTGGGAGGTTTTTAGGAGTGGCATGATATGATCAGACTGGTGTTTTGAAAGGATCATGGTGGCTTCTCTGCTGAGAACAGACTGGAGGAGCATGAGAGGGAAGTTGGAGACCAGTTAGAAGATAATTGCAGTGCTCATGTTGGCAGCCATATACTAAAATTGGAACTATACAGAGAAGATTAGCATGGCCCTTGTGCAAGGATTACACACAAATTTGTGAAGTGTTCCATATATATATCTATTTTAAAGAAGGTAGTTGCACTTGTCAAGGTGAGAGAACATGGTGGCTTGAACCAGGGTCTTAACTTTGGACTTGGGAAGAACACCTTACAGTGTATTTGTGGAATAATAAAGGAATTAAATTTCTTTATATTGGGCTCCCCTATATGAGCCTATAAGCCTTTGGAAGGCAAGGCCTGTGTCTGATTTATCATTATACTTTGAGTACATTATATTCAAGTCCTATTAAATATCACGAGTACAACATTATCTTTTAACACTCTTTATCTTTCCCATTTTTTAATAGATGAATTGCTAAGCATGGCATAAATAAAGGGAAGAATGATATACTATCTCATTGTTAAACCCCACTTTCCAGATGAGGAAACTGAGGTTCAGAGAGGTTAAATCTCTTCATCAAGTTATCAAAAGCCACAACATGGTGGAGCCAGTCTTTTATCTCAGGTCTGTTTGACTCCATAGCCCTGACATTTTCCATTCCATGAGCTATGCTGGCAGAGAGGGCACTTGTGTGCCATGACAGGAAAGGTTGGATGTGTGAGCCCTGGTCAGGAGGAGCAAACCCCAGCCATGATGTCAGATGGAGCCTCCTTCAAGAACAAAGCCATGAGATACTTGCTGGACAGTGACATGCTTTTGGTAAAGCCTCTTCTTCCAGGCAGAGTTTGCAAGCTCCTGTGTGGCTGGGAATCTTGGTCTTTCTGATTCATACATGGGGGTTGCATTTTATTTTTCTATCTTTGGAAAATAAAAAGAAAACGTAAGGGAAGAAAAAGCCAAGTCCCAGTTGCCAAGTCTGTTAACGACACACATAATGGCGTGTTAACACAAATGATTATCGAGCTGGACAGCACCCAGCTTTCTGCCAAAACAAACCTTCCTGCTCAGCAGACCTGGGACTGCTTCAGCCAGGATGGGATGGAGCGAGGAGGGTGGACTGCAGTCTTCCCTCGTCTGGAAGCAATTAAATGCCCTAGCTGTTGGCATTGCTGACTTCCCCATGGGCTCCAGTGGGGAGGACTGGGCCCCAGGTCTCCTGTACTCTCCACAAGACCTCAGGCAAGTCTCCACCTGTTTCTGAATGTGTGTCTCCTCAGGTGGGTTTGATCAGATGATCTCTAAGTCCATCCATTTTAACTGGCTGTGTTTCTGGGAGGCTTTTGAGGAGCCAGTGGAATAACCAGGTGTTGGGCTCCTCGTACATCTTAGAAGGAGGGTTTTTTCTTCAGAGCAGAGCTGAGTTGGTAACACCTTTGTGTGAGGAGGTCAGGCAAGGAGCTCTGTGGCTTGTGCACCTCCAGATTGTGCTACCAGCTGTGAGACCTTGAGTATTACCTAAGCCTCTGTTTTCTCACCTGTAAAATGGTAAGTGGGTTCCCCTTAACAGGAAGTTATGAGGGCTAAATAAAATACAAGATGTAAGATTCTTAGCATAGCGCCTGGCACATAGGAAGTGATGGATATGTGTTAGTTTCTTTCCATGCCTTCTTTTTTCCTATCCCTTTTTTCTTTTCTTCACTTCCTTCCATCTTTTCTTCCCTTCTTTTATTCTTTCTTCACTTTTTTACTAACCTTTATCTTTTCCTTGCTTTCTTCTCTTCCCTTCCAAAAAAAAAATCTTTCTTGTATTATGTGCTGTGAGTCCATTTATCTGCTTATTGCAGATTACTTGACTGCAGGGACCGTGTGTTAGTCATTGCTTTATTCCATCTCTCTGCACGCAGAGTAGGTGCTCAATAAATGCTTGAGGAATCAATGATTGACTTGAAGGAGCCCAAAGCAGTTCTGCCATCCCTGGTTTCTTGGCTTTTTCTTTCCCTCTTTGTTCTGATGGAAAAATAAAAATCGCATCAGCTCACAACACTCACTTGCTTGCTTACTTTCTCCCTCCCTTCCCCAGGCTATAAAAAACATTATATTCTAAAATGAAACAAAGGTAATGGAAACCAGAAGTCCATGTTTTGTGTGAGATTGAAAACACATGTGAAGAATGAGCATTGAAAATGATGAATCTGCACAAAGGCATTGGCAGTGTTCCCTCTGCCTTTTTGTTCCAGTCAGAAGCAGGAGTGTGCACATCTGCCCCAGCCCCCAAGCCAGGATGGCCACAGTTGTCAAGACAGCATGCCTGGCATAGCCATGGCCAGTGTGTTCCCTTTAGGTCTCTTTTTGAAGGTACTTGGTGATGTGGGAATTAAGATCCCATAATACTTTTCTGACCTTTGGAAACATGGGAAAAAGGTCTCTCTGGGTTCAGAAACAGAGGTTCTAGTTCTGCTTTGAGCTTAAGATGAGAATAGTCACTATCACGTGTTGGGCCTCTCCTACGAGATAAGGATTTTATCTACAGTAGGTGAACACTTACATTGCAGGGTCATTTTGAATATTCATTCTTCCCATTTTATAGATGAGGCAACAAAATCATGTAGCTAGTAAGTGGTAGACTGAGAATATAGTATTGGTAATACCTATTAAACATGGAGTTCTCATTTATTTGCTTTATGCATTCATTCAGTAGATGTTTATCAAGCAACTGCTGTGTGATAACCACTGTGGGTTAGTTGGATATACAGCACTGAATAAGATAGATAAGTCTCTGGCCTTACAATGTGCTGGCAGAGATGTAATGACCTGTTCAATGTTCAAATTCACTGAGTACAATGTAAAAAAATTCCGGGTACCATGAGCCTCTGTGATGCAAGGTACTTGGGTTTGAGGTGTCAGGGAAGCTCTCCTGAGGAGTGACTTCAGGGGGAGACTTGAAAGATGAGTAGGTGTTATCTAAACAAACTGAGGTAGGACTTTCCAGCCAACGGAAGACATATGAGAAGGGAAGAAAAAGCTTAGTGTAGTTAAGGTGAGGAAAAGAGGCTTGAAAGATGAGGTTTATATACTTTATCTCATTTATCCTTAAAAGCTCATAAGGGGAATACCATTATCATCCTTTTTCTACAAATCAGGACACTGGGGCTAGGTTAAGGGCTTGCCCAAGGTCCCCAGTAGATTGACTCTCCTGCCTATCCTGATTCTGAAACACAGGGCTACATCTGACAAGGACTCTGTGGTCTGGCCTTTTGAAGTGACTGAAAATAGGAAATATGACCAATAACTAGAGATCTTTGAATCCAGAACCTCTGAGCTGTGTGTCCTGAATTATACCAGCATCAAGGGCAGCAGAAACCCAGGTAGCCATTGAAGAACTTTCTGCCATGGGCCTCTCCTACCTATAGAAACTGCGAGTTCTTCGGGGTCTTTTATGATAGCATCTTATCGTCATTCTTGACCTTGTCCTGGTTGTCCCAGATAACTCAGGTGTCTGGATCTAAAATGGTCTAAGATCCTGTCTTGTCATGTGCTTAAGACTGCAGCTTAGGCATTGCTTCTGCTAAGAAGTCTTTCTTGAACAATGCAAGCCTGGTTCTATGTCCTTTCTTTGGTTTGTCTTCCCACATGCACCCACCCTTCCTCACTCCCTGCCCTGCAAGTTCCTCTTTTTCACTCTGAACCACACTGTATTTGGAGTATTCATTCACTTATCTGCCATCCCCATTTGACTCTGAGCTCCTCATGGGCAGAGCTTGGGTCTGATTCATCACTGTGTTCCATTGCAGCCCAGTGTTCTCTAATGCTGGATGAGCAAATGATGCGTGAACATTCCGTTTTCCATCTCCCTTGGAGGGAAAGCAGCCTCCAGAAATCATGGCTGTCATTAGCCCAAAGGGGGCCAAAGCTGGAAATCAAATCAGCGATGGGAAACATGAAAGAGAGCTGGTTTCTAGGAAAGAGGCCACCACTCTCCTAGAGTGGGCATCATTGCCCATGTAGGCTGTTTCAGCCTCAGGAGAGACAGTGAGAAGGTGGAGCTTAGGCTAGAGAGCATGATGCCAGAGAGGAAGAGCTGAATTTCCCAGATGGTTTCCATCTGCTCTGATGGTGTCCATACTCTTGAAATGAAATAACATTTAACTGCCTCCTGTCCATGAATCCATCCCATAAGCATTGCTGAGCACCTACTGTTTGCCTTTCATTCTGCTTTATGCTGGGGAAATAGAAAGGAAGCAATGAGTGTTTGGGAGAGACAGGAATGAAAACAGATGCTATGCAAAGTGCTTCATTCTACCTAAGATGAAAGAGCTTTGGAAACACATAGGATTGAGTCACGTTCGGAGAGTTGGAGAAGAATTTCTAGAAGAGCTAACAGTTTAGCTGGATCTTAAAGGATAAGTAGGGATGTGAAAGTGAAGCAAGGCATTCCTAGCAGAGGAAGGAGCAAGAGCAAAGTCCTGGGGGAATGCAAGGGTGTGGCCTGTCTAGGGAACAGGGCAAGTTGGTTCATTGGTGCAAGGAGATAGAGTATTCTTGGGAAGGGGAGGAGGAGGAAAGAAGGTCAGAGAGACAGGTGTCCCAGCACCTAGACTGAACTGCTGTAGAGTCACAGCCACAGTGTCTGCTGTGTGCCAGACACTGGGTTAGCTGGAGCCACAACAGACAGGAGATGCTGACCACTGAGGACGTGAGTCAGCACTTTCCATTTCTTCTTATGGTCAGTTTCACCAACTAAACAGGAAGGGGCTTAGTGGCCATTAGAGAATCTGGATAGACGTAAGTATGGAAGCCAAAGTCAGTGGACTGTGCTGGGTTTCCTTTCTATTTCCCAAGGTCTGCAAAGAGCCACTGGGCTGCCATACTGGGAGTGAGGCCAACCACCAAATGAGAACGAAAGCCAAGAGCCACAGCAGCAATGTCTTCCCTTGGTGCTTGCTGCACCTGTTTCATCCAAGTGAGAAGTGATAACATGTTCTCTAAGGAGAGTAGGATAAGGAAAGAGAAAGGGGAAAGGCAAGGCAGTGAGAAGGGTATCATGGGGAAGGAGCTTGGTGTGGCTGTGGTCCATTGTCCTGGCATGGAGAATAAATGGGGCTGACATCCACACAGCCCCCAGTGGTCTTGGCTCCCTGCGAAAGGCCTGTAGGAACAGGCAGCACCTGTGCTGTAGGAACTGAATCACCAGTTGTGTTCAGGCACCTGTCCCAGCTCACTGGTCCCCTTACCTTGCCAAATCCTCTCCCCTACGTTGTGTCCTAGAGAGCAGAGGGTTACATTGGTTTTGGACTCAGGCCATATTTTTATTAATTGCCCATTTGAATTTGGCCCCAAGTTTAGAAGCTGATGTCCAGGGATCCCCCCTCTGCCCTCAGAGCCACCCAAGGTCCATTTCATTTCATTGTACTCTATGCTTTGTGTCTGATGCCTCCTCAATAACGTGAGCTAGTTGAGGACTAATGCTATGTCTTATTTATATCTGCACATCTGGCTTCCAGCAGGGAGTCCTGGAGCTTAGAAACAGACTCACAAATATTGATCTAATCATTACTGAAAACCTGACAAAGCTGATGACAGTATACCTCGGTGTCCAATGGGAAGGAGCAAGGAGGAACAGCAGTCTCATCTTTTCCTGTTGGTTTTTCAGTTCTTTCATTTCTTAGCAGGTGTTTCCCCCTTCAGTTTTCTCAATACTTCCCTAGGCTGGCTCTTGGTGGGCTCCTTATTTATTTATTTATGATGAATAGACTTTGTTAGAACGCGTTAAGTTTACAGAAAACTCAAGCAGAAGGTATGGGGTTCCTTATATACCCCCTCAAGACACACACAATTTATCCTATTATTAACATCTTGCACTGGTGCGTCACACATTTGTTATGAAACATTGGTATTAACTAAAGTCCACAGTTTACATTAAGGCTCACTTTTTGTGAACAGCTCTATGAGTTTTTACAAATGTATAAGGACATGTGTCCACTATTATAGAAGAGTTTCAGTGCTCCAAAAAGTTCTCCGTGCTCCACCTATTTATCCCTCCCTCCCCCAGAACAACTACTGATTTTTTTTTTTTACTGTCTCCATGGTTTTGCCTTTTCCAGAATATCATATAGTTGGAATCATACACCATGTAGCCTTTTCAGACTGTCTTCTTTTACTTAGCAGCATGCATTTATGGTTCCTTTGTGTCTTTTCATGGCTTGGTAACTTATTTCTTGTTATCCTTGTATAATTTTCCATTTTGCAGATGTACCACAGCTTGTCTATTCATTCATCTATTGAAGGATTTCTTGCTTGCTTCCATGTTTTAGCAGTTAGAGCTGCTGTAAGCATTCATGTGCAGGTTTTTGTGTGATTATAAATTTTTATCTCATTTGAGTAAATACCTAGAAGCACAATTCCTAGATTATGTAAGAAGACTAGATTTTGCTTTGCAAGAAGCTGCCAAATTGTCCTAAAAACAGGATTTTGGAGGCTGCCTGACCTGTGTTCAAACCCTGCTTTTCCACTTTCTGGGTTCATGAACTTTGGCAAGCTGTTTACTTCTTTGAGTTTTTTTCCTCATCTGTAAAATGGGGCTGTATTAGTCTGTTATCACGCTGCTATAAGGACATGCCCTGAGACTGAATAATTTATAAAGGGAAGAGGTTTAACTGACTCAGTTCCACAGGGCTAAGGAGGCCTCAGGAAACTTACGATCCTGGTGGAAGGGGAAGCAAGTACGTCCTTCTTCACGTGGTGGCAGCAAGAAGTGCCAAGCAAAAAAGGGGAAAAGCCCCTTATAAAACCATCAGTTCTCTTGAGGACTCACTCATGATCATGAGAACAGCATAAAGGCAACTGCCTTCATGATTCAATTACCTCCTTCCAGGTCCCTCCCACAACACGTGGGGATTATGGAAACTACAATTCAAGATGAAATTTGGGTGGGGACACAGCGAAACCATATCACGGGCTGATGATAGTACCTGCCTCATAGGGTTTGTATTAGTCAGTTCTCACACTGCTAATAAAGACCTATCTGAGACTGAGTAATTTATAAAGGAAAGAGGTTTAATTGACTCATAGTTCCACATGGCTGGGGAGGCTTCACAATCATAGAGGAAAGTGAAGGAGGTCACTTTCTTACGTGGTCACATCTTACATGGTGGCAGGCAAGAGGGTGTGTTCAGGGGAACTTCCTTTTATAAAACCATCAGATCTCGTGAGACTCATTCACTATCACAAGAACAGTATGGGGGAAACTGCCCCTATGATTCAATTATCTTCACCTGGCCCTACCATTGACATGTGGGGATTATTACAATTCAAAGTGAGATTTGGGTGGGGACACAGCCAAACCATATCAGGGTTATGAGAATCAGATCATATAATGTACATAAAGGACTGAAATGTGGTGTGCTGTGTTAAACTGTGACCTCCAAAAAGATATGGTCAAGTTCTAGCCCTAGTACTTGTAAAAGTAAACTTGTTTGGGAAAAATATCTTGACATGAAATCATACTGGATTTAGGATGTTCCCTAAACCCAGTGACTGATATCCTTATATCCATATAAAAGGAAGAGACACACAGAAACAGAAGTGGTGACCATGTGATGAAGAAGGCAGAGATTGGGGTAATGCAGCTACAAGTCAAGGAATGCTGGGGATTGTCAGGATCCAGCAAAAGTTAGGAGAGAAGCATGGAGAAGGTTCTCCCTTGGAGCCTCCAGGAGGAACCAGCCTTGCTAACACCTAGATTTCTGGCCTTCTGAACTGTGAAAGAACAAGATGCCATTATTTTAAGCCACCCAGTTTGTGGTATTTGTTAAGGTAGCCCTACAAAACTAATACACATGACAAGTACTCAGTACATGGTGTGCACCCACATTATTATCTACGAAGGCTCTCCGTTATACTCCAGGCAGAACTGACTCCTTCCTCTTTAAGGTCTCACTATAGTCCACACAGCTTCTATCCCAGTCCTGACACTGTTTTCAGGAGTTATCTGCCTATGCATTACTCTCCGACCCATCTCTGGGCCTGCAGTGCCCAGGTCTAGCAAAGAGAAGGTACATAGTAAAGACTGAATGAAGATCCAGTTGTTCTGGCTGTCTGTTGGCACTCAGGTCTCTGTCAAGCTCCTGCTTTGATGGAATACTTCATGATCACAACTGAATGCTGAGCATCTGGTACCCTTCCCCCACATCTGGCTAAATTAGGTGTGAATGAATCAAAAACATAAGGATCCCATTTGCTTTCCCTCTGCTTCTTTTTAAGCCATATGCATTTAGAATTAATCAACCAAGCATGACTGAGAGTTTTGACAAACCCAAACTATTGGGGAAAGAATTCAACATGTTTTGATGATCCTCAGTGCAAAGGTGGTTAAGCTGTTGACCCAACCACTTGTTCTATCTGAAGTCAAGGAAGATTTTGATAAATACAGTCTGCCTCAGTTTTCTCAGTGAGGGTGGAACGTGATGGGGACTCTGACGGTCTGACTCTCATAGAGGTACTTGGTCCCAGGACTCACACTGCCCAGGCAGCAGCCAGTGCCAAATGTGCCAGAATGCTGAGGGTCTCTATGGTGTCAGAGCTCCTGTCCTTGGCTCAGGACTGGGTCCTAAATGCTGCCGTCCTGGGCAAGTCTGAGACTGCTCACTGCTCCCAGGGCTTTAGATTGCTGTTCTGGAAGTCTGTAGCTACAGGTGTGGTGCAGAGATGGTTGCACAGCTAGGTTCTGCTGGAAGTGAGAGCTAAGAGGTCAAAGAGCTTGAAAAATTGATGCAGGTCCTTCTGTCTCTTTAAGAAAACAAATGAGTGACTTTGATCTTAGTAAGAAGAAAAATGCCTGCTTTTATGTGTGTGTAGAAAATAATTACTTAGCTAGCTGTAAGGAAAATAAGCTCTGCTTATAACCTACCTTGAAGAGATACCCATGAATTGACTTTATTATGGGCCCTTTTGGACATTTAAAAATGTATGTATATGTGCATATTGCATATAAACAATCATATTTTACTCTGATCAGTTCCCAGAATGTAAATGATGTGCCCCAAACCGAGAAGAGGGACACTTTAATTACACACATAAACACCTAATTTAAAAAAGAAAGTTCAGTGTATAATGCCATGCTTTTTGTACTCTGATTCGTCAGCTATTTATCCTTTAGACTGTATGGAAGCTTTCTTGGAAGCAGATTCCCCTGTTTCATGCTCTCATAGTACCTGTATTCATTGCATGATGCCTCATAATGCCATTAGGCATTAAACATTTCCATGTGTAATTTTTGTCTTTTCTGCTAGATTGTAACTTTGGCAAGGGTGAGGCAGTGACTGACTTGAGCCAACACACCACCCATCATCTTTCTCCAGTCTTTCATTTGACTCAGACCACATGGTTCCTGAGCCCCAGAGTGGAAGGGAGGTGGCCTGGAACCCTTGACAAAATGGAACTGGCTACATATACAGCTATATATCCTTGTGAATATCTGTTCAGTCCTCTCCAAAAGAATCTGCTACTATTGAAAACCCAGAAATTGTACCCCAAGGAAAGAGATGGCTAACCTTTTGAAATTCTATTGGATTCTGGCTTCAAGCTAAAACTAAGGATTTGGAACTGCACTGTAGTTCACCATTTAAGATGAGGAGTGAGGAGGACTTCTGCAGGCCAGGAGATAAATGATTCCACTTGAATTTCTATCACAGAAAGGCAACAGAGCAATAAATCTCCTTATCATTATTACCCCAGTCTGGATGTATAGCTGGAATGAATAGAACTACCATACAGCTTTCTGATCCATGGTAAGGTCTACTATGGGGAAAGACTCCACTGAAGCCATTAACATTCACCAGTTATGCAAAAAAAAAAAATTAAAAGCAATATTGCATTTCTAAGGATAGCTGAAGACGCTATCATGACCATCAAAGACTTGAAAGACACAGGAGGGGGTTCCCCACCCTTCTCCACTTAATTTATTATTTGTCAGGGTAAAAGGATCCTTGAGATGATAATGACTTATTATGCATTTAATTAGGTGGAGACTTCAATTGCAGCTGCCATTTCAGATGTGTTCTCCTTCTGGACATAAGCAATATAGCCCTTGACAATGGATATGCAGCTATTGAGCAGGCAACAAGTGCTTTTTTCTACATTCTGAATCACAGCAAATATCAGAGGCAAATTGCTCTCATTTGGTAGGGGGAGAAGTAATATATTTAGTAATTCAAGGATTTGTAAATTCTCAGATCTGTGCTAGAATCTATTCTACAGGATTTTGATGGTCTTACCATCTTACAGGACATCATGCTTGTCGTCCACTAGATTGATGACATTATGTAAGTAAGACCTGGAAATAAGAGATTCCCTAGTTTTTTGGCTAGATGCATGTGTGCAGAGAGTGAGCAATACATACTTTGAAATCAAGTTCTATATAGCTTCAGTGATCTAGAACAGAGTTAGCAAACTTTTTCTGTAAAAGGACAAATAGGAAATAATTTTAGCTTTGGATACATGGTCTCTATTGTAACTAGTCAATTCTGCTATTATAGTACAAAAGCAGTCATGGACAATATGCAAACCAATGAGCATGGCTGTGTTTTAACAAACCTTTATTTATAAAAACAGGCTGTGGGTTTGATTTGGCTTGAAGACTTTTGTTTGCTGACCCTTGATTTAAAACATGTCAGGGATCTCTTCCAAAAATGACAAAATGGTCTCTCTTGTTATTCCTTCCACCAAGAAGAAAGTATGATATGAAGTGTTGTCTTAGTCAGTTTGCAGTTTTGTAACAAATTAACATAGATGGGGTGGCTTAAACAATAAACATTTATTCCTCACAGCTCTGGATGGTAGAAGGTTGAGATCAGGGTGCTACTATGCAGATTTTGGTGAGGGTTCTTTTCTAGGAAGTGGATACCCAACTTCTTTTTGAATTCTCACATTATAGAAAGAGGGCTAGATAGCTCTCTTAGGCTTTGTTTACAAGGGCACTAATCCCATTTATGAGGGCCACACCATCATAAACTAAATCACCTTCCAAGATCCTACCTACTAATACCATCACATTGGAGGATAGGTCTTCATAAATTTATGAAATTTGGGGGAGCACAAACATTTGGTCCATAACAGTGAGTCTCCTAGACATTTGAAATCAGTTGATACCACATTTGAGTGTATTGCACTCACCCATTTTCCAGGTGATGGCAGCCTTAAGAGAGGCTCAGATTAAAAAAATCTATAGCTGTTCCAAAAGGCAGTTCAGGTGGCTCTTCACTCAATTAGTTTGAACCACATAAACAATAGGGCTTGACATATCTGTAGTAAGCTAAAATGCTGTATGGTTTAATATAAAAACACCACTCTAATATTCCTACCTTATGGAGCCTTCTGAATCCTCCGCATTCTGCTCAGTCAGTTTTTATACCTCTTCCTCATTTACTGTAGACCAAATTTGTGTCTAAGCTTCAAAGAACCATCTCAGTTGCTATGGAGGCTTCTCAAATTTTATAGCAAATTTCAAGTTAGTAGTTGGCTAACTGAGCTGTCTTTTTTTTCCCTCTTATCAAGGCTTCTAAAACCATTAACCACAGCTAGCCACATCTGCAATCCTTATAGTTACCATCACCCTCGTCTCATTCAGCGTCCCCAGCCTTCTGCATCACAGTCCTAGGACAAGTGATGCTATTGGCTGCCAGGGATAATCACCACCCAACTCCCCACCAGCAATGGGCTCTTGATTGCCATCTGGCCTGTTCCAGAATTCCACCTGGAAAGTCTGATTTCCAGGATCACTTCCTAGAGCAACTCTCTTAGATTAGCTTCTCCCAAAAAGTAGATGCACAGACAAGAGTTTGTGGGCTGGTTGTTGATTTTAGGTTGTGATCCCAGGGAAAATGGGTCAAGGTCTGGAAAGAAGAAAACAGGAAAGGGAAAGCTAATATAAGTTTGAATTATTGAGCTGGCCACTACTGTGGGGAATGAGCATTTTATCCCACTGGACCCTCTGACAACTTCAGAATTACCCACCCAAGTGTTGGAAAAGGAAAACATTTGCCCATTGCCTCTATGGGTTGCCTCCTGGAGTGCTGTTTTCCTCTTATTTATAGGCTTGCCTGTGCTGCACTAAATGGACACCACAATGTCAGAGAAGTCCCAGGGCAAGCCCAAGATAGATGGTGCAACAAAGGTGTCAAACAGCCACCAGGCTAAACCCGCAGGCCATTGTCCCAGTATTAAGTGGAGCTGAAGATGAACTGAAAGAATATGAGGCAATTACAAGTGATGTATACTCTGTGCATGGACTGTATGGATCTCTTCAGTCAAAGGCTCCATTCCCTTCTAATGCCCAATTTTCCAGCCTTATTGTACCACTTTTAAGTCCCTGGTATGTACAGTATAATAAAAAAGGCAGTGGACATATTATCATGATAATAATCTATTCTCCAGCTAACCTTAAAGGAGAGTGGAATGCCATATTGAAGATTTAGCTATGACAACAGACGGATGGTAATTGATTGTAAGTACAGGGTATTGTTTCTCAGAATGTAGTATGTGACCATAGATTTAGGAACTAAGTGGCAGAGGTTGTGTGGTGCCTCTTGTGACTGAACCTAATGATCCATGCTCAAAATGTTGCTTCTTGACTTGTGGTTCTGTGGTCTGCTGAACCCTAGGAAGTACCCAAGGAAGGAAGAATCCCACTGGGGCAAACAGTAAGTCTACTGAATTGGAAGTCATGGTGACTCCCAAGCCACTTTAGGCTCATGGAGCCAAGAGGTAAACAAAAGGAAAAAAAAAGTTTGGCTGGTGTAGTTGACCTTAACCATTGAGTGGAGATAATGTTTGGGCTATGATGGGCAGAGGAGAATATGAATGGAACTCTGATTATTTCCCTAGTTTTGTCATATTACCATGCATTGTTGTAAACGGTTACAGGAGACTATTATGCCCTTACAGGAACAGGACCACCGACGACTGAGATCCTCTGAGAATGAAGTATTTGTTCATTTCATTAGACAAGATTCCCAATAAGTTGTGGTTGTGGCAGAAGAGAGGGGGAATACATATTGCATAGTGGATAAGTGACCTCATACATGTTAGCTCCAGCTTGGTGTCCATTTGTGGAAGAGTAAACCATATTCTCTACATGTATTTTCTTTTTTGTGACTTTTATTTTAGGTTCAGGGGTACATGTGAAGGTTTGTTATACAGGTAAACTTGTGTCATGGAGGTTTGTTGTGTAGATTATTTCACCACCCAGGTATTAAGCTTGGTACCCAATAGTTATGTTTTCTGCCTCTCTCCATCTGTATTTTCTTACTCATTGGAGAAGAGAGCTCTGGGGTTTTGTAGGGTGGAGATAGAAGTGAAAGCTTCATGTCTTCTTCTGATTCAAACTTTGATTGGGTGTTCATCACCAACATGCTCTGCTCCTCAGACTGGGGAGTGTATACTCCCAAAACTACATGGTCATATGTTGGAGGACAGAGGGCTATCTTCTGTTTTTCAAAGCTTTGTCTCATACCACTATTGCAATAATTTGCGGATCCATTGGGCTGAGACAGCTCAGTTCCTATATAATCACACTAAAATCCATCTCCATGTAGACTGTAAAACAAAACTTAAGTTTAATCAATCAGTAACTACCAACTAACCTTTAATTAGAGATTTTGCACTTTAAACAATTAAAAAAATTTTTGGTCTTGCTTCTGTGAATGCCTCTACCCTCAGTGGAGTGCTGAATCACTTGTGATCTGGTGCTGCCCAATTCACAAATTTCTGAATGCTCAGATAAACTCTTTAAAATTTTAATGTGCCCAAGTATATCTTTTAACACCATTGTTAAAAAAAACGAGAGCTGGACGTAAGTTAAAGTAGTAAAACAGATTTTTATTCAGGAACTATTGCAAGAGGGGAAAGGATATCTCAGTATAGAACTGGGCTCAATTCAGAATACAATATGGAAGAGAAGGATTTACAGCCCAGGAGCAGAGTCAGGGTCAGTAGATGGAAAATTACTAAGACAAAACATCAGGAGTAAGGGGGATTCTGGCTAACCTGACTTGACAGGATTCTTGCTGAAGGCAGGCCAGGTGATCAGATATGAAGGGTGGGGGATGGTGGAGGTTGAGGAATTTGATCAGATATTGAAGATATCAAGGGGGGAGGGGATATTCTCTAAACTGACTCAGCATTCTTGCTGCAAATGGACTATACAAAGACAGTCATTGAAGCCCAAGTTGGAGACCTAGTTTGGAAAAGGATTTAGAGGAACTTAACTCAAGTTTGGTCAAGGCGATAGTCTTTGTCATCATCCCCTCCCTTAAAGTCAAGTTAACAGTGAATAGTTTTAAAAATACCTACTTTGTAATACTTACTACCCCATCTGTCCTTGCTTCAGATGATTGCTTTGTTACTGATGGTCTGTATATTATTTCTTATGTGACTATTTTCCTCACACGGTTGTTAGAGATGAAGGTGAATCCAAGCCCATGGCTATTTACATAGCACCAAACATACTGCCCGACAAAGAATCTTAAGTGTATCTTAATATATTCCTGCTGAATAACTGAATGGATGAATAGGTGAATGGACCATGGAGACCCTGGACTGTTGAAGATGCCAAGCCTCCAGGACTGCTCTCTCTGCTGACTGGTGTTGGTGATGGGGATTCTGGTCCCATAAACAGCTGCCCCATTTGGATGATTTGCCCTTTATTTTTTCTAAGCCTCAAAGAGCTCCAGGCACTATAACCTCTTCACCTGCGTGAGATTTCCAAGTCATCAATTCCTGCCCGTGGACCATTTCCTTTGTCAAGGGGAGAAAGTGATTCCCTGCAGTCTTCTGAATTTACAAAGAAAAGCTGTCCAGATGTGTCTGGCCTACCTCTCTCTGCTCTCTTTCCCTCACAGCCCCCCACATTTTGCCTCCAAATGAAATTCATTTCTGGCTGAGGGGAGAGAAAAAGGATTAGGGAGTCTATATGCAGCTTCTTTCAAGCTACAGGGGAGAGCAGATGGTTCCAGTCAGTGTTTTCTTTATAGGCAGATTTTGTTCCTTAAGGCAAAATGCAGGCTGGGATACCCAGGCTAGCTTACCATTAACCCTTCTGGGGCCGAGTGGGCCTCCCAGGCTGGGTCAGTACAGGCTTCAGAAACATGATGTGTCTGGGGGTCCAGGATAGAAGAGTTGTACCAGATCACAGGTTTGGGCTGGCTTAATGTTCTTTATAGGAAAGCATATTCCAAAATGCTATAATTCTAGGGGCTCAGTGAGTTTGGCAATAGTCAGGTAAGGCATTTAAAAAGAGTTAGGCTTTAGTTTTACCTTGAAAAATGGGGCTCATTAGTTTGGAAGGGAATGGCAGAGTGGGCATTCTTTTTTTTTTTTTTTTTTTTTTTGAGATGGAGTTTCACTCATGTTACCCAGGCTGGAGTGCAATGGCGCGATCTCGGCTCACCGCAACCTCCGCCCCCCGGGTTCAGGCAATTCTCCAGCCTCAGCCTCCTGAGTAGCTGGGATTACAGGCACACGCCACCATGCCCAGCTAATTTTTTGTATTTTTAGTAGAGACGGGGTTTCACCATGTTGACCAGGATGGTCTCGATCTCTTGACCTGGTGATCCACCCGCCTCGGCCTCCCAAAGTGCTGGGATTACAGGCGTGAGCCACCGCGCCCGGCTCAGAGTGGGCATTCTAAGCAAGCAAAATAATGTTACGTGATGACAACAATTTGGTAAACTAGTTTAAATACAGTAAGTATTAGATGAATACCTAGTATGTACCAGACATGTGTATTTATGGATCTGTCCCCCATCAGTAGATAAGTCACTTGCAGACAGAAACTGTCTACATACTGTCTAGATTAATAGGGCCTGGTGGTTCAATTATTAATCACTTACTCCATGCCAGTTCCTGGGCTAGATGGCAGGGATTAGAGATAAAGATGGTTTCTGAGGTCAAGCTTGTAGTCTAGCAGTGGTATGTTTTGAACGTCCCCTCCAAAACCCATATTGGAATTTTATTGCCATAAAAAACATTATGAGGTAGGACCTTTTTTAAAACAAAAATTCAATAGATTTTTGGGGAACAGGTGGTGTTTGGTTACATGAATAAGTCCTTTAGTGATGATTTCTGATATTTTGAGACACCCATCAACCAAGCAGTACACACTGTACCCAATGTGTAGTCTTTTATTCCTCATACCCAATCCCACCCTTTCCCCTGAGTCTCCTAAGTCCACTGTGTCATTCTTATGCCTTTGCCTCCTCATAGCTTAGTTCCCACTTATGAGTGAGAACATACAAGGTTTGGTTTTCCATTCCTGAGTTACTTCACGTAAAATAAAGGTCTCTAATTCTATCCAGGTTGCTGTGAATGCCACTATTTCGTTCCCTTTCATGGCTGAATAGAATTGTGATATATACCACAATTTCTTTATCCACTCACTGATTGATGGGCATTTGGACTGGTTCCATATTTTTACAATTGTGAATTGTGCTGCTATAAACATGCGTGTACAAAAGCCTTTTTCGTGTAATGACTTCTTTTCCTCTGAGTAGATACCCTGTAGTGGGATTGCTAGATCAAATGGTAGCTCTACTTTTAGTTCTTTAAGGAATCTCCACACTGTTTTCCATAGAGGTTGTGCTAGTTTTCATTCCCACCAGCAGTGTAGAAGTGTTCCCTGTTCATTGAATCCATGCCAACATCTATTATTTTTGATTTTTTGATTATGAATATTCTTACAGGAGTAAGGTGGTATTGCAATGTGGTTTTGATTTGCATTTCCCTAATAATTAGTGATGTTGAGCATTTTTTCATATGTTTGTTGGCCATTTGTATATCTTCTTTTGAGAATTGTCTATTCATGTTCTTAGCCCAATTTTTGATGTGATTTTTTTTTTCCCTGCTGATTTGCTTGAGTTCCTTGCAGGTTCTGGATATTAGTCCCTTGTTGGATCTGTAGATTGTGAAGATTTTCTCCCATTCTGTGGATTGTCTGTTTAAGCTGCTGATTTTTTCTTGCTGTGCAGAAACTTTTTAGTTTAATTATGTCTCATTTATTTGTCTTTGTTTTCGTTTCATTTGCTTTTGAGTTCTTGGTCATGAAGTTTTGCCTAAGCCAATGTCTTGAAGGGTTTTTCCAATGTTATCTTCTAGAATTTTTATAATTCTAGGTTTTAGATTTAACTCCTTGATCCATCTTGAGTTGATTTTTATGTAAAGTGAGAGATGAGGATCCAGTTTTATTCTTCTATGTGTGGCTTGCCAGTTATCCCAGCACAAATTTGTTGAATAGGGTGTCCTTTCCCCACTTTATGTTTTTGTGTGCTTTGTCGAAGATCAGTTGGCTTGTAAGTATTTGGGCTTATTTCTGGGTTCTCTATTCTGTTCTGTTGGTTTTTATGTACCTATTTATACTGGTACCATGCTGTTTTGGTGACTGTGGCCTTATGGTATAGTTTGAAGTCAGGTAATATGATGCCTCCAGATTTGTTCCTTTCGCTTAGTCTTGCTTTATCTGTGCAGGCTCTTTTTTGGTTCCATATGAATTTTAGAATTGTTTTTCCTAGTTCTGTGAAGAATGATAGTGGTATTTTGATGGGAATTCCATTGAATTTATAGATTCCTTTTGGCAGTATGGTCATTTTCATAATTTTGATTTTACCCATCCATGAGCATGTGATGAGTTTTCATTTGTTTCTCTTGTCTGTGCTTTCTTTCAGCAGCATTTTGTAGTTTTCCATGTAGAAATCTTTTGGCAGATGGGACCTTTAAGAAGTGATTTTAGGTAATGGGAGTTTTGTCCTGCGTGAATGGATTAATTCCATTTTACTGGGAGTGGTTTTGTTATAATAGTGAGATCTCTCTCTCTCTCTCTCTCTCTCGCTGTGCAATGCCCTCTACTATCTTATGCTATAGCACAAAGGCCTTCACTAGATGCCAGCACCTTAATATTAGACTTTCAACCCCCAGAACTGTAAAAAATACATTTCTTTATAATTTACCCACTCTGTAGTATTCTGTTATAGCAGCATAAAACAAAGATTAGAAGTTACAATTAGTTCAGAACAGCACAGAGAAGAGAGTGACCAATTTTGTCCAGTGGTGTCAAGGACATCTCACAGAGAATATGAGTCTGAGCTGAGGTTTTTTTTTTTTTTTTTTTTTTTTTTTTTTTTTTTTTGAGGCAGAGTCTCACTCTATCACTCAGTGATAGTATAGCGGTGTAGTCATGGTTCACTGCAGCCTTGATCTCCTGTGATGAAATGATCTTCCTGCCTCAGCCCCCAGCTGGGACTATAGGTGCTCGCCATTGTGCCCAGCAATTTAAAATATTTTATAGAGACAAGGTGTCACTATGTTGCCCAGTCTGGTTTCGAAATCCTGGGCTCAACTGATCCTCCTGCCTTGGTCTCCCAAAGTGCTGGGTTTATAGGCCTAGGCCACTGCACCTGGCCTGAACTGAGTTCTGAAGGAAAAATAAGATTTCTTTGGCTGGATTGGGGCAGATTACAGGGGACGGGAATGGGTGTTTTGGGCTGAGGAACAGCATATGCAAAGGCTCAGATGTATGAAACAGCATATGCATTTTTGGAAAACAACAAATTGTGTATTCAAAGTGTTCACTTGAAAATTATTTACTAGGAATCTGTTGTGTGGCAGGAACTGTTCTGGGTGCTGGGATATGTCGTAGCCAAGGCAGACACATTTCTTTCTTGTTGTATTAGTCTGCTAGGGCTGCTGTAACAAAATGCCACAGACTGAGTGGCCTGAACAAGAGAAATTTATGTTCTCACAATTCTGGAGGCTGGAAGGTGTTAGAAGAGTTGGTTTCTTCTGAGACCTATCTCCTTGGCTTGTGGATGGTCATCTTCTCCCTCTGTCTTCACATGGTCTTTCCTCAACTTACAAAGACACCAGTTATATTGGATTAAGGCTCAATCTAATGACTTTGTCTGCACTGATTACATTTGCAATGTTCCTGTTTTCAAATAAGGTCACATTCTGAGGTACTGGGGGTTAGGACTTCAACATATGAATTTGGGCATCAGGGGCACAGTTCAGCCTATGACACTAGCAAATGATTTAATTTGTGTGTATATGTAGGTAGGTAGGCAATAAATGACTATACCAATAAGCAATAATGTTAGATAATGGTAAGTTCTATGAAGAAAATTAAGATAATGGCATCAAAATCGACCATTTAGGCTAGACATGGTGGCATGTACCTGTGGTCCCAGCTGTTTGTGCGGCTGATGTGGCAGAATCACTTGATCCCCGAAGTTTGAGTTTGCAGTGAGCTATGATTATGTCATTAGTCTCTAGCTTGGGCAACAGAGTGACACTGTCTCTAAAAAATAAAACATAAAAAAAAGAAATTGACCATTCATTCAATAAATATCATTGGAACTTTATTTATGAGTCAGGATTTGGATTTGTTACTCTTGACTAAAGGCCCATGAGACATGACCCTTGGCCTTAAAGCATTCATGGGGTGGTAGAGGAAACCTAAGTGCATACAAGGAAATAAGTGAGGAGGCCCCTTGTTTGAAGGGGTTGGTTAATCAGGAACACTGAAGCAGTTACAGCTGAGAGAGGGGAGTTGGTGGCATCATGCAGAAATGGTCAGGGCCTTAGAGTCCTACCTAGTGGGGAAAATCTATTTCCACATTGTCCTAGAGATGAACTTCTCTTACTACTGAAGGGAGTAGAACAAAACATTCTTCTATCATGGCAGCCCAGGCACAATGGCCTGTGTCTTGACCCTTTTCTGCACCCAATCTAGGCAGGCACAGAAGTCCAGATCAGAGGAAACTGGCAAAGTAGGAGCCGAAAGAATTTGTCTTGAGCACTGTGCATGTACCCTGGTCCACATGGTGGATAAAGTCGTGTACTTAGAGTGAACCTTTAACAAATTCTGAAGCAGACAGTAAAAAACACAGCCCTCCTAGAAAATGACTGTGTCAGCTTAGACAAGCGTAGGACAAGAGCTGCAAGGTGCTCTCAGACGGGGAACAGTAGTAATAAGGTGGAGCATGGGGAGAAATCCACCTGGGTCCAACTAAGATTGGAGAAGAACATTCGCTGGCTCCTCAGTGAGGAGAAGTGAATGTTAACATAGCCTTTCAATTGTTAGGGAAGGAGCTCTCAAAGTTTAATGTGCTCAAGAATCATTTGGAGTGACTGTTTAATAGGCTTGCAGACCTCACTCCAGCAGCACTTGGTAGGAGTGGTGGAACCCTGGAATCAGCATTTTGAACAAACCACTTCTAATATGTTTAGGATGTAGTTAGGTGGCTTACTTGATCACATGTTAAGAAATTTTGCCTCTGCACTATTAAACACAAATAGAACATAAATGAACTATATTGTAAATTGCATATACTTTTCTATTGTATGAGTAGTTTAGTCATTCTCAACAGGTTCATTTGAGTGACAAGAGTTCTTAGTTATTGCAGCAGTGCCGATAATGTTATATACACATACCTGGACCAAGTAGACCCCAACCAAATGTCTCAGGCACTACTCTCCTGCCTGTGGTGGGCAGGACCAGATTTATACTCCCCTTCAGACTGCTGACTGACTGGGTACTGAGGGTTTGTCTCTCTCTCTCTCTCTCTCTCTGTGTGTGTGTGTGTGTGTGTGTGTGTGTGTGTGTGTGTATGTGTAGCAGACTGGGCTCATGTGACCACGACTTTGCTTAAGTTTCCAAAGCAATGGAAAGAAACAGGGAGAAGACTTCATGTTGCTATAATGTGATTACTTATGACATTTACTGAGAGCATACTATGTACCAGACATTTGTACATAGTATAAGCAGACTCTGAGACAAAGGTGGAAATGCAAGTAGTTTTTAATTGTGTAATGATCCCAGGAAACACCCATAGGAAAGTGAGACAGAAATGGATAGGATCCAGTAAAAATTGTGTTTTCAAGTGTGTTACCCAGTGAACAACTAGAGCTGAATTATGCTGGGGTCCTCTGGTATAGCGTGCCCAACTGTTATAGTTTACAGGGCCTTTTGGTGCAAAATCCAGAAGAATTCCAGGCAAACTGAAGTGCATTGTTCACTCAATCCGGGAGCCAGTGTATGTGCCCAGTATTATCCCAGGAAATGCCTAAATTATCCCAACTTGGGGTGGGGGATGAGGTAAGTTGAGGATTGTTTATCCACCAGCTCACCATCTGTCATTGGTCAGGGATGATGCAGTTTCTAGATCTCCAACCTAGAGGTGCAATTTCTCCTTGCAGCTCTTGAGAAGGTCTGAGTGCTGAGTAACCTGCTTCGTGGTAGTTGTGCTGTGTCTCAGTGAAATAGGAGCTGGTGCAAGAATACTCTTCACTGCTTCTTATCGCTTACTGCGTTTCCTTCATCACTTCCCTTTGTCTTCACGCTCACTGCCTGGGTTTGCACCCTGCCAAGTAAAGCATTAATAGCTTAATCTCTGCCTGAGGCTCTGCTTTCTTGAGGACCTGGGATTTAGACCTGAATTCAAGTCTCAGTTCTTTGGCTGACTTGCTGTATCATTTTGGTTCATTAATTTCTCTCTTGTGGATCTCAGTATCTACACCTCCAAATGAGGAGATTGGAACGATATAATTTCTTAGTGCCTTCTCAGTCCCCATATTCTCTGATTTTATACGATTCCCCTAAAAGACTTTTTGTAAGTTCCTTGCTAAGCAGTAAGCCACAAACTCCTTTCAACTCAGTTATATTTTTTTTCCCCATCACTGTTAATGAATCTTGGTTTCCTGGGCAATTTTTGTTTGAAAGAAAAAAGAAGAATGGGGGAAAGAAAGTTTGGAAACTCATAGTCTCTATGCCCCGAGGAGATTTTCCTAAAACAATCTCTTTTTTTTTGGTAGGGGTAGGGGAACTTACTTTGCAAGAAAATTCAGTTGTTCTGAAATGGACTTTGAAACCAAAGACTATGGAAAAGTTTAAGGAAAAGCACAAAGTGATTGGGGATAAATAGTTCCATATGAGTTACTGGATATAATATTTCTCCTTGTACTACTCAATTCTGGGTGAAAGCAGGGACCGCATGCTTGGTGTGTGCTAACAGATGTGTGTTTAGATTTAATGGGATTTTTAGAAGGGTCAAGATTTCCCCCAAAGAATACTTACCCACTCTGCTCTCTGAAGGTCACAAGAAGTCACTCAAAATCCCACCTCCTTTTTGTTCTCAGGCCTTAGAGGTTTTGTTCACTTCTCTCTACAATAAATAATTTGAAGAAGTCAGAAGGTGAATAATAGCAATAATAGTGATAATACTAACAGCAATATAATCAATACTCCTTATCAAATGTGTGCTGCATTAACTCATTAAAGTTTCACAGGAAGATAAGGTTAATAGCTTGTCTGAAGCTACCCAGTGGTGGAAGTGAAATGTAAACCTCGACCTATCTATTAGGCCCCCAGATCTGTGCTTCGGTCACTATGTGAAATAGGAAGGGGATTGTGAATTGGGCAGTGTTCTGGGCCAGAAGTCTTTTAGATGACTTCTAATTTGACTATCCAATAGTTGTCTGCTTCTTTGGGTGGGAGAGAGTTAAACAATTATTATGGGACAGGCCTTGCCGTAGCGAAGGGGAATCAAATATGGCTCCTGCCTTCTGGAAACTGAGGCTCTAATAAGGAGGATAAGGCACATCATAGATGGGTCACTTTATACTTTGGATACAGATAATTAGCATACAGTAGACAGGGGTAAGTGAAAGGTCAGGGGAAATGACAAGGAGCATGACACCTTGTCATAGATCCCACTCGGGATAGTTTCTCTTGAACTGGTCACGTGTTGGAAAGTCATTTTGTGGGGGCCAAATCATGGATAGGGTTGATTCATGTCATTTCCTGCAGCTTTGCTGACAGCCCTAAACCCCCTTGTGAATCTCATTACATCCACTAAGCTTGCATTTAGGAGCAGGTTAGCAGCAGAGGGGAGGATTTTGAGAGATGAGGGATGAGAGACAAGAGAGCAGGAGAAGGTCAGAGAGAAACTAATCCAAGGCTGCTTCTGAGGACTTCACTTTAGGGGATCAATTTCTGAGCCAAACACTTGCACACAGTAGGTCCTTAAAAGATGCTGCTGTTGCTGAAGGTTTTAAACATCTTTCCCACCATTTCAACTGAAATGTTCCTGTTTCACATGGTGACCAAAGCACAGGCTTTGGGACCAAATGGATAGATCCAGGTTTATTTACATTCCACCTCTCACCTGAGTCCCAGCATGACTCAGTCACTGGGTGAATTCAGACAAGTTATTAAGCTTGCAAGTAGCATGGGGTGCTGGCAAGAGCCCTAGCCCAGGGATTACAACAAGGTTAAAAGTTTGGCTCTACTATTTCCTAGTCATGTGACCTTGAGTAAGTTATTTAACCTCTCTGAGCCTCAGGTTCAGGAAAGGGAAATCGTTTGAATGAGACCTTGAAGGTTGCAAAGATTTAAGCATATGGAAACATAAAGGCAAGAAACACATAAAAATGAATATAGTTGTAAGATTATGAGCGATTTCTTTAAACTTTTTTTCTATGTAGGGGGACACAAATACACATAAACATAATAGCAAGTATGTATGAATTCTAGTGTTGGCAGAGTGATTTTTTTTTTTGAGAGAGATTTATCGTTTACAACAAATATTTAAGTAGAATTTTGGTTATGAGAGGGCATGGCCAGAAGTTAGTCCGAAAGGAAAGATTGAAGCAAAGTGAGGGTGTTGTGCATAATCAACTAACAGGTGCTGTTCTCCTGGATGTGGAGAAGGAGAGCGAGTTAGGATGCTGCTCATGGCTGAGTGGCTAGTTGTTCTGCCACTCTGCAAATCTGCTTTCTTTTTCTCTTGGGCACAGATGACCTACATGTCCCAGTCTTTCTTGCAATGAGGCATGGTCCTGTGTTTCAGTCAGTAAAACATGGGTGGGAATTTCATGTGCCACTTGCAGGGATGGCCCACAGAAAACCTTATACATATAATTCCCTTTCTTTTCTTGTTTGCAGACTCGATATTGATGCCAAGGGCAAACTGGCCGCCCTCTAGAAGGAAGCAGATCCTCTATGAGTCTGGGTCCCTGAGTCACTGTGTGGAGCAGAGCTCTGTGACTGGACTTTACAGACTGACCAGATTTTCCAAAAGTAGAACAGCTCTTTTAAGCCTTTGATATTTCAAGGTTTTGCCCTGATAGCAGCTAGTATGATCTTAATTAATATAGTACCAAAATTTTGGGCTTCCTTAGACAGGGCCCACAGGAGAAGATTAGAGTCCTGAAACCTGGAGGAAAGAGGAGGCGAGAGGGGGTTCTCTAATATGAGGTTAGCATAGCCTGGGCAAAATGCCACCCTGCTGTTGCTGAAGATGGGGGTCGCTTGAGCAAAGTCTCTTGGTCTTTGGGATGATTCCACCTGTTATCTGCTGTTTTATTTGACTTTTCTTCTATTATAGTGCCTTTGTAGTCCCCTTAGGACTTGAGTAGAGTTGGTTACATACTCTGGTTTGGTGTTTCCTGTGCTTTGGAGAATTAGGGGCAGGCCAATATCTACATGTGGGAAGACCTGGTAAGATGCTGTGGCAGCTCAGGGAAGCTTGAATGGGCAGAAATGAATGGGAGAGAAGCTTAGAGCAGAAGTCTGGAAGGGGCCACCAAGAGTATGTAAGCTGTCCTGGGAGTCTCAGAAATACCTGATAGTGATGTGGGTAGAGTTTGCTTTTGTTTCTGCAATTATGGAAATTGAGGTTCCAATTGAGTTATGGGTCCTTAGAATCTAAAGGGGCTCTTTAAACTCCCCTTAGACTGGGATTCTTGGGGATACTTTAGTTGCAGCTATTTTTAAAGGTTTTTCAGTGATGATTTTTTAATAAAAAGAAAAAATACTGAAATGGAAAAAAAAGTTAAAATGCTGAGCATTGGGTCAAGCAGAGTAAATAGTAGGTGCCCAATCAATGGTAGCCTCCTGTTTTAAGGTTCACCATCAAATTGATTATAGCTTTTAGGAAGGGGGAATTATTGGCACTATTTCACTGATTATTATTATTATTGTACATTGATTATCAGCTGCATTTCAATTTTAGAAACATTTAAATGTTAAAAAAAAAAAAAGAAGTGCGAGATTTAACAAGGTACTACAAGATGGTGAACTGTTCCTGGATGCAATAAACACCAACCCTCCTGAGACGGAAAAGATTTTCCTGATGGTTTTTCTGAAGCAGTTAATGTAACGAGAGTCTCAGTGCTTGGATCAGACTGTTGTCTTTCCTCTCACACTCCGAGTAAACACCCAGCATATTTATCACCAGTTCCTGAGTTGTGATTTCTCAGCACAGCTTGCATGGGTTCCTGGAAGTGGTGTGACCCCAGCCCTGTTCACATGCTCTAGTTCCTTACTTCGTCTCAAGAGGCAGGATTTGGGCTACAGGCAGATTACAATGTCCCCTGGAAAACAAGGGGGCCCAGATAATGTCCAGTCCTGAATGTCACATAAAGGGAGTAGGGTCATAAACAAAGTGGCATGAATTCATTTGAAATGGTAGCAGAGATGTTCCTAACTTTTAGCAGCAGCGTCTTTTGAGGACCTACTGTGTGCCAGTGTTGCAGCCCAGAAATTGATCCCCAAAAGTGAAATCCTTGGAAACAGCTTCAGATCAAAGTTTTTCTCCAACCTTCCCCCACCCTCCTATTTCTCATCTCTCATTCTTCCCCGAGGCTAGCCATAGAAACTAGAATTCCTATTTTTCAAGGTGGATTATAGAAACCAGATCCCCTTTTCCCCAAA
This sequence comes from Sapajus apella, assembly GCF_009761245.1. NCBI lineage: Eukaryota > Metazoa > Chordata > Mammalia > Primates > Cebidae > Sapajus > Sapajus apella. The sequence continues at coordinate 30,424,860 of NW_022436976.1, read as the reverse complement.
ACCAACCATAAAACCTAAAAATATTACTCTTTCCCTGCTTTTCTGTGTAAAAACTGGCCATGAAGAAGTTCTCTGACCTATCTTGTTTGATTGCAAGTCATAAGACCCCTATTTCAGAAAGGGTCCTGCCCCATACCCGGGAGGAAGTAAGTCTGCACAGAGAGGCCAGGAAGAATCTGATCAGAAAGGCCTTGCTGAGTTTCCTTGCTCAGTTGGTCCATATTAGATCATACCCTTTTGTCCAATCACAGTTCTACACTTTTCTGTTTATTCTTCACTGGACCTGAGCATGAACATAGGTAGTTTTCCCTGCACATCAGGGTCTCCATTCTGAAGGCTCCTGCATCACGTGAAGCAATGATCAAATACATTTGTTATGTTTTTATCTTGTGAACCTGTCTTTTGTTACAGAGAGATTGGCTGTGACCAATGGGAAGAAAAAAAATCACCCCCTTTCTACTACCCCAGAGTGCTAGGTGCTTACATTTGTTATATTATTTAATCTTTATAACAGCTCAATGGGATGGTATCATAAATGTCCCATGTCACACAGATAGAATACCAACAATCAGAAAGGTTAAGTCACTTGTGCACAGATGATGTAATATTGTTGGATCCTGGTTGTCATGATTCCAAAGCCACTCTTCACTATTGCACCACGAGAGGTGTCAAAAGTAATTGGAGATGTTTTAGCCTGGAAATGAGGAAGAAGAGGCTTGAAGGAGATGTAATATCTGTCTTCAAACCCCGGCAGAAGCAGAGCAGTCAACTGAAAAGACTAGAGGCCAGAGAGATACCGGCGGCACCCAGTATCAAATGGCAGAGCCAGAACCATAACCGAGGGCTGCTTGAGATTTTTTCTGCATCCATAAACAGTAACTACTTCAGAAGGTTGCTAGGAGGATTAAGTAAGATAACATTTAGAAACCATAAAGGCTTGTCACTTAGTAAGTGCTGAGTAAATGTTTAATTCCATCTCCCCACTCCTTCCTTCCTTTTCCCATAAGGGTTGATGTTTGGAAGAATTTTTTTTTAAGCAGTCCCCAAAGAGGGGGATTTTATATAAATAAAGAAAAAATAAAAAAATGGAGTTTCAGAGAAGCAAATTTTGGCTTACTCTCAGGGTGAATATTCCATTTCTTACAACAAACATTTATTAGGCGTCTACTTAATGTGATGCCCAGGATTAGGAACTAGGGATACAGAAATAAGTAAGGTGTGCCCCCCATCCCCCGCCGACCCCCAGGAGTTTCCAACCCACAGTGGCAACCGATAAGATGCGAGAGGCCATTATGAGCTTTGTAGGCTATCTTCCATTTTGTGAGAGGACCACAGTGGGGCAGGTGTTTTGGGAAGACAGTTTCCTGGGCCCTGAAGATGGTTGTGCAGTGGCTGGATATCCAGCTGGCTGTCAAGGCCTCTAATAGGCAAGGATCACAAACTTCTGGAGCTCCTGCCATGTGGAGCAGGCTTTTCTGCTTTGCCTGGTTGGGCCCCAGAAGCCTTTTCAACAGGTTTTGTAAGTAGCAGGGCGAACTGCCCTTGGAAAAAACCCTAGTGTCGATCTTTCTCTCCAATATATCCCAGAGGTTGGACCCACTGATTGGTGGGGGAGATGGAAATGTGAACAGCAAGTGCGCTGGGTGTGGGCTGCCCTCCACCTAGAGCCTCAGAGGACCCGCCCCTCCCTCCATCCCCATCCTGCTGGCCGGCCTCCCCTCCTCAGAAGCCGTCCCTCCCCACTCCCCCCCAACCCTACTCTATCCCCAACTCCCGCACACTTTTCCTTCTTAGTATTTACCCCAATTCATGGATTTCCCATGTTACCCCAATTGTTTTCTTCCATGATTAGAATGTCAGTTCCATGGGAAAGGGGTTTAATCTGTGAAATCCCAGGCACATTAGTAAAAATGGGGAAATTAAAACTCATTTCCCAGTGTTGTTGGAAGGATTACATGAGGTAACATTTGGAAAACATATAGTTCCTGACGTGTAGTAGATACTCAATAAATGTTCATTCATTTTCCTTTCTCTTTTCCTCAGAGGACTATTTTGTACTTTGAATAGGTTTTCAATTAGATATTTGTGCAATGAATGAATAGGCGTGCTTCAGTTTCCTTGTCTGTAACATGGCCTAACAATACTTTCTAGCTCATGGTTGTGGTAAAGATCAAATAAGACAAACAGGCCGGGCGCGATGGCTCACGCCTGTAGTCCCAGCACTTTGGGAGGCCGAGGCGGGTGGATCAGGAGGTCAAGAGATCGAGACCATCCTGGTCAAAATGGTGAAACCCCGTCTCTACTAAAAATACAAAAAATTAGCTGGGCATGGTGGTGCGTGCCTGTAATCCCAGCTACTCAGAAGGCTGAGGCAGGAGAATTGCCTGAACCCAGGAGGTGGAGGTTGCGGTGAGCCGAGATCGCGCCATTGCACTCCAGCCTGGGTAACAAGAGCGAAACTCTGACTCAAAAAAAAAAAAAAAAAATAAGACAAACAGTAGGAAGCTCTTAGCACAGGATACCATGTCTGGTCTTATGTGCATGCTACATGAGCTTACCTGTGCTTACATGCATGGTAAGTACTCAGTAAATGTAAGCAAAGGTGCCGATGATACTGCGGATAATACTGAGGTAGGGAAGCTCTGGACACTGGGGCAGAAAGCTGTTAAACTGCTTGGAAGGAAAAAGGAAGTCAGAAAAATCTTGACTATGACCCGCATCTGCCTCGTCCCCAAGGTCCAATACAAGGCTTAAAGCACCACAGGTGAATGAATACAGAAATGCGTCAATGAATCTTATTCAGGAGCACACTATAGTTCTCACACAGGGCTTCTGCCCTATGTGAGGTGCTGGGTTATAAAATTTTAATAGTCACTTTCTACAGCTGAGTGGGTACTGACTAGCTCCTAGAACCAGCAGTTCCACCCTTTCCCGTATTCCCCAGAGTAGCTGTCTACTTATGTACAGATGCAGAAATGTAAACTAAGAGGCTTAGCTGACCTAAAGTGGGGATTGCTGGAACCAGGAAGACATACGCGCCCTTGGCCGACATCCTGACCTGAGGCAGTGGCTAGGGCTCCAGAACCACGCACTCATGTCTCTATTATTGAGCTGTTTGAAATCAGGAGAGGAGCAGTTGGAAAGAACCATGGTCCACAAGACAAGAAAACAGATTATCACAATATAGTCTGATCAGGGTTGGAGACAATGTGGGAGCACAGGGCAGGAATGGTTTATTCTACTATCATTAGCACTGTGTCTGCAGGGTTGAGAAAGAAGGGCTGTTAGTCCTTCCCTAAAGGGAGCTCTCAGAGTCAAACTGGAAGTTGGGTTCTGGGTCTGTAGGCTCTTTGGGAAGAGGTCCTGTACTTCCTCTTTGTAGTTTCTGCAACATCTTCCATGGGATCATGCAGGCTTAGGATAGGCCTTCTTCTAGAAGTCCCTTTCTAGTGCATCCCTCACTGCTCCCATTCTATGCCGTGTATGTCAGGTGACCAGGCAGTTCCTGCATCCTAGGCAAGAGTCCACCTACCCACCTCATCCTGTACTGCTTAATGGAAAGAGCATGGGCTTTGGAACAAGAGACCCATTTCTAAGCCCCTCCAGAATTCATCTAGAAACTGGGGTTACAGGGGGAGAGTTATCTCTCAAGGTGTTGTAAACATTAGCAGTGCTGCGTTTAGATCACCTAAACTTAGCATTCAATAAATCTTAGTAATTATTACTGTTTTAAGTACAATTCAAATTTTTATTTAAAACTAAATTCTTTAGTATCATAAGCATAGCATTTGAGTTAAAAAACAAACTGCAATCTCAACTTGCAAGCAAGTCCAGAAAAGATTTATTTAAAAAGTCTGAAATTCAGCATTCCACCTTTGTAGTGGTTGGGCACAATATTTTGTACTAAGCACAGCTCATAAATGTTCTATCACGGAGGTTGACACACAGGAATGCACCACAAGATACGAATGCTGCAGTTTGTTCTTCTAGAAGTCTCTTTTAAATGCCTTGGTTGTTGTACGGAGGGTCCAAGAGTGTCCTAGACTCACAGTCTCAAAGCCTTCAGAGATGAACATGTGGGTTAGTTCAGCTCTTTCCCCTTTCAGCCCTTGCAAAGAGAGACATGAATTAGAAGGAGCACTGTCTTTATGTCCCCGAGAAAGTACCATCCTGATTTTCACTAATCGATCACTGAGGCTGTTGATCTTTAGTACTGCTTTCTTTAATGTTTGTTATCTGTGAGCCTGGATGGGACATTAGGATTTTCATCCTTCTGTTAGATGTCATATCTGCTCCGTTTATCTCATTATCATGGGATATTAATTACTTGAAGATTGTGTTTCTTCTGTTTCCTGGCCCACCGGGGTCTTTAGGGTTGGGGATGTCGGGGAGCCCATGGATGCTAGCTGCTAGGCTGCTGTGGCTGTGCCGGCCACGGGACAGCATGGGGCAGTAAGTGTGGACAGTGATGCGGGGCCTCCCCTTCTTTGTGCTGTACTGAAGCAATGGCTCTTAAGAATCTGCAGCTGGGGGGATTTCACTGACAGCCACTGAGACAAACATTTATTGACCTCCTCCAGGAAGGTCAATTCCTGGCACAGGCTCCTCTTCTTCTATGCCTTTACCCACCCTATCTCTTTGGCTTTGGAATATCTGTCTCTTTTTTTCTGTGTTTATTAAAGTCCTACTTATCCTTTAAAATCCAAGTTGGGTGCTGTCACCTCCTCTTGGCAGATGAATGGTCCCTCCTTGTGCTCCTTTGGGCACCATATGCATCTTGAGTGTGGGAGGACCCATATTGTATGCAGCTTCAAAATAAGGGTCTAGTCTGTGCCTGGGATGTAGAAACTCCTTTAACTGGAGTGTTCTCCTTCTACCAAATCCCCTTCCACTGGGTTAATTCTTTTTAGTCTTTAGCTCTAAACTGAGCCATGAATTACTCCACGAGGCTTTTCTTGATGCCAGATGAATGAGACCACTCTCCTCTGTGCCACCCTATCAGAGCACTTCTCATCATTTTCAATAATTGTCTGTTCAATTATCTTTCCTCCCTGCTGGAAAGTCAGCTCTAGGGAAGACAGAAAGCCTGCTTATTTCGCTTACCACTGTATTCTTAGTACCTAATCTCCCTCCAGGCCAGTAGTAAGTGCTCAGTAAATAGTGAATGAATGAATAAATGAGAGCATCTGGGTTCAGGTCTCAGTGCTGCCCCGTATTAGCTGTGTGACCTCAGAAATGTCAGTCTCCTAGATTCCTCCTAGCTCTGACATTCTGCTGTTAATATTTTGCTACCTCTTTTACCCGCTATCTATAGCTCATGTCCTGGCCCACCCAGCATGAGTCATGCCTCAAGAACTTCAGGCACTCACTCACTCCAAGGATTTTACATTTTTTGGAGAACCTTTCACCCTTCAAATATTATCTTTCTGATGTGGTCCTTGGCACACATCTGCAATCTCAACTTCCAAAATTTCTCCAGCTCACGCCGATTGGGTCCCCTGATGGTATCAGGCCAGGTCAGCATAGACGCCTTACCTACTCACTTTGTTCCTGGAAGTCTGGGCTTTGTGCATTCCCATAAAGGGCCTCAGAAGAGGGCAGGATCTGAACCTGTGATGGAGGGTGCTCTATGCTGGTGCAGCCCAAGAGGAGGGGAAGCTGTGACTCAGTGTTTGTAAAATGTTAGCTTGTGGAGTGAGTAACACCAGACCAAGGCTAACTGTTTTGGGAAGTGGTGAGTCAGGATAATTGAAATTGGAGCCCAAAGGCCAAGGTCAATTCCTGCCATGGCAGCTCTCACTTCCTAGCTGTGACCTATTACCATGTAAGCTAACCTCTCTAAATCCCAGTTTCTTTATCTGTGAAATGGCTACATTAACACCCAGCCTACTCACCCATTAGCAAGATTTAGAAGTGCAGGAGGGCACATATTTTCACATGGGTGTGTATTGAATATGTGTTTTGTGACACAAACTTCGTATCTGTTATTTAATCAAATTCTCAGAACAGCTCTGCATGGTTGACAGTACAGGTAAGATTCTGGCCTCAGCTCTGGGTTTCTATATAGCAGTGTTTCCCCAGTTGTGTGTTGGATCACACCTTTCTGCTAGGCATGTTTCTTACCACTTGAGGTTAGGAAATATAGATTTTGTGGTCAAACATGTTTGTTTAATCCTGCATTGGGACCCACTGGAGTACAGTGATTAGAATTTTGAGGGAAAAGATCTAGCTACACCAGAACTCTCAGTCAGCTGGGAGTTGGGCTCCCCAGTGTTCCAGTTGTTGGGCAGGGCAGCCAGCACCACTGCTAAATGAAACTCCTGAAGGCCATGATGCCTGGGAAGGGGCATCACCAGTTAGGGTCTTTGTCTCAACTTCAGTGTCATGAAGGATTTCTGCATTTATATTTTGATTTAAAATTGCAGGGTGGGGGGAATCTGGCAAGATGGCTGAATAGGAACAGCTTCAGTCTGCAGCTCCCAGTGAGACCAACATGGAAGGCAGGTGATTTTTGCATTTCTAACTGAGCTACCTAGCTCATCTCAAGGGACTGGTTAAACAGTGGGTGTGGCCCAAAGACAGTGAGCCGAAGTAGGGTGGGGCATCACCTCACCCAGGAAGTGCAAGGGTTTGGGGAACTGTCTCCCTTAGCCAAGGGAAGCCACGAGGGACTGTGGCGTGTGGGGTGCAGTGCTATCCAGCCCAGATACTATGCTTTTCCCACAGTTTTTTCAACCTAAAGATCAGGAGATTCCCTTGGGATCCTACACCACCTGGATTTCAAGCAAAAAACTGGGCAGTCATTTGGGCAGACACCAAGTTGAACCTCAGTATCACCTGGAATCCCAGTGAGACAGAACCATTCACTCCCCTGGAAAGAGGGCTGAAGCCAGAGAGCCAAGTGGTCTTACTTAGGGGGTTCCACTCCCATGGAGCCCAGCAAGCTAAGATCCACTGGCTTGAAATTCTTCCTCCCAGCACAGCAGTCTGAAGTTGACCTGTGATGCTAGAAGTTGGTGGGGTGAGGGGTGTCTGCCATCACTGAGGCTTAGTAGGTCGTTTTCCCCTCACGGTGTAAACAAAGATGCTGGGAAGTTCAGACTGGGCGGAGCCCACCCCAGGACTGCAAAGCCACTGTTGCCAGACTGCTTCTCTGGATTCCTCTTCTCTGGGCAGGGCATCTCTGAAAGAAAGGCAGCAGCCCCAGTCAGGGGCTTATAGGTAAAACTCCTATCTCCCTAGAACAGGAGCACCTGGGTGAAGGGGCGACTGTGGGTGCAGCTTTAGCAGACTTAAACATTCCTTCCTGCTTGCTCTGAAGAGAGCAGCAGATCTCCCAGCACAGTGCTTGAACTCTGCTAAGGGACAGACTTCTTCCTTAAGTGGGTTCCTGACCCCCATGCCTCCTAACTGGGAGACTCTTCCCAGCAGGCGTCAACAGACACCTCATACAAAAGACCTCTGGATGGCATTTGGTGGAAGCCCTTCTGGAACGAAGCTTCCAGAGGAAGGAGCAGTCAGCCAGCTTTGCTATTCTGCAGCCTCTACTGGTGATACCCAGGCAAACAGGGACTGGAGTAGACTTCCAGCAAACCCCAGCGGACTGCAGAAGAGGGGCCTGACAGATGGAAAACAAACAAAGAGAAAACAATAACATCAACATTAACAAAAAGGACAGCCATGTAAAAACCCCATCCAAAGGTCATCAGCATCAAAGATCACAGGTAGATAAATCCATGAAAATGAGGAAAAAACCTATGCAAAAATGCTGAAAACGCCAAAAACCAGAATGCCTCTTCTCCTCCAAAGGATCATAGCTCCTTGCCAGCAAGGGAACAAAACTGGATGGAGAATGAATTTGATAAGTTGACAGAAGTAGGCTTCAGAAGATGGGTAATAACAAACCCCTCTGAGCTAAAGGAGCATGTTCTAACCCAATGCAAGGAAGCTAAGAACTTTGATGAAAGGTTATAGGAACTGCTAAATAGAATAACCAGTTTAGAGAAGAACATAAATGACCTGATAGAGCTGAAAAACACAGCATGAAAACTTTGTGAAGCATACACAAGTATCAATAGCTGAATCAATCAAGTGGAAGAAAGGATATCAGAGATTGAAGATCAGCTTAATTAAAGACAAGATTGGAGAAAAAAGAATGAAAAGGAATGAACAAAGTCATCAAGAAATATGGGACTGTGTGAAAAGACCAAACCTATGATTGATTGGTGTACCTGAAAGTGATGGGGAGAATGGAGCCAAGTTGGAAAACATACTTCAGGATATTATCCAGGTAAACTTCCCCAACCTAGCAAGACAGGCCAACATTCAAATTCAGGAAATACAGAGAACACCACTAAGATACTCCTCAGGAAGAGCAACCCAAGACACATAATCATCAGATTCACCAAGGATGAAATGAAGGAAAAAATGTTAAGGGCAGCCAGAGAGAAAGGTCAGGTTACCCAAAAAGGGAAGCCCATCAGACTAACAATGGGTCTCTCTGCAGAAGCCCTGCAAGCCAGAAGAGTGTGGGGGCCAATAATCAACATTATCAAAAAAATTTTTTTTCAACCCAGAATTTAATATCTATCTAGCCAAAATAAGCTTCATAAGTGAAGGAGAAAATAAATCCTTTACAGACAAGCAAACGCTGAGAGATTTTCATCATCACCAGGCCTGCCTTACAAGAGCTCCTAAAGGAAGCACTAAATGTGGAAAAGAAAAGCTGGTACCAGACACTGCAAAAACTTACCAAAATATAAAAACCAACAACACTATGAAGAAAATACATCGACTAATGTGCAAAATAACCAGTTAGTGTCATGAAGACAGGATCAAGTTATCACATAACATTATTAACCTTAAATGTAAATGGGCTAAATGCCCCAATTAAAAGACATAGACTGGCAAATTGGATAAAGAGTCAAGACCCATTGGTGTGCTGTATTCAGGAGACCCATCTCGTGTGCAAAGACACATATAGGCTCAAAATAAAGAGACAGAGGAATATTTACCAAGCAAACAAAGAGAGAGAGAGAAAAAAAAAAGCAGGAGTTGTAATTCTAGTCTCTGATAAAACAGACTTTAAACCAACAAAGATCAAAAAAGATGAAGAAGGGCATTAATGGTAAAGGGATCAATGCAACAAGAAGAGCTAACTATCCTAAATATATATGCATCCAATACAGGAGTACCCAGATTCATAAAGCAAGTTCTTAAAGCCCTACAAAGAGACTTAGACTCCCACACAATAATAGTGGAAGTCTTTAACACACCACTGTCAATATTAGACAGATCAGTGAGACAGAAAATTAACAAGGATATTCAGCACTTGATCTCAGCTCTGGATCAAGTGGACCTAATTGACATCTATAGAACTCTTCACCCCAAATCATAGAATATGCATTCTTCTCAGCACCACAAAGCACTTATTCTAAAATTGAGCACATAATTGGAGGTAAAACATTCCTTAGCAAATGTAAAAGAATAGAAATCATAACAATCTCTCAGATCACAGTGCAATCAAATTAGAACTCAGGATTAAGTAACTCACTCAGAATCACACAGCTACATGGAAACTGAACAACCTGCTCCTGAATGACTGCTGGGTAGATAATGAAATTAAGGCAGAGATAAATAAGTTTTTTGGAGCCAATGAGAACAAAGATACAATGTATCAGAATCTCTGGGACACAGCTAAAGCAGTGTTTAGAGGGAAATTTATAGCACTAAATGCCCTCAGGAGAAAGCAGGAAAGATCTAAAATCAACACCCTAATATCACAATTAAAAGAACTAGAGAAGCAAGAGCTAACAAATTGAAAAGCTAGCAGAAAACAAAAAAATAATAATCAGAGCAGAACTGAAAAATGTAGAGACACAAAAAACCCTTCAAAAAGTCAATGAATCCAGGAGCTAGTTTTTTGAAAAGATTAACAAAACAGACAATTAGCCATACTAATAAAGAGGAAAAGAGAGAAGAATCAAATAGACACAATAAAAAATGATAAAGAGATACCACCACTGATCCCACAGAAATACAACTACCATCAGAGAATACTATAAATACCTCTATGCAAATAAACTAGAAAATCAAGAAGAAATGGATAAATTCCTGGACACATACACCCTCCCAAGACTAAACCAGGAAGAAGTCAAATCCCTGAATAGACCAATAACAAGTTCTGAAATTGAGGCAGTGAAAAAAGCCCAGGTCTAGATGAATTCACAGGCAAATTCTACCAGAGGTACAAAGAGGAGCTGTTATCATTCCTTCTGAAACTATCCAAAACAATAGAAAAAGAGGGACTCTTCCCTAACTCATTTTATGAGGCAAGCATCATCCTGACACCAAAACCTGGCAGAGACACAACAAAATTCAAGAAAATTTCAGGCCAGTATCCCTGATTAACATCAATGCAAAAATCCTCAATAAAATACTGCCAAACCAAATCCAGCAGCACATCAAAAACTTATCGACCATGATCAAGTCGGCTCTATCCCTGGGATGCAAGGCTGGTTCAACATATGCAAATCAATAAACGTAATCCATCACATACACAGAACCAATGACAAAAACCACATGATTATCTCAATAGATGCAGAAAAGGCCTTTGATAAAATTCAACACCTCTTCATGCCAAAACCTCTCCATAAAATAGGTATTGATGGAACATATTTCAAAATAATAAGAGCTATTTATGACAAACCCACAGCCAATTTCACATTGAATGGGAAAAAGCTGGAAGCATTCCCTTAGAAAACTGACACAAGTCAAGTATGCCCTCTCTCACCACTCCTATTCAACATAGTGTTGGAAGTTCTGGTCAGGGCAATCAGGCAAGAGAAATAAATAGAGAGAAGTCAAATTGTTTCTGTTTGCAAATGACATGATTGTATATTTAGAAAACCTTATCATCTTAGCCCAAAATCTCCATAAGCTGATCAGCAACTTCAGCAAGGTCTCAGGATACAAAATCATTGTGTAAAAATCACAAGCATTCCTATACACTAATAATAGACAAACAGAAATCCAAACCATGAGTGAACTCCCATTCACAATTGCTACAAAGAGAAAAAAAATACCTAGTAATACAACTTACAGGAAATGTGAGGAACCTTTTCAAGGAGAACTACAAACCACTACTGAAGGAAATTTGAGAGGACACAAACAAACGGAAAAACATTCCATGCTCATGGATGGGAAGAATCAGTCATGAAAATGGCCATACTGACCAAAGTAATTTATAGATTCAATGCTATCTCCATCAAGCTGCCATTGGCTTTTTTCATAGAATTGGAAAAAACTACTTTAAATTTTCATATGGAACCAAAACAGAGCCTGTATAGCTAAGACAATCCTAAGCCAAAAGAACAAAGTTGGAGGCATCATGCTACCTGACTTTATACTACAAGGCTACAGTAACCAAATCAGCATGGTATGGGTGCAAAACAGATATATAGACCAATGAAACAGAACAGAGGCTCAGAAATAACACCACACATCTACAGCCAACTAATCTTTGACAAACCTGAAAAAAACATGCAATGGGGAAAGGATTCCCTATTTAATAAATGGGGTTGGGAAAACTGGCTAGTTATAGGCAGAAAACTGAAACTGGACCCCTTCCTTATACCTTATACAAAAAGCAACTCAAAATGGAATTAAAGACTCAAATGTAAGACCTAAAACCATAAAAACCCCAGAAGAAAACCTTGGTAATACCATTTAGGACATAGGCATGGGCAAAGACTTCATGACAAAAACACCAAAAGCAATGGCAACAAAAGCCAAAATTGACAAATGGGATCTAATTAAACCAAAGAGCTTCTGCACAGCAAAAGAAACTATTATCAGAGTGAGCAGGCAACTTACAGAATGGGAGAAAAATTTTACAATCTATCCATCTGACAAAGGGCTAATATCCAGAATCTACAAATAACTTTAACAAATTTACAAGAAAAAACAACCCCATCAAAAGGCGAGCAAAGGATATGAGCAGACACTTCTCAAAGGAAGACATTTATGTAGCCAACAAACATATGAAAAAAAGCTCATCATCACTGGTCACTAGAGAAGTGCAAATCAAAACCACAGTGAGATACCGCCTCATTCCAGTTAGAATGGTGATCATTAAAAAGTCAGGAGATAACAGATGCTAGAGAGGATGTGGAGAAATAGGAACACTTTGACACTGTTGGTGGGAGTGTAAATTAGTTCAGCCATTGTGGAAGACAGTGTGGTGATTACTCAAGGATCTAGAATATACCCAAAGGATTATAAATTATTCTGCTATAAAGACACATGCACATGTACGTGTACTGCAGCACTATTGTCAATAGCAAAGACTTGAAACCAACCCAAATGCCCATTAATGATAGACTAGATAAGGAAAATGTGTCATATGTATACCATGGAATCCTATGCAGCCATAAAAATGAATAAGTTCATGTCCTTTTAAGGGACATGAATGAATCTGGAAACCATAATTCTCAGCAAACTAACACAGGAACAGAAAACCAAACACCGCATGTTCTCACTCAATAGTGGGAGTTGAACAACGAGAATACATGGACACCGGGAGGAGAACATCACACACTGGGGCCTGTTGGGAGGTGGAGGTGGGGGCAGGGGGACAGATAGCTTTAGGAGAAATATCTAATGTAGATGACAGGTTGATGGGTGCAGCAAACCACCATGGCACATATATATCTATGTAACAAACCTGCACATCTGCACATGTATCCCAGAACTTAAGGTATGTAAAAAGAATAGAAAAGAAATTGCCAAATCTGCCAATCTAATTAGGGTCTTTGTCTCAACTTCAGTGTCATGAAGGATTTCTGTATTTACATTTCATTTTGGAATTGTCAAGTCTGCCAATCTGATTGATAATGTACTTTATTTATATTATAAATAAATTGATGACCAATGAATCACTGATTTATGAGATGATACTGATATCAATCAGTATCAATCTCTCATCATCCACCCCTCTTCTACCCCCTCAGCCTTCAGAGTCTCCATTGCTTATCATTCCATACTCTAAATCCATTTGTACACATTATTTAGCTTCCACTTATGAGTGAAAATGTGCAATATTTATCTTTCTGGGTCTGACTTGTTTTGCTTAAGATAAAGCCCTTTGATTCTATCCATGTTGCTGCAAAAGACATGATTTTATTACTTTTAATAGCCGAATAGCATTCCATTGTGTATATATACCACTTTTTCTTTATCCATTCCTCCATTGATGGATACTTAGGTTGATTCCGTATTTTTGCTATTGTGAATAGTGCTGAGATAAATATATGAGTTTGGGTTTCTTTTTGATATAATGATATTTTCTTTTTTGGGTAGATACCAAGTAATAAGATTGCAGGATTACATGGTAGTTCTATTTTCAGTTCTTTGAGAAATCTCTGTTTTCCATAGATGTACTAATCTACATTCCTAGCAACAATGTATAAGTGTTCTCTTTTCTTTACATCTTTACCATCTGTTACATTTTATCTTTTTAATAACAGGCATTCTGATGGTGTGAGATGAAATCTCATTGTAGTACTAACTTGCATCTCTCTGATGATTAGTGATGCTGAGCAATTTTTTCATACGCCTGTTGTCCATTTGTGTGTCTTCTTTTAAAAAATGTGTATTTAGGCCTGGCACGGTGGCTCACACCTATAATCCCAGCACTTTGGGAGGCCGAGGTAGGCAGATCACGAGGTCAGGAGATTGAAACCATCCTGGCTAACATGGTGAAACCCCATCTCTACTAAAAATTCAAAAAATTAGCTGGGCATGGTGGCACACACCTGTAATCCCAGCTACTTGAGAGGCTGAGGCAGGAGAATTGCTTGAACGTGGGAGTCAGAGGTTGCAGTGAGCTAAGATCGTGTCACTGCACTCTAGCCTGAGCAACAGAGCAAGACACCATCTCAAAAAATAAAAATGTGTTATTCATGTCATTTGCCTACTTTTCAATAGGATTATTTGTGGGGGTTTTGCTGTTGTTGAGTTGTTGGTTTGGGTTACCGAGTGAAGTCAAAATCTCTGATTAGCTGAGATGCTGGCTGAGAGCAGAGAAAACTTGATATTTAAGTCCTTCTGTCTCCACCACTCTTTCTAACTGGTTTCATGGTGTGTTACAGGGCATCCACCCTGGTGTAGACAGGTTCTGTTTCCAGCTGTGCTCAGCTGGGCTGCAGCAGCCGCAGAGGTTTCTCCTCAGGCCAGGCTTCTGGCATCATTCCTAAGCCTTGTCTTGAGCTGGTCTTCTAGCCCTCCCAAAATCTTTGAAATAAACTTTTCTTCTGCTTCATCAGCCAGGGTCAGATTCTGATCTGGAAGCAAGGAAGTTTCACATAAAGAAATTGCAATAATAATAGTAATAATGATAATAAAAGAAAACCTTTGTTGAATGCTTGCTGTGTGCCAGGCACCACGTTCTAGGCTAGATATGCATTCATTCATTTCCTCCTGTCAACAGTCCTCCAAGTTTGAGGTATTTTTACTTCTTTGTTTTGTGTTTTTTTTTTTAGGAGAGGAGGTGACTGTAGCTTACAGTGATTTCAAAATTTTTCAAGTTCATAAATGAGGACTGTCTGTGAAGCTTGACAGGCAGCAGAAAACAAATCATATAAGGCATTGCATGCTTGACCAAGGAGTCAAGAGGACAAAATGATGTGTTAGACTGTTTATTATGGGAAATTTTAAAACCCTCAAACAAGAGAGAACAATATAATGAACTATTACCAACCCAGTTTCAGCAATTCATCAATATACATAATAGCTTTTGCTGTATACCATTAGTTTAAGTATGCAGGAGATAGCTAGTCCTTCTGAGTTTTCTTGAATGTTGTAAGGTTTAAGAGTTTGGAGTTGGAGTTGGAGTTGGCTGTATATATGAGATCAGTGTTAATATTAATTTTTTATTTTTTGAGACAGAGTCTCAATCTGTCACCAGGCTAGAGTGCAGTGGCGTGAGTTCAGCTCACTGCAACCTCCGCCTCCTGGCTTCAAGTGATCCTCCTGTCTCAACCTTCCAAGTAGCTGGGAATACAGGTATGCACCACCACACTTGGCTAATTTTTGTATTTTTAGTAGAGAGAGGATTTCACCACGTTGGCCAGGCTGGTCTCAAACTCCTGGCCTCAAGTGATCACCCACCTGAGCCTCCGAAAGTGCTGGGATTACAGGTGTGAGCCATTGCTACCAGGCTAATTATAATTTTTATTAAATTCTCAAACTATATAAAATTTAAAACTTGTATGTCAAAATAACATTAAAAATTAAAAGTCAAACAATACACTGTGAAATTTATTTGCCACAGGTGTGATTTTTTTTTTTTTTTTTTTTTGAGACGGAGTCTTGCTCTGTCATCCAGTCTGGAGTACAGTGGTGCGATCTCAGCTCACTGCAACCTCTGCCTCGTGGGTTCAATCAATTCTCTTGCCTCAGCTCTGACTACAGGCACATGCCACCATGCCAGGCTAAGTTTTGTGTGTTTTTTTTAGTGGAGATGGGGTTTCTCTGTGTTGCCCAGGCTGGTTGCAAACTCCTGAGCTCAGGCAATCCACCTGCCTCGGCCTCTCAAAGCGCTGGGATTACAGGTGTGAGCCACCATGTGTGATATTTTAAAAATATCTCTATATAAAAAGCTCATGCATAGTGATAAGAACATAGTAAAATGTGGGAGAAAAGTGGGTCAAAGGTGTGAATATACAATTCTCAGAAAAAGAAACAATAATAACTATCAAACTGAATAGTTATTCAGGCAATAAAATAGAAAAAAAGCTATTTTTACCTATGAGGTGAAAGATTTAAAAGGGAATTATTCATATCATGCTGAAGGCAAAATGATATTTTATAATCCTAATGGAAATTAATTTGACAAAATGTGTTACAGACTTAAATAAATTTATGCCCTTTGATCTAAAAATTTTACCAAGATAATTTTCTCCTTAAGGAAATTATGAGAGGTGTGGAAAAGATTTCTATATGAAGAATCTCATTATGGCATAATTTAGAAAAGCAAAAATATTTGGGGGAAACTTCCAAAGCCTAACAAGAGAATGGCTTTATAAACTATGATGCAAAGACAGAATGTTACAGAATAATTTTCTTTGGCCAAGGATCACATATGTAAAGTATGATCTTATTTACATAAAATTTACCTCTTTCTCTACAGATACACACACACACACACAGAAAAAACATTGGCGAGAAATACGCTGACATGCTAACTGTGGTATTCTCTGGATTGTGAGATTATGGTTATTTTTTATTTTTCTCTCTACTCTTTTCTGCATTTTCTCCTATTTTCCTGAGGAATGTGTATTCACCTTTAGATGCAGAAGAGAAACTTAAAATATTTAAAATAATGATGTCTAGCAAAAACCATAATTTATTACTGTGAACAAGTGAGTAATGTAAATAGCTCTTTGTTACTAATACTGATAACCATTATTCAGTACTTAATATGTAATAATACATCAATATTATTACAATGATTAAAACAGCAATAATTGAGTATTTATTATATGTAAGGGTTTAGTTAACCCTTCTTGTTTATAATGTCAATTGCTGCCATCTCATAGAATCATGATAAGGATTATAATCATTCCTGTTATGCATAGATGAGAAAACTGAGACTACTGATGAATAAGCGGCTTGCCCAAAGTCACAGAGCTTCAAATGGTGGAGCCAGGGCTTGAACTAGGTTTACTTGACAGTAAGGCCCCTGTTCTTCCCCACCTGAAGTTCATAAGTGAATGCACTTCTGTCCTGGACAGCATGAGATATCTCTTGGGACAGCCCTCCAAAGTGAGTCTACATCATAAGGCAATGTGGGTCACAGCCCAGGGCCTGCCAGCTCAGTCTAACCTTGTCTGATGGAATCAGTTAGTTGTCAGAGCACCAATCTGAAAAGAAAATTCAGTTTTCCCTAAAGTTGGGGAAAACAGGCTTTCCTCCCTATTTCCTTTGATGAAAATAGGGAAAACACCCACAGGAGAGTCTGAGTGCTAGTGCTAGATGCTGACCTTTTTCTAAACAAAGCTTCTATTATCCATTTTCTCTGTCTCCATGCCTGACCCAAGCCTCTTCAGATGGAAACTGTTTTCTTTTTTAAAAATGTTAGTATCATTGGCTGGGTGCGGTGGCTCATGCCTGTAATCCCAGGACTTTGGGAGGCCGAGGTGGGCAGATCACGAGGTCAGGAGATCGAGATCATCCTGGCTAACATGGTGAAACGTTGTCTCTACTAAAAATACAAAAAATTAGCTGGGGGTGGTGGCACGCACCTGTAGTCCCAGCTACTTGGGAGATTGAGGCAGGAGAATTGCTTGAACCTGGGAGGCAGAGGTTGCGGTGAGCCAAGATCACACCACTGCACTCCAGCCTGGGCGATAGAGCGAGACTCTTTCTCAACAACAACAACAAAATTAGTGTCTTCAAGCAGGTTACAATCAAGACCTCCAAGTCCAGGTGCCTTTCTACCTCTTTCCAGTGACAATGATGCTCCATGCAGTGTTTATATTTAACTCAGGGAGGGCAACCTCATTTTTCGTGTTCTTAAGAAAGAGTGATATGTGGGCTGGGTCTCTTTGGTCTCCAAGACCTGTGGTCTCCTAGCATACCTTGCAGCATTGTGGTAAGGATTAGTGGTAAGATTCCAAAAGCATACAATTCTGTAGACTCCATGAGGGCAGGATAAGGCCAGCCTTGTCCCCAGATGTATCTCCATTTCTTAGCATGGTACCCTGCATGCAGCAGGTACTCAGCATATCTGTGAGGAGTAGGACTGTGGGTAGATACACATAGCACATTACCAGGAAGAGTGTCGTCACTCATCAAACTCTAGCTGTGACACACTATTACCCTGCTGCCCTCTGGCACTTAGTCCATGCATCTGTATTAATAAGGGCTTGGATGAGTTGGTCTCTAGGGTCCTCTGCAGTGCTGACATTCTGTGCTTGAATCCAAATACTCCAGAAGCAACCTGGGGCTCAGGGAGGAAAGATGATCTTCTCAGCATGTGCACAGGATTATCTGGTATGTTCTCCATGTGAGAGGAAGAGCCTGTGTACCTTCCTGACGCTCACTCCGCCCTCTTCAGTATACCATCTGGACCTTCCACGTGGCAGTTTGTAACATCTGTCAGAAGTGCTTGGTGCCAGGATGACTCTTGCTGCAAGCATGTCCTTGGAAAGCTCTGGAAATAGGGAGCCTGCCGGGAATTTATGTAACATGCTGAGTGGCCAGAGGACTGTGTGCAGAGGGCTCTGATCCCATAGTGGGTCAGCCTGCTATGACCTCTCAGGGTGACCTGAGTGGGTGATGCAACTGGTTGTCACATGCAGCTTACAAACTCCCAACGACAGCACTGTGGTGAAAGGGACAGGAAATTCTGCCTCTGCTTTATGTATGTTTTGGTGGCTATTCCCCTTTTTATTCTAAAAAGGAAGGATTTGAGATTGCTGATTCAAATACAAAGAATATAAAAAATAAATGAGAAAATCAGAATGAAAGGTATAGGGGAGAAAAGATTTTTTCCCTAACCTATTGCAAGATTTATGGCTGATATCCCAGTGACAAAGACAGATTAACTAGACAAAAGTGTAACTAATTTGCTTAATATAGTTTTACATGACTGAGGAGCCTTTGTAAATAAAGGCCCAAAGATCCAGGGAAAGCTGGACAGACATGCAGAAGCTTGACTGAAGGACAGAAAGGTATCATCTAAGGATGCGAAATTAGGGGGCACTTAGCAAGGCTTGTTTGTTCAGATTCTTTCTGGCCTCTGGGTATAGGGCAGGATACTTCTGGAATGAGGGTCTTGTGACCTACTTTTAGGGGAGGTAGGTCAGAGAATTCTTTTATGGCCTGCTTCAGGATAGAAAGGCCAGAGGTCAGAGAGACCGTCTTATTTTTGCAGTTTTCTTAATTTCCCCCAGGTTAAAGTCCTCAGTGTGTCAAGATGCCATACTTTGGGGTATTATGTTCAAGACTTGCTGGGGGTCTTGTCCACCTGCCATCCTGCCGTCTGCCCTGGGGCACTGACCGTGTGGTTTACAGCTGAATTCCTATTGGCTTTGGCCATGAGGAGCACCAGTAGGAGATCAGAGGGAGGAGGGGGGTGAGGTCATGAGGTCACTCTGGGCAGGCTGTGTCCTTCCTTAGAGGACACAAATTCTCTCAGGTTGAGCTTCTCTGGAAGATTCTCTCTTTCTAGATGGGTAATGGCTCCATCCCCTGGGACTAGGGGTGAAACTCAACCATTATTGGCCCCTGGACACTGTGCTGTCTGTTGTACTTCCCCAGTCTCCAGTCCACACCTCTGTGTACATAGCCCTGTTTTAAGTAAACCCTTCTTGAATTACCTGAATTTGAGTGTCCCCTCTGTTTCCCGTTAGGGCTTTGATACATAAGGATAGAAAATACAAAAGGGAACCAGAAATAATGCTCATGAATGACATACAAATTGTAGTACCCTGTACATGTGCCAAAAAAAGATGTGAGTGTGTGTGTGTGTGTGCTTGCACACTACCCATTTGACTTGAGCTTCCTAGTGACCAAAGCAACAGAACCAAAGGAAGAGGGCTCCAGTTGTCAATTCTTACCACCAGGGTCTAAAGGACCTTACTACATAAAACTCTGTCACTCTCATTATCTTGTGTTGTGTGTTAAACTGTGTCCCCCAAAATGAAAGGCTCGAGTCTTAGCCACTAGAACCTGTGAATATGATCTTATTTGAAAAAGGGTCTTTGCAGATGAGATCACCTTAAGATGAACTGATAGCAAAGTGGTGTGGGTCCCTAATCCAATGACTGGTGTCCTTAATGAAGAGAGAAATTGAGACACACAGAAACACTGGGAGTTGCCATGTGAAGATGGAGGCAGAGGCTGGAGTAATGCCGAACTAGAGCTTAGGAGAGAGGTGTGGAACAGTTTCTCTCTCAGAGTCTCTAGAAAGAACCAAACTTGCTGACACCTTGATTTTGAACTTCTGGTCTCTATAGCTGTGACAGAATAAGTTTCTGTCATTTTGAGCCACTCACTTTGTGGTACTCAGTTACGACAGCCCTAGAAAGCAAATACACTTTGAAGTGGCATGAAGACTTTTCATGATCTGATTATTCCTACCTTCTAGCTTTGTCCCCCACCACTCACCAGCTTGCCTTTTTGCCTGGTTCTTATATCACTGTGCTATCCCAGAGTTCCTAGCTTTTTGGCTGTGTTCTTATCACAGCCTGGAATGCTTCTACTTTTCACCCTGATAGATTGAGCTCAGGTGCTGCTTTCCCCCAGAGCCCTTCCCTGGCTCTCCTGGCTGTGTTGGGTCCATCTCATTTGGACTCATTGATATAACTGATAATAGGCAGCTGATAAATTCGTTTGCCTCCCTCAACAGTGACCTCCTCAAGAGTGAGATCGTGTTCCTCTTTGCATCCCCAGCATTTAGAACAGTGCCTGGCACCCAGTAGATTCCCAATCAATGTAGATATAGGTCTCTTCACAGCAAGATATTTATTTGGTACCTGCTACCAGCCAGGCACTTTTCTAGCCACTTCATATGTACTTCATTTATAGATGAGGAAATTGAAGGTTGCATAGGATACTTTCTAAGTTATGTGTCTGTAAGTAATGGAACTGGAGTTGAAATCAGATCAGACTGACTCTATAGTCTGGTCTCCCTCATTCCAATTTGCTGCCTCTTTAGATTGGACAGATAAAGAAGGGCCAGCTTAAGGAGGGCCTAAATGCTCTATTTTTGTCCACAATGAACTCATCTTGAGCAGTCAGCTTGGAGCCCTGCATGAATCTTCATCAAATGATTGTGTATTTACTAAATCTCTTTATGCTTTTTCTCAGCAAGCAGAAATGTTTATTTCTTTAAAAAACACAATCGCTAAGTGGGGCAATATGGATGGGATACTGAGTCCTTTGAAGAGGCTGAGATGTCTATTGGCAAAACATTAAAAATGAGAGATGTTGGTTTTAAGTCTGAATAGCAATGCCATTTTTCATTGCTGTGTCATACTGTGTCTGTGCAGCTCAGAAATGATTGCACCGCCCAGACAACTATTCCTGTCTGTGTTCCACCCAGCCTTCTAGAGAACACACATTTCAGAGTGAACCTGTGAGATGACCAAACACTGAGAATGGCACGTAGGGAAACTATCTTTCATTGAGAAGTTAGAATTTCCTTTTTAATTTAAGCCTTACTGTCTTTCAAACTAGTTATTATTATGCCCATTTTGCAAATGGCTAAGCTGAGGCTCAGAGGGGAGAAGAGGCTTATGTTGATGGGGATATATATTCAGTGGATATTTGTGAAAGCCTGTTATGCACCAGGCACTAGGCTGACTGCTGAGAATTTGGTGGAGAACAATAATGACAGCTCCTGTCTTCAGGAAAAGTAAAAGGCTGGGTGTGGTGGCTAACACCTGTAATTCCAGCACTTTGGGAGGCCCCCAGCCTGGCCAAAATGGTGAAACCCCATCTCTACTAAAAATACAAAAATTAGCCAGGCATGGTGATATGTGCGTGTAATCCTAGCTATTTGGGAGGCTGAGGCAGGAGAATTGCTTGAACCTGGGAGGCAGAGGTTGCAGTTAGCTGAAATCACACCATTGTGCTCCAGCCTGGGTGATGAAGTGAGACTCTGTCTCAAAAAAAAAAAAGTAATGGCAAAACCCACCATTACTTTTGTACTGACCCAATAACATCCTTGTTAGGCAAAAAGTAATTAAACAGATGAAAATCACATGTGTCCAAGCAGTGTGACTTTTTGTTACTAATGGCAGAACTGGGATTCAAACCCGGATGTGCAAGGCTTCAAATCCCAGATTCTTCCTGTGTCTTTTTTCTTTCTTTTGGTAATGTCTCTGGTTGATAATACTCATTTTTTCTGATGCCTTTTTAGCATACTGTCACTGAAAAACTTATGTCCAACCCAGAAGTCTTAAGTTGATTTGCTTCTACTTAATCATAGGAGGTTTCCAGAGGGTCAAAGGTCAGACACTTAGCTCCACATCTCACCAATGTGTGAACTTGGGCAAATGCCATGACACCTCTATTTATTTTTAGTTGTCTGTACTATAAAGATGATGAATGGGAAGGCACTTTGCAAACATTTAAGAAAGAAATAATACCAATCCTACACAAGCCTTTTCAGAGGAAAAGGGAATACTCCCTTACTCATTTTTATGAGTCTAACATTACCCTGATTTAAAAAGCAGACATAGATATTAAACAAAAGAAAATCCAAGAATAATATCCCTCAGAAATATAGATGCAAAATGCTAGCAAAACGTTAGCAAATAATATCAAGCAATATCCTGTGTTTATCTCAGGAATATAATTTTAGTTTAACATCTGAAATTCAGTTATGCAACAAAATGATATTAATAGAATAAAAAATACAATATGATCATCACAATAGCTAGAGAAAAAGTATTTGATAACATTAAATATTAATTTATGATTAAATTTCTCAGTAAACTAATAATAGAAGGAAGCTTCCTATGTATGATTGATCTCAAACTTAATGCTGAGAATAAATATTTTTCCTCTGCATTTAAGTTTGTCCATTTTCACCAGTTCTACTCAGTAGTAACTAGAGATCCTAGACAGTCAATAAAACAAGAGAAAAAAAGGTACTTGGAAAAGAAGAAGTAAAATTACCTTTATTTGTTGATGACATGATCATATATGTAGAGAATCCCAAGGAAACTATAAAACACTGCTAGAACTAGGTGAATTTAGTAAGGCCATTGGATACAACTTCAATATATGTAAGTCAATTTTACTTCTATTTATGACAAAGAACAATTGGAAAATAAAATTAACACAATGCAAAGTAATATCAAAAAACAGAAAATAGAGTAAGTTTATTAAGATATGTGAAAACTACAAAAACTAAGGAGAGAAACTGACTTAAATTAGTAAAGTGGTATGCCATGCTCAATAATCGGAAGATGATATTTTAAAGATGTCATTTCTCTCCCAAATTGATCTACAGATACAATGATATCCCCCCAAAAATATCAGGAAGCTTTTTGTAGAAACTGACAAGTGATTCTAAAATTTACATGTAAACACAAAGGGCCTAAAATAGCCAAAACATTTTTGACAATAAATAAAGTTGGATGACTTACAGAACCGGTTATCAAGCTATGCTATAAAATTGCAGCGGCACATGTACCGCAGAACTTAAAGTATAATTTAAAAAAAGAATTTTTATACTTGATAAATGTATTTTAAATACGTTAAAGTATAAGTTAAAATTAAAAAAATTGCAGTGATATGGCTTGGATCTGTGTACTTACCAAATCTCATGTTGAATTTGTAATCCCCGTTATTGGCAGTGGGGCTTGGTGGGAGGTGATGGATCATGGGGGTGGTTTCTCATGAATATGTTAGCACCATACTTTTGGTGCTGCTCTTGTGAATGAGTGCTCAAGAGATCTGGTTGCTGAAAAGTGTACAGCACCTATACCTCCCCACCCTTGGTCACTCCTGCCATGTAAGGAACCTGCTCTGGCTTGCCTTCTCCCATGAGTAAAAAGCTCCTTGAGGCCCCCCAGAAGCAGATGCTGCCATGCTGCCTGTACACCCTGTGGAACCCTAAGCCAACTAAACCTCTTTTCTTATAAATTACCCAGTCTCAGGCATTTCTTTATAACAAGGAGAGAACAAACTAATACATTCAGTAATCAAGACAGAGTGCTATTGGTGTAGAGGCAGAAATTTAGATTAATGAAATAGTAGAGTCCAGAGAGAGACCAAAAAATATAGAGCCAATTGCTTTTTGACCAAGGTGCCAAGGTAATCCAATGGGGAAAGGATTGTGTTTACAACAAATGGTGCTGGAACTGGGCATCCATTAGAAAAAATATGAACCTTGACTCTTACCTCACATCTCACAAAAATTAACTGGAAATCAGCCATAGATCTAAATGTAAAAGCAAAAACTATAAAACATTATAATTTTGGAAAGCAAACTTCTTAGGACATAGAACCATGAATCACAAAAGAAAATAGTTGATACATGTTATTTCATCAAAAGTAAAAATTCCTGCTTTTCAAAGTAAAATGTTAAGAAAATAAAAACTCAGGCCACAGTTGAGAGAAAGTATTTATAATAGATATACCTTTTAAAGACTAGTAACAAGAATATATAAAGAGCTTTACTTGATGCTTTTGTGATACTGAAACAAAAAATAAAGAGATTCAACAATCAATAAGTCAAACAGTCCAGTGAAAAACGGTAAAGAGATTTGAATAGGTACTACACAGATGAAGATAAACAATGGGCCAATAAGCATATGAACATATGTCCAACAAAATTAGAAAGAAAATAGATATTAAAATCACAGTGCAAATCCATTAAAAACCAACAAGAATGGCTAGAATGAAAAAGACTGACCGTTACTAAGATTTGGTAAATGTAGAACAACTAAAAATCTCCTAGACTGCTAGAGTGAATGGAAAAATATTACAAAGAATTTGGCAGTTTCTTAGAGAGTTGAGAACATACTGATATAGCTCCAATGACTGGGGAAACATCAGGGTCCTTGGTCTCACGCCTATTAGATAGATGACACGTACACACGTGGAGTGATTTTTAAGGAGTGGGAAGTTTAATAGGCAAGAAAGAAGAAGAAAGCCTCCCCCCATACAGAGGGAGGGGGCCTCTGAATGGAGAGAAACCCTTGGCATGTGGTGGAAAGCAGTTGGTTATATTAGAAGGCTGGAAGAGGCCGTGTCTGATTTACATAGGGCCCAGGGAATTGATTTGACCAGTTGTGTCATTCACATAGCCTGGTGACAAAACTGGCCCTCCCACCCTAGCCTCTTAATATGCAAATGTAGGTTGCCATGATATCCTGTACACATGGTTTTATCTGGAGGTGGCCGTCACACCTGGCAAACATGGTGACAAGAAGAGGGCATGAACTGCCATGTTGGGTGGACCTAGTTTCTAATCACCAGCATTTGCATATCAATGCTTGCCAGCCTGGCTTTTCGAGCTGCTTTTCTGTTAGAAAAGACATGTTTTGGAAGCTGTTTTTATTAAAAGAAAAAGCCTTACCAAGGACTCCTTATCCTATCTGCCTAAAATAATTTTTTAATAACTCCTGTAATAATACTAACCATATGACACAGCTATTCCACTCCTAGTCATTTATCCAAAAGGAATGAGCACATATATACACAGGGACAAATGTTAATAACATACTTATATACAGTAGTCCCAAAATGGACACAACTTAAATATCAGCAGGCAAGTGGATAAACAAATTGTGGTATATCCATGTAAACAGAATAGTATTCAGCAACAAAAAGGAACAAATTACTGATACATGCTGCAACACAGCTAAATCTCAAAAACTGAGTGAAAGAAGAAAGGCTGAGTGAAATAAGCCAGATACCAAAGAGTATGCTATGTGAATTCACTTAACATGGAATTCTAGAGCAGGCATAAACGTCATAGTGACATAAAACAGGTCAGTGGTTGTGTAGGGCCAGGAATAGGCGGTAGGAGGCAGGACTGACAGCAAAGTCACATTGGGGAATTTTCTGGATGATGGAAATGCTTATATGTTAATTGTGGTGGTGTTTACACTGGTGTATACCTTTGTCACGACTCATCTGTACACTTCAAACATTTTAGAGTAAATTATGCATTTTAGAATAAGTTATACCTGGATAAAATTGATGTAAGAATTGAAATAAGTTAAATCTAATTACTTCAATGCATGTGGTTGGCATTCCTATCTTGCATTGGAGAGAGTTGACAGGTCAGATATAGTAGGTGTTTCATGAAAATCTTACAACTTTGAATTGCTCCGAAGAATGATATTGATATTAGCACAACTGAGGCCAAGCCTTCTAATAACAAATTAATTAATGTGTACCATGCATCCAATAAGGAATACTTCTGAATTCGGTTTGTATATCCTTTCCTTTACTCATCTTTATCATAGGCTTACCCTCAGCAAATCAAAGACTAAAATGAAAGTTGAATTTTTCAGTTCTTCAATGTCTGTACTTTTTATGACCTGTGATACGAATACAATACACATTAATTTCAATTTGTTTTCTGGTTGTTTAACAGGTCTTTTTTTTTTTTTTTTTTTTTTTGAGACAGTCTTTCTCTGTTGCCCAGGCTGGAGTGCAGAGGCCTGATCTCTGCTCATTGCAACCTCTGCCTCCCAGGTTCAAGCAATTCTCCTGCCTCAGCTTCCTGAGTGGCTAGGGCTACAGGTGCCTGCCACCACACCTGGCTAACTTTTGTATTTTTAGTAGAGACAAGGTTTCACCATGTTGGTCATGCTGGTCTGGAACTCCCAACCTTAAGTGATCTGCCCACCTCAGCCTCTCAAAGTGCTGGGACTACAGGCGTGAGCCATCATGCCCAGCCCTCACATGACTTCTATATCTGTTAAGAACTACTTGAGCTGAGCAACAATTATTGAATACTATAATATTAGTATTAGTTAATATTGTTTTTAAAAATTTAGTTTTTTTCTCTCTTTATTCACAACTAAATTAAAACTCTCATTTTGAAATCTTCATCCTAGAGAATAATTATCTTATAACTTTAAAAGCCACACTTGCAAGTTCTGCTGTTGTATCAAATGTCAAAATCATTTTAAGTAAACTAAACATTTTCCATTGTGTTCTATAAATATTATGCTTTTAGTACCATGTAAAGTATCATTAATTATGCTTGGCTAAGTATTGGACACATAACAGTATCTTTAAAGCCCCATGGCAATACGCAATATCACTTGTGTTTTTGGATACTGTAGGAAGCTTTGCTATTTTTTAAGTCTTAATTTATTTTTATATTTATTGTGTTTTATTTTTTTGTAGAGGCAAAAATGCCCAGGCTGTTTTTGAAATCGTAAGCTCAAGAGATCCTCCTGTCTCAGCTTCCCAAAGTGTTGAGGTTACAGATGTGTGCCACTGTACCCAGCCTTTTAACCTTAATTTTAGTTATAGGAATTGAAAGAATTTCTCTCTCTCTCTTTTTTTTTTTTGTTTGTTTTTGTATTGCAAGCAAGTAAAGTCTGCCTACTTTCAGTTTCCAATATATATATATTTTTTCGGAAGACTACGTCTTTTAGGGTTTCTATTTCATTATTCCTTTTAGTCTTTTTTCTTTTCTTTATATTTCTCTTTATATTTTCTATTTCTATCATGATCTCAATTTATGCTCATTGTCAATGATTTATTTTAAAGGATTAAAAATAAAATGAATTCTATTTGAAGCATATATAATTTGGAGATTTCATCAATAAATATAAAAATAAACATTTTTCAGAAAAGTTATTTTTCTAAGATATGCAAATCAAAAAGCAACATCAAATTATTCTAAATGAATATCTAAAATTTTTAGAATATTTAAGTAAAGCTGAAACTTATGTAATTTTTTTGAAATTTTAATAAATATTTTTATAAAAATAAAACTATTGAAATTCTAATATTCAACACCCATGTAGTCACTCTTTTATAAAGTCATCACACTTCACTCATGTTTCATCTAAAATGTTTACGTTTAGATGAAATAATTTATCATGTATACAGATTTCTAAGCCATTGAATTGTTAATATCACAAAGCATTTCTTGTGACTGTGCACATTGTGTTCATTTGTAAATGCCTTTGGAATTATGAATTATTAAAAATGAAGTAAGAAAGTAGATTTTCAGCAGCACTGGAAGCAACAGTTGGCTGTGCAACCATCTGTTGCATTTATACTGTTTCTTCTACCTGGGCACTTCTGCTCTTAAGTTGACTCTCAGAAGCAGGGTTGTCTCTGATAGTGGCAGCACAAACTTTCACAGCACTTGAACCCAGTTACCATTTGTTGAAGGGGGTGTAGGAAAAGAGGAAGAGAAGCTTTTCCTGGAGTCTGAATGAGCTGCCATCTAACTTTGAATCAGAGAAATTCCATTTTAATTTTTAATTGGTTTTATATATTAGATGTCTGCCCATGATTTTGTTAGGAAAAAAAATTGTTTTACTTAACAAGAAGGTGAAAGAAGTGATTGGGTCCAACTACCATCCCATCACCGCAGCTTTCCTTTTATAATTGGGAACTCTGGGGCCTGGAGGACAGGGAGCTGGCCAAGTTGATGCATGAGCAAGTGAGCTATGAGGCTCACATGGGAAACCAGGCACCCAAACTCTGTGAGCAGTGTGCTTTGTCCTGCCTCATGGAGCCAATCGAAGATGAAATAAACAGCTTATTACCATGTTGATCTTAGAACAGATTTTTATTATCTGTTTAGCCTCTTCCCAGAGTTGGCCTGGCTCTTGCTGGGCTAGAAGACATTCTGTTCCTGATGAGCCCTTAAGGTTTTGAAGGCCGTTGCCGAAATTGGAGATCTCACGCTTGTGCATACTCTTGGCTGACTTACCATTTTTCCGTTGCATGTAGAGTATGTGGTGAGAAAACAGCAGGCACCAAGTTTGAGCTCCCTCCTGCTCCTTCTCTGTCCATCTGTGTATCTCTTTCTCTCTACACATTAATTAAAAAATGCAACATTAGTACCTACCTCTGGTGAACCAGCTACCACAGTCCAGCAGCTTAGCGATGTGGGCTGCCTTTGTCTGTCTCTCTTTAGTCCATTTCTCTATCGTTGTTTCTCTATTTCTCACTGTGTTACTTATCTACCCATATATGTGTACTTGTATGTGTTTTTTCTTTTTTTTCATCAATGTGTCTCTTCTCTTCTCCATCTTTCTTTTCTGTGTCTCTTCATCTCTTTCTCTAGCTGTGTCATCTCTTATCCCTCTCTGTATTTGCTCTTTCTTGTTTCTTTTTAACTTCATCATGTTTTCATCTAGCTTTTGCTTTTCTCTTTATTTCTTGTCTCTTTCCTGGTCTCTGTGTTTCTGTGTCTATACCCCTCTCTCTCTGACTCTCCATACATTATATTTATGCCTTTTTGCAAAAAGTGAGGGTGTGCAAAGGCCTCTTGAGCCTCTGTTCTTCACCCAAATCTGTGGGAAGAACAGTGAGACCAGGCCATTTGTTGGACACATTTCATAATATTTTCTTCTGATGATGATTTGGTGATGTACACACATTTTGGTTCCACTGAAAAGAAGCTAGGGATCTCACTGGGCTTGTGGATTAGACAAGAAAGGGCCAGATTTTTTTCAGGTTGTAAAGAGATTTGCACTAATTTTAATATAAGTGAAATGGTCTTTTTGAGGTTGACATTGTAAAGGAATCTTGATGGAGGTTGGAGCTCATAAACCCCAAATTTGTTTTTATATTTCTCAGGGTAGAAGTCAGATGGATAAAACAGACATTGAGCACCTACCATAGACCAGAGTGTCTGGTAAGAACCAGAGAACAGAGGTAACTGACAGTCTTTCAGGAACACATAGTCTAGTAATGAGAGCTTCCTGGGTAAGAGAGAAGGTTGTTTACTTGTTTAAGTGTTACGCAAAGAGAAGTATACCATACTATGAGAGTAAGGCATGAGGCCTATGATAATCAGGGAAGGCTCCATGGAGATGGTGATATTTGATCTGTGCCTTGAAGCACAATACAAGTTTTCCAGGTAGAAAAGCATGAAGAGCTTTCTTTGTGAGGGAAATAGCAGAGGAGCATAAAGCAGTCTTGGATTATTGAGAAAATAATGTGTAAGGAGCTAAGGGTGGAAAATTATGTTGGGGCCCAAACCTGAGGGCTTTGAATGCTAGGATGAGAAACTTGGCCTTTTTTCCTCCTGCCCATATGGGATCGTGGAAGAGTTTTAAGCAAAGTTGTGACAGAGACAGTGTAGAAGATGGAGGGGAGGTGTTAGACTAGAGACCTAGAGGCAGTATTTCAGGCAAGGAAGGATTGGCACACAGTAATAATATTCCTGTTTCTTATATCATGCATTTCCTTAACATTTGGTTCCATCTGCCCTGTGCTTACACTGGGGTTTGTATTCATTTAACAAAATTTAGTGAGCCTCTACTATGTATGGGGCACTTGTGAAGTACTAAGGATATATGGAGATGAATAAGATATGGTTAAGTTAGAATCCTCAAGGAGCTTAAATTGAGAGGAGATAGATTGAAAGGCAATTTCTATACAATCCTTTACGTTCTAGCACAGAGGAAGTACTTAACACAGTATAGAATAGAGCCAGTCAGGGTGGGCTTCCTGGAGGAAGAGAAGCCTGAGTTAAGCTTGAAAGGCAGGCCAGAGTTACCCAGAGCCGTAGTTTCCAAGGTGTGGCCCCCAGATTGTTAGCACCAGCATCACCTGGGAAATTGCGAGAAATGTAAATTCCTGGGATCCACCCCAGACCTAGTGAATCAGAAACTGGATATGGGGAATCAGCAATCTATATTTAACCAGTTTTCCATGTACCCTTAAGTTTCAGAGCCTCTGATCCAAACAAGCAGGAAGGAAGTTGCTCCAGGGCAGGGAACAGGTATGCAAAGGCGTGGAAGTGCAGGTGGCCATGTGGGAGCGTATTTAGTGGCTGCAGTGCAGGTTCATTGAGTGGATATGCCACAAGCAGAGCCTGGGAGTCCGGCTGGCACAGAGTGCAAGGGCCCTAAATTTCAGGAAAGAAATGTAGATTTTATCCTGTAGGGAATGTGGAGTAACACACAGAAGGGTTTTATAAAAGAGATCGCATGCTCCTGGGAAGAATGGAAATCATCC
Source organism: Sapajus apella (assembly GCF_009761245.1). NCBI lineage: Eukaryota > Metazoa > Chordata > Mammalia > Primates > Cebidae > Sapajus > Sapajus apella. Next base: position 30,394,167 of record NW_022436976.1, on the reverse strand, counting down.
CCTTCATTCAATGACTGTGCCCTAGACCAAGGAAGCCAAACAGAGTTGTTTCTTGTGCCAACTCTGAGCCATTTGTAACAGCTGCCCAACTGCTGTGTTGTGAAGGATCCTGAAGTCAGATCTAGAAGAGAAAGGTGTGTGACTAATTAGCCAAGTTTGCCAAGGACATGGGAGGTAGGGAGATGAGGCGTGTGGTGGCTCATGTGCTATATATTATATTTGGGTCGTTCCTGCCAGATAATTAAAACAAAAACAAAACCACATGTTCTCTAGCCCTTATTTGTATTCAGGAAACCCAGCCTTGCTTTTGGTCAATACCAGTGAGAGTCAATCCTCAGTTTTATAAAATGGAGTCATTTGGAGGCCATGGAGTCCTCTCCTCATCACAGCTCCTACAGTGTAAACCTCTTCAGTCACTTGGGACGATGACTGAGATTCTCACTTTCTTTAGGGTCGGGCAACTAAGGGCCTGGCAGATGAAGATGTCACAAAAGAAGAGGAATCAACTCATCATTAGGACATCATGAGTCAAAGGTATCAGCCACATGCAAGGCCCAGCTCTTAGGAGGGAACAGCATACACAGTTCAGTAAGAAATTGCAATAGTGAAAACATCTTTGCTGTCCAAGTAGTCCTCATGGCCCAGGAGACTGAATGGGTACCTGCTGAGAGGCTGGAGTACAGCAGCCCTCCTCTGGTGTAAAGTGGATTGGAATGCTTGCATTTTATCTCTAAAATTCATGCAATCTTAAAATGCCATTCCTTAATATGCAACAGCTGAGTTTGTTTTCATGCGGATATTCTTGACATCAACTAGTATTTAAATGGCTTACCAGTATGTGAAAAGGATGCCTCAGGTAGATGCCCAGTGTTTATCTTGTTCCTTTGCATAGGCACCCCCCAGGACAACACTGTGTACTAGATGATTTGTGTGCTCCAGGTGGGGAGGAATGACCATGGCCGCTGAACAACCAGAGCCCATTTGACCCGGCTTTGAATTGGTAGTCCATTACGTCCTAGCTGTGTGACTTTGGGTAAATTACCTCACCTCTCTGAGTTTGGTTTCCATACATGTAAATAGGAGAAAATAGAGAATGGATTAATAGAAGTATGAAACAGAGTGTGGCACATGTTAGACCCTTAATACATTTTAGTTAAATCCTCCCATCAAGTAATCCAAGTTACGTTTACCACAGTATGAATTAATTAGTAGTAACACAGAATTAGGCCTGGGGAGAATGGGACTGATGAAACGTAAATCTGGAGTTTTGGATAATCTCTGCTATTTCTCCTCACTGTGAATTTCTGGGATAGTGCTGTGAGGACATGAAGGAAGGAGGAATTGTGGATGGATGATGGCATTGGAGTTGGATCTCACAGTGTAGGTAGATTTCTAACAGATTCCTGACTGGATCATAAACTGTGAAGAATGAAACCTTAAGACTGGACACATTCAGGTCAGAACCTGGAGGGCCTTGTCTGCATTAAGAAGTGTAGTTTTTATTCAGTTTGCTATAGGGAGCCATTGAGGACTTCTGAGTAAGAGCAAGGAAGTGACATGATGAGAATTATACTTGAGAAAGCTCATTAGGATATAAACCTCCCCAGGAGAGGCTTCCCTCACTCCCTGTGTGGGTCCTACTGTATCCCCTGTTCCTACAACAGTACCTGGCACAAAATAGTTATCTAATAACTAATTTTTGAATGAATGAATGATTGAATCCCTCTGGTAGCAGGCATTTGGGATGGATTGGAGAGGACACTCCTAGAGGTGGGAAGACCAGTTCAGAGGCAATGGCAGCCCTCTAGTATCAGGACATGAGTGCTGGTCTCAAAGGTTGGCCGTGGGGATGTGGTATAGGAACAGTGGCTTGGAGACTCTGGGAACATCACTCTTCTCCTGCTCTCTGCACCTCTCTTAGAGCACTGACCACTCTGAATTCAGGGCAAGCTTCGGGGCAGCATAATTCATCCTGACAGCCCAGGCCAAATGTTTTTCCAGAGCCCCTGCTCCCCTCTCCTCCCCATTCAGATTGGAACACAGTCCAGGGCATGCTCTAGAGAGGAAATAGTTATTTGCATCTGAACATGAAACAGCATTTTTCGAAGCTGTGAGCAGGGCCCAGCTGGTGTGAGCTGGGCTCACACACAATTGCAACCAGCTTGTTTCAATTTAGGACTGGGAGGTGGAGGATGGGACTGATATGCTGGCCTCACTGTGGGAAGGCTCTCATATACACACAAACACACGAGCAAATGCGATAAACCCACCAGTCCCTGCCATCTTGGCTGGGGAGAAGACTTCCTAGGGGTAGAGAGGAGAAGGAGGGGAAGGGTTTGCCCAAATGCATTCTTCACAAACCCAAGAGGAATGGCTACTTTTGGAAGTTTAGCAAATCCACTGGGAGCTGTCTGGGGTGACCTGCTGGTTCTGCAGCCATCTTACAGTTTTGAACACCTACTATGTATGAAGAATTTTACTAGCTTTACTTTATGGTTTCTGCAGAAGGCAGGTGGTGGAGGAAGAAACGGGCTGGTTGCCAAGGCCTTATATTGTTTCGAAAAATGATAAATCAAAGTTGAAAACATCACTGGGGTGACACTTCAAGGAGACTCATTGGAAACTTGCTGCCCCAAGTGTGACTCAATGTTATCCTACTGCATAATCCCTTAAAATCAAGGCTGGATACAGATCTATAAACACACAGATAAATAGATGCAAATGGAGCAGTTTCTTTTCTTTCTTACTCTTTCTTTTCCTTCTGTTTTCCCTTGCCTGCTCCTTTTGTATCCTCTCTAAAGATTGCTTGTTCTGGGCTTTCTCCCCACAGTCCCTCTCTGCCATCTGATCTATATTTGTTCACAAACACAGAGGCAGCAGACCCTAAGTAGACCAAAGTCAATGGTGAAACTTCTGAGGCTGCAAATGGACAAAATGATGAGAAAGCCCTTTTGTCACAGGGGAAGGCGGCAGCGTAATATTCTGAAAATATGTCAGATTTAAAATTGTAGAGCTATGAATTTTAGTCCTGGCTCCATCATGTTATAGCTGCAAAAACTTAGGCAAGTGCTTAACTCTCCTGCTCCTCAATTTAACTACAAGTGAGTTGGGTGTATTGATTCCTAACCCAGAGTTGTTGCAAGGACAATGTGTGTAACAATGGCTAATACTTACATAATACGATGTGTACTTTTCTAAGCACTTTGATTAATGAACTCAATTAACTTGCATACTAATTTTAAGAAGTACAATAGTTACAGGTGCTCAGTGCTCTGTGGGTCTCTCTCCCCTCACTCCTTTCTTCAAGGAGTCAGGAGTCTGGAATCAAGTCCTCTGGCCACAGTGGAACAGTTCTCTCTGTTAATTAGGTGTTTCATTTTACTGCCAGTCCTTTGTTTTCCCCCCTGGAGATCTGGGAGAATTTCCAATAAATTGTATTTCAAGAAAAGAAATAGCAAAAGACAGTGAGTGGCTCCCAGGTTGGGGACTGCAAAGTTTCTTTCTGATGGGGAGAACAATTCTGCCATTGTCCTCATTAATAGGACTTCCTGGGGAGGCAGCTGTAGACCTTACTCCCCAATTCTTTGTTTTCAGATTTTTTTTTAGCAATCACCAGATTAGACTACCTTTCCTTCCCCTTCTGTTTTGTCAGTAGCATATTTTATTCTTAGATAGACCATTTCTTATTCCCACAAAGGAAATTAAAGTTTTGGTTTTGGACTTCGAATAGGAATGTTGCAAGGCTTTGCTTGCACCCAAAAAGTGGGACTAAATATTTTGCAAAACCTGTTGCTTTGGGACCAAGAGTTTCTTTCTGGTGAGCACTTCAGGATTTCCTTGGGCCCCACATTTGTGTCTCAGAGAAGTCTTAGCATACAAATCTGAATTGATCAGTACTGCCTTTTTTAGCTTTGCAATGATCCAGGCTGAGAAAATTCAGGCCTTTGTCCTGATTGAGTGTTGGTTTGTTTATTTATTCATTTATTTTGAGACTGAGTTTCACTCTTGTTGCCCAGCCTGAAGTGCAATGGCGCGATCTCGGCTCACTGCGACCTCTGCCTCCTGGGTTCAAGTGATTCTCCTGCGTAACTCTCTGGAGTAGCTGGGATTACAGGCACATGCCACCACACATGACTAATTTTTATATTTTTAGTACAGATGGGTTTCACCATGTTGGTCAGGCTGGTCTCGAACTCCTGACCTCAAGTGATCCACCGCCTCAGTCTCCCAAAGTGCTGGGATTATAATTTTAATTCTTCAAGGAGAATCAGCAAGACCTGTGGTGGTGGAACTGGGCATGACCCCAGAGTGACTCGGATTTGACTCACAGTCCTACTGCCCATCAAGATAGGCGGTAATGTTGGCTAATTTTTTCACTGTGGGCAACCATATTCTTCCCCACCTTCCCCATCTTCCCCACTTCACATCCCACATTCATGGCATTATTGGCATTCTCAGAACAGCTCTGAATCATTGCATAGGCTGTTACTGATACAACGGCTAATTTCCTCATAGCCACTTGCCTCACTCCTTACCTAATCTCCAAATGCAATTCCAATATTTCCTTATTCATGGTAGATGTGCAATATATATTTCAAGAGACATTTGTTACATTTCTTGGCTTCCTAGAGTCTTAATTCTCTCATTCTTTCTGTATTACTCTTAATAGAAGCTAAAGCTATCTACTACTAGAGAAGCTGAAAACAGAAAAGTCTCTTTTCCAATGTATCTTGAATCTAGTTTTTGCTGGCCAGATGAATGCACTTGGACTTTATCAAAGCTGGGGAGGAATAGAGAATACTGAAAATGGCTGGTTGATGGTTGTAACCTTTCTCATTTCTGCAACTGATTGCAAGGGCATGATTATATAAAGACCATCCTTCGACTGCTAAATTTACATTTCTTTGCTCTCATTTAGTACCTCAGGCTGTATATATGTCAGGCTGTATATGTGGTCATGGTTTTTTTATCTGAGTATGTGATCCTAACCTTCATCCCTAGAGGGTTTAAACCCTTAGTAGATTTGAATGTATTAGATTTTTATAATATTCCATCAACTTTGATCATTAGTCATGTTGGTTCAGTGGTATGAGATACACCAATCAGCAGTTGGCAATCTTGACTTCCAGTCCAATGAACCATTCTGTCCCCTAGAGGAAACATTTTTTTTTTTTTCTTGAAAACTAGGGCCTCTAGGCCAGCAGAGCTCAAATTTGCAGGATGGGAGTATAGTTTTTGTGAAGGGGTTATTAGAGTTAATGGTACAGGCAGCTCCTTTCACTTCTTGGTTCTCACACCCAAGAATTCTGGCTATAGAAAAATGATATCAAACATGAACTAGTAGTTCAGAGCATATATTGCATCTTGTAGCATAGCACCCCAACTTTACAAGTATTGTTTTCTAGCAAGCACCATAACTGACTCTTCAATCGGTTATTCTACCATTCTATTAGACTGTCTGCTTCTGAGTGATAAAGTTCATGGAAAGATTCATGGTCATAAGACCATCCACTTCTTTCATATAAAGTGAACTCCTTCATCATAAGCAATGTTGTGGAGGATTTTATGATGGAGAATAAGGCATTCTTATGTCTATAGATGGTGGTGTTATAGGAACACTGTGGTCAGGGAATTCAAATCCGTATACATATTGGTGCGTTTTCCAGCGAGGATAAATCATTGCCCCCTACATGATTCAAGGTGTCTGATCAAATCAGAGGCTGAATACCTTCCCTGGAAATGATGTAATACCCTAGGCTCAGCATTGGTCTGTGCTATTGATGGGTTGGACAGACACTCATCCTGGGTTCAATAACATAGACTTCTTACCAAAGCTGACTTGACTCCAGCATTGCTAATGTCCATCCCTGTAATTATGGCCATCATGTTCACGAGCCCATTGAATAAGCATCAGGTTGGCTAGGGAAAGAAGCAACCTAGCCACAGGATCGGACGTCTTGACCATCTGATTATCAAGTGTTCTTTTGTAGTGGATAACATTATTTTGTGAACATCCGCACAGACGCAACCTCATGCTCTGTGCCCATTCTGGGAGGTTCACCCCTAGAACTCCTTTATACTTCTCTAATTTTGTTCTTTCCAAGCCCTGGCCTATCTGACCACTTAACCTTCCCAGGCTTCCTCCAAATAACTGTATCTACAACTTGGTGGGAGGGGGAGTTAATTTGGCTATTCAGATGGCACTTAGTTTAAGACCTAATTGGGTGGAGAACCGGGAGATAAAGAACAAACAGGATTGAGCCTTTTACTTCTCTCTTCTGGCTGAGTTTTCCATCCCAGTATTTGGATTTTCAGAAAGGGCAGGAGGCCAAGCACATGGAAAGCTCCAGGCGGCCCAGCAGGAGGAGAGGTGAGTCATTTACTTCTGGAGGAATTAGGTTCGGTAATATCCCATTAATCTGGCTTCATCAGGAAATGAGCTGTGTCACCTAAGTAAATTTTCCAATAACTGAAGCTTACCCTTTCATGTGCCAAAACTTGATTTAATGATTTTGGATGGAAGTCTTTCTAAAAGCAATTACATGCTTCTCTGCCTATTTCAGCGGAGGATCCTGCCCATATTCTTAACCTTTTCTTGAGGACATGATGACCATTAATCTACTAGGTTGTAATTTATGAAAATAAGGTGCTGTTTGCCCCAGTAATGAATTTCTCCATTCTTGCTGTGACTTTTTGAGTTCTTTTGCCCACTCTAACAATCTTAGTTATTTGTGGCCTCACTTTCTCCTTCCCTTTGGTGGCTATGTGATAGCCAGATAAGAATGGGGTCTGGAATCAGACCTGAGTTTGAATTGCAGCTCTGCCACTTAATGGTCTTAGGGTTCTAGTATCCTCATATACAATAAATTTGTAAGTAACCTTTCCCTGTTCATGTGTTTAGAAATTCCTACTCCTAAGTATCATTGGGAAGGCCAACATACACAATGAAAAGGAAAACCCAACAGTGTGAAAGCACCCAACACATTGTAGCTACTTAATAATAAAAATTACTTCCCAATGAATGGGTTTATGTCTCTCTTACTATTCCAACCTGCTACATTTGATCTTCAGAGGGTCATCGGTGAGTTTCACAGGCAAGGTTGCCACTGTCATATTCATCCCATTCCCAGCCACCTGGTACATAGCAAAAAGCTGGGCACAGAGTAGGGACTGAGACATGTCTTTCTTGTCACCAGGAAGAAGTGTGCCAGTGTTTCAGGGGAAGTGAAGCTTCTTCCAATGTAAGTTCTATAATCAATTTTGCATGTGGAGGTCCTGAGAGATGTAGCAATTCTGCAGACTTTGGAGTTTTAAAACTTTGAAATATGAAAGTCCAAGCTCCACTTTGGATTCAGGACCCAAGCTTTTCTGTTTAAGGAGAACTGCAGTGACACATTTGCAGTTCTCTTAAAATATATATACAAAAAAAAAAAAAAAACTCAGAAGAACCACAAATTCATCTCAGTTCAACTTTTGGGGAATAAAAAGATATTTTCTTATTAAACTGGTCATAAGCTCTCGGAGCTGCAAAGAAAAACTATGAAATCTTCCTATCCTGCTCTTTCCCTCCCTTCCCCATCATGCTTTTCCTCAGAATACTCTGCCCTTCATGCAGTTGGTAAGGCATGAACAGCAAATGGGAACTTAGGAGTGAGGGGCATGCCAGTCATATTTCCTTTTTTATTTTAAGTCCTGGAGCCAAGACCAAAGCCACATACTGACAGGGCAGGGTGCGCCTCTCACAGCAACTCCTGCCAGGTTCCTAGAATGCTGATTCATTTTCTTGTGAAATGAAGACCTCTCCAGAGGGAGGGGAAGGGAAGTAAGGAAAAGGAAGGAGAAGTCTTGCTATTGCCTAAGCACCTAGTATGTGTCAGGCTGTATATGTGTTGTTTTATTTAATGCTGATAGTAATCCCAGCTATTGTCCAATTCTTGCAAACTATAACAGTTGGAGAGATTGAATAATTCATTCACGTTAGTAATTGACATATAAAGACTTTTATTTGGCAGGCAACAGAATGTAGGGTTGGTGTCTTCTATGAGACATCACTTCCCATATCCTTATCTCTTCCTGTCCCACAGAAGGCTAGAAAACAGGAAACCAATATGGAAACGCTAATGTAAGTGATTCTTCACATATTCAGTGGAAGTTCAAGCTTGGTATCCCAGCATATGGGAATGACAGTTGTTGTTGCCTTTTCATGTATATGAAAAGACGCTTTACAGATGTCTTGTCTTCCCTTTTCTCCTGTCTCCCTACCTCTCTCTTTTTCTCCCTTCCACAATAGTTCTGTGTTGAATCTATTATATGACCTCTCTGGCTTCACTTTTATCTTCGAAATGAGTACAACAATTTGTGCACTATTCATGGGAGGGATTTTAGGAGGCCAAATAGGACATTAAAGCTAGTTTGTCTGTTATATGTTCTTTTAGCACCTCATGCTTAGTAAAAGTGCAATTAAATAACTATTTGTGTAAGTATGTGTTTATCCTCTGTCTTCCTGTAGAGATCTCGCAGGTCTTATTTACCATTGTGTCTCCAGCATCTACGTTATTGGCATCTTGGCAGCAGCACTAGGACTTGAGTCTGAGTCTAATAACTCCTACTAGGACATGAGTGGAAAGTGGAAACAAGAAACAGGAACAATAAATCTAAAACTGAATAGAAATGAGAAGAATAAGTGAATGAAATTGAGTGATGCCAACGGAGGGCATGAACCCAAGTTGCAGAGCCAGTGCCAGTGCAGCCTCCTCTATGCCATCCATACCTGCTCTAAGAGGCAGGATCGGGAAGTTCTGGAACTCGGTCAGCAGTCGGTAGCTTGCTGGGGCAGTACAGGGACAAACAGGACATGCTGCATTTGGAGTCTGGAAGTCACGTGCACTATTCCCTCAAGTTTTGTTTAAGCTGCAAGTTTCCCTGGAAGGCTTTCTATTTTCATCCATGTGACTGGTAACATTGAGAAATCTTGTTTTGAGGAACTCACTGGTGGTCAGCTCTGTTCTTGGCTCTTCCTGTCCAAGAAACAGCATGGGTAAGGCTAACCAGACAGTAATGGCCACGGCCTCTATGGACAAGTAGAGAACCTACCAGCTGGAGGATTTCAAGGAGGATAAGTTGATGGTCTAGGTTTATTTTGCTAACAAATCCGGCAGATTCTATTATGTCTTTGTGAAATACCTATGGAATATTCTTGATCTGTAAATTTAGTATCTCAAATCTAGTGGGAAATGAGGCTAATTTGGTATGATGCACTTTAACCTCTCCTTATGCCACAGACACTGGTTTGATAATCACTTCTTTATACTGAGGATTGTTCTCAGATAATTCATTAACTGATGTATATTAAGTATCTGGTCAGAGCCAAGCATTGGGCTGCTCCTGCTATCTAATTTAATTCTCCTAAGGATCTCAGTGGATGCTGGGCTCCCATTTTAGAGATAAGAAAATAGAAGCTTAGAAATGTTTTGAGATGTACCAAGTTCACAGGTGCACCTTCTAGAATTGGATATTTATGTGGGATATACAGATGTGAAACCTGCCTTTCCAGAGGAGTGGAGGAAAGAGGGAAAGGAGGCTAATATTTATTAACAATCATGTGCCAGGCTAAGTAATTGATCAGCCTTATCTCATTTAATGCCCATAGCACACCTAGGAGGTGGGTGCTATTCCTGTCTCCATTTTAGAGAGGAGGTAGCTGAGCACAGAGAGGTGAAGTAACTTGCTCCATGTTATGACACTGGTAAGTGGGGGCAGTTTGGGAGATCTTTTCCAAATACCACAAAGCTCTTCTTTCTGATCACTCCCTCTGTAGAGTTGCCTCACAGGAAGTGTGCAGGTGAAGCTGGGGACTTCTGAAAGAAGACTGAGGAGGCTTGCAGACCTGGGAGGGGCAGGAGGGTGTGGCAGCCCCAGAACCCTGGGTGTCACTGACTGGTCAGTGTCTGTAAACTTCCTTCTATTGTCCCCCTGCTGTTTTAGAGCTTTCAATTTTGTGTTCCTTCCCAGCTAAAAATAAGATTTTGTTTGCACACAAGGCAAAGGCCCTGGGGCCCTCCTGAGAAAATCCACAGAGGAAACAGGACATGGGGTGGACAGCAAAGGCAAGAACGTCAACTCCTTAGCTGAAAGAGGCTAGAAGCACGGAGCGGGAAATGGCACTTCCCTTGTATTTTTATGTTTAGCTGGGGTTTAATTAATAACTGGAAAACAAGTCTATAATTAACTTGACTCCCCTTTTGGCCAGCCGAGGGAATAATAATCATGCTTTTTTTTTTTTTTTTTTTTTTTTTTTTTTTTAAGTCTTCTGTGTTGCTGGAAAGATGGGAGGGAAACGGGGCTTTAAGTGCTGCTTGCACAATAATGAAAGCTCTGCAGAACACTCACTGTGCCCTCCCCCTTGCAAATTGCATTATTTATACCAGATGTTGCATTAAAAGAAGAATTACTATACTTCAGGGCTTATATTATATGTGCCTGATTTATTGCCCTTTTTCAGTTTTAAATGCTACCTTGCAGAACCTTGCTGATAAATGATACCTTATTATTTTGCAGAGTGTTTGGGCTTATGAAGATATCGAGGGCAGGAAGGGGTTAACTCTTTCCAGGCCGGACCATTTCCCTTCATCAGACACGCAGCTTTTGGTTATTATTATTATTATTTTTTGTCTCTAACATGACATGCCAAAATTCTGTCTTGGCTTCTTGCACCTCAATGATAAAGCACAAACTTCTCAGTGTGGCATTCAAGACCTGCCTCTGACTTCCCTTTCTGGTTCCCATTATTTTCTTTTCCACATGCTTTGCTCCTGAGACCTAAATGATGTGGCCCATGGCTGCCCTACCAGCCTCATTTTATGTCCCTCTGCCATCCCTGCCGCCTTCTGGCCCTTTGAACATCCAAACTCCTTCCTTCCTTGGGAACTTGGCATACATACTGCTCCTTCTGCCTGGAACTCTCTTCCCTCCATCCCTCCTTTGGCTCAGCATCTTCCTTGTCTCAGCATGAATACCATTTCCTGACCCCTAATATTTATTAGATACTCCTGTTATGGAGCCATGAACTTTTCCCTTCTAGCACTTTCCACAGTGTATACTCATTTATTTATTTGTATGATTATTTGCCTGGTTCCTCCATTGCACCATGAGCACCATACGGCTGGGGACCGACCCTACTTGTTCATTGGGGTAATTCTGAGCTGCACGCAGAGCCAGGCACTGAGGCACAGCACTTTCATTGAGCAAATGACTTGGGGAATCTGCTCAAGGGCTTGGCCTGGTCCTTGGAACATGAAGATGACTTTGCCAGGCACTGAACAGGAGACAGCGTTCCAGACAGTGGGAACAGCATAAAGATGGCTCAGAGGTGCTAAAAGAAAAAGGTTTTTGGGACCATAGTTCATATAAAGGCTCAGTATAGTTGGAGTAGAGGTTGCAGATGGGCTGCAGAGGGAGAGGAGAGCCCAGGCCTCAGAGGACTTCGCATGTCATGCTAAGGAGCTGGAGTTGTATTCCTAGCCTATGGGCAGCAAACAAAGGCTTGGAAGAAGAGAATTCCATGATCATCTCCAGATGCTGTAAGAAAACGATGTGGTCCAATATCAGGCTTCCTAATCCTGGTTAGATTAAGAAGGAGAGCAATGCTTCAGAAACATACAAACCCAACTTGCTGCTTGTGGAGAAGATGGGGTCCAGTTCCCAGGACCAACTTCCCTACGTGCCACATGGACTCCCTGGGAGACCACCAGCCTTTTAGAACCAAGGGTGTGCATTTCTTTTTTTTATTTATTTTATTATTTTTCCACCTAGATTTCAGAGGAAAGGGTGTGCATTTCTACCAACTAAGGTGTACTGGCCCTCCAGGCATGGACGGAGGTGCTTTTCCCTCATTTCAATTCAGTTTTAATAGGTCTCAGGGGGAGCTGCAGAATCATGAGAGAACAAGGCAGGCAGAGAGGAAAGAGGGTAGCTTTTGTTGAGGGCCTACTCCATAAGGAACCAAGCACATGCCTGGTGCAAACACTTTCTCTTTTAATTCTTCCAGCAACCCTGAGAAATAGGTGTTATGACCCCATTTTTATAGATGAGAAAATGAGACCTAGAGAAGTTAGAAAATGTGTCCAGCTTGGTCTGTTGATTCCCAGACTCCTGCTGTTGCAACTTTATTTGGCTATTTGCTTTACATGGTAGCCAGAGTACAGTGATTCTTTGGTATATGTGCTGTTGCCCTACTAGACATAGAGTTCATATAGTGGTCAGTCAGCACTGAGCATTTCTGTTATTAGGTACTCAATACCTATCTGCCAATTGGCCCAGTAGCTTTTAAAACCTACAATTAACCCATCAGTCACTAGAGGGCATTATAGATATATAATGTGGAATGAAATTAAGAGTTACAGATGATTTCATTCACCCAGCTATTGTTTCCTTCCTTCCTTCTTTCCTTCCTCCCACCCATCAATCATTTACTTATTGACAAAAAATTTGCTAAATGTTTTACATGTACTAGGCTAGGGACACTGAATTAAAAACCATCGAGTTGCTCATTGCTTTTGGCACATCATGGAGGGGGAACCCCCAATAGGGTTAAATCATAAAAGCACATAGACAGCCCTTTATTCAGTCTGGGAGTCAGAGAAGACTTCCCGAAAAATCAGTACCTGAGCTATGTTTAAAAATGGGTTGGAGTTGGCGAAGTGTAGAAGGAGAAAGAGAAAGGTACTGTAGGCTGAAGGGCTATCGCAGGCCAAGACCCAGGAAAAGAGAAGTAAAGAGCTCTGGGACTACAAACAGACTAGGATGTATAGATGAAGGGTCAGAGGTGGGGCTGGAGGTGGCTCCGACAGGGCCTTGAAGGGCAGGCTGGGGACTTTGAATTTGCCCTGAAGTCTTCAGAAGAGTCTGAAATGATTTAGGCTCAAGATAAGAGAGAACATGAATTCTTTTCAGTCTGTGTCTGTGGTTGTGTAAAAGAAGAATATGTGACACCCCAAAATATGACCATAGGAGATTGGAGTATGCCTCTTTGGCATAAGGATTATTTTGAGCTGACTATTTTGTGAAATTGCAGACACAGTCTGAAAACAGAGTAGAAATTACCTCTTTGTAAGGGAAATTTACACCTATAAAGAAAATCTCTCTTTGTAAAGGTGACTTCCTCTCTGTACCAAGAGAGAAACATGTGTCTAAAACACTAGAGACTGTTACCCATAGTGAAGGCACTGAGTTATAAAGCTGCATAACAAACCCTAGCAAACCTTACCCTTGCTTACTGTTTCCCTGGGCATTTCCCCGTAACCAGCCTTCCCCCTAGCAGTCTTTGTTTCAACAGACCATAATAGTTAAGCCCACATTCAAAGCCATCTCACTGAGATTCACTCATTTTTCTGGATCTCTCCCATGTATACATGAGATACACATATTGTGAAACTTCTGTGTCTCTTGTTGATCCATTTTTTGTTACAGAGACCCATTCTAATCAAGAACTATAAAAAGTAAAGAGAAAATTGTTTTTTCTTCCCCTTTAGCTCCAAAGGAGAAAATAAAAAACTGTGGATAAAGACCAGCTCGAAGGCTATATTAATCTAGCCCAGAGATGATGGTGGTCTGAATTAAGGCAGCAGATAAATGGATGTAGAGAATTGGATGGCATTAACAAATTTTAAGGAAGTAGAATGGACAGATCTTAGTGACAAGTGAGGATGAATGAGTGAAACTGCCTTTGCAAAGATTATGACAGCAAGAGAAGTCTAGCATGGCTGATTCCGTCTTGCTTGCCTCACAGCCTAGCTGTCCTCACTTATTCCTGGGTGTAGGCTAAGCTAACCATGAAAGGAATTTAGCTTATAGCTTAACTTTAAAGAAAGGATGATAATAGTCCCTCTGTAAAATTGACCTCCTTGTTCAGGGACTGAAACTGCCTTTATAAGACTAATGAAAGGCCACAAGATTAAGATTATGGGAGGGACGTGATTTCTGCTAAAAAGTAGGTGTAGTTAAACAATAACCAGCCATTTCCCACTAACTTGTGTTTCTATAATCCCTTGTTGCTCAGGAGTTATGTGGTCAGAGGTCACAAGATTTGTGACTTCCCAATAGCTCCTATAGATAACCTCACTATTGGAAAACCTAAGATTAGTCTTTTGAGATGTTTTTTCAGACTTTTACATTCTCACAAATGACTGCCTCTACCTGGACCCAGGACTCATGACTTATGACTCAACCCTACCAGGAGGTGAACTCAGTGTACGAGAATCATTTCCACACCCCTCTGATTGCATCTCCAACCTATTAGCAGCACTCATTCTGTAGCCTCCTGACTACCACATTATCTATATAAGCTCTAGCCTCTGAGTTCTTGGGGAGACTGATTTAAGTAATAACTCTAGTTTTTTACTTGGCTAGCTCTGCATTAATTGAACTCTTTCTCTATTGCAAAACTATGGTCTCAGTCAGTTGGTTTTGTCTGTGCAGCAGGCAAGAAGAACGTGTCATGTGATTACAGGAGCCAACAAGTATTACCACATTTTTGGTATGAATGCCTGAGTGGATGCAGGGGACATTCCCTGGAGTGAGAACATGGGGGAGGAGCAGAGTTTGGAGGAAATGCCAAGCTCAATTTAAAACATGCTGGATTTGAGCTGCTTCTGGCACATGCAGCTGAAAATATCCAGCAGGCAGCTCCATACACAGGTTTGGTGCTTAGGAGAAGGCTCTAGGTTGGAGAGACTGTTTTTGAGTCGCAAGCACATGGATGGTTTTTAAAGACATGAATATGGATGAGTCCAAGTAGAATTATTAATATTTTTTGAGGAAAGAAGAGCTGGGAGTTGAAGGGAGAGCCTTGAGGAGACTTAGCAGTTAAGGATCAAGACATGAAAAGTTGAGTCTAAAAGGGTGGGAGAAAAGCCCTGTGAAAATAACAGCATTGAAGTCCAGGAGAGACTGTGGTGAGCAGCAGCGGAACTTCAGGAAAAATAAGAACTGAGATTATTTGCTATCAGCATTAGCAAATAACATTGGTAAGAGCTGTCTCTAGGAGATGGTGGATACAGAAACCACATTTTAGTGACCTGAGGAGTGGTTAAGGGGTGAAGTAATAGCAGTGAATAAAGATGGCATTATAGGAATTGTGGGTGTGAAACAAAGGAGAGAGATTAGGAAGTAACTTTCTAGGAATAGGGAATCAATTGAAGGGTTTTAAATTTAAGAAGAGAGAATCTTGACCACATTTACAAAAACACAGTGAGTAAAGAGGAAGAGGTTGAAGATACAAGATGGAGAGCAGATGTAGACAAATTTATGGATGGCAGGTAGATTGTGATAGACAGAGATGATATTCATCTAAGAGAGCAGTTTCATCACAAGACAGTGAAAAGAAAAGGAAGGATCTAAACTGGAAAGGGATGAAATAATTTCCTCAGCCATACCTGTATGAAGCTGAAAATTAGTCTTAGAATTCTGTTGCAAGTCTTTGTAGTTTGTTTTGTCTACTCATCAGTCCATTCATCTAGTTCCAATCACCCACGCACTGGGATCTACTCATTCACTGGTCTGTCTGTGAATCATCCAACTTGGCAGAGCCAGTCCCCATCCTCATGTGTGACATTAGCATTCTCAGTGTATTATTTTTGTTCTGTTTATAAAATCCCCAGATAAAAGTTCTTTCCAGGTATTGCTAGGTATTGAATAAATG
This sequence comes from Sapajus apella, assembly GCF_009761245.1. NCBI lineage: Eukaryota > Metazoa > Chordata > Mammalia > Primates > Cebidae > Sapajus > Sapajus apella. Next base: position 30,378,470 of record NW_022436976.1, on the reverse strand, counting down.
AATAAATAAATATATGAATAAATACTCACTTCAAATCTCTTTTCTTCTGCCATTTGGCCAAAATTTGCTAAAAAACTACTATGCAAGTCACTGTACAGGTGCTAGGTCCACACTGATGACCTAAATGGGGCTATAAAACTTGCTGTCTGGTCAGGAATAAAGATAGGAAAATAGGTGATTGCAATACAAAATGCTAAATGTTGTGATTGGATCCTGGAAAGTCAGGATGAGATGGCATCCTGAAATGTATGACTAGCCAGAACCCTGAGCTCTCCAGGTTAATCCAACTTGACCATTCTAATCTGGAATGATGTTTTATGAATAGGAAAATCAGAATATTTCTTTCAGAATATGCTATGCTTATGAATTTATAAATAAAAAATTAATAAATTAATAGATAATTTCTCCCATCCTATTAAGAATATTTATAGTTGTATGTCTTTGAACTCTTACTTCCCAGAAAGTTTCAACTTCAGTAAACAGCTGTCCAGTGTCAGGGAGCTTTGTAAATAGTGAAATTTTGTTGTAGATGTTCTAAGTCCAGCTGGTTCTTTTCCACATCAGTACTTTTCCTGATGAAAAACTACATGTGTCTGACTGTAAGAAGTACTTAAGGCAAGGCACTTAACCTTCCGGTGGGGTTGGGGAACCATTTTCAGTTGAAGAAGCTAGCTCTCCTTCATGCCGGCAGTCATGTAATTGACCTAAAGTCTTGTATGAGTTCTATTAAAATGATTGTTGGTAGAGGATGGTTCTGCTTGGAATCATGGAATTGACTGGCATAGAACAGTTCCGGTTCTCCTCTTCCCTGTGTTTTGGCCAGGCCACCCAGAAACAGATTCCCAGCAGACTACTCTTCTACATTTGCAAATCTCCTGAGGAAGAAGAATCTACAGCTTTCTCACACTTCTATTATTTTGATTAAAAATGATAAAAGTGAGAAAATTCTGTTATAGAAATGGGACTGATTGATGTCTTGGGGACCTAAAAGTGAAGCAGTTGCCAATAAAAATGAAAATAATATCAGCTATTTTTTACGGTTTCTACTAGGTGTCAGTCTGGTAGAGAGACAGGGCATCTGTGTCCCTGTCTAGAGAAGTGAAGGGAAGACGGGACAATGCTGAGTCGGGGTTAGAGATAGAAACAGCCAGGCTCATGTCTTGAGCTTGGCCACCAGGAGCCATAGAGACCACTTTGAAATGCTTTGATAAGTCATTCACCATTGACTGAGAGGGGCTATTCTTTTTACTTAGTACAGAGAAAAAAAAAAGAACAACCAAGAGTTATCGACCAATTAACCAATACGAAAGTCTCCTAAAGATATAGCAGGTACTATTGGCCAGGAGTAATACATGAGAATTAGAAAGCTGGAGAGAAGAAAATCACCCAAAAGAATCTTGAGGATAATTATATGTGTGTGTGTGTGTGTGTGTGTGTGTGTGTGTGTGTGTGTGTGTGTGTATGTGTATATATATATATATATATATATATACACATATATATTTAAAATTAAGTAGTGGTTTGGAACCAGGGCATTATTGATATTTGGAAAAGATAAGGGTTACTGCATCATAAGATGCTCATGAAAGGCTTTTGGAAGGAGAGGAAGCTTGCATTGGGTTTTTAAAAATGGGCTGGATGTTTTGAAAGTCTCTTGGCTATTCTTGAGCCCTATTGCTACTTCCTCTTCATTCTTACTGTTGTATCATATACCCCAGTCACACTGAAGGCCCTAGCAGAGTCTGAAATCTTAAACACTTCCCAATACTGCCTTCTGTAGAATAAAAATGGTATTTATTTCTCACAGGTTAGCTCTGGGGATGCAAAGATGGATGAGCTGAAGTGCCTGGAATGTGTCAGACTCTCATAGATGATATAGGAAGAAGGGCCTCCATGACCTTGCCCATGCTTTTTTTTGTTTTTTTTTTTTTTTTTTTTTTTTTTTTTTTTTCCCCTGGAATGCCTTCCTTCCTTCTGCATGGAGGACTCTGATTTGTCTTTCAAGGTTCAGTTCAAACACTCGCTTTTTTGGGGAGTCTTCCATCAACTGTGTATGGTGAACTTCTTTCTTCTATTAGAATTTCTATTAGATTATGGAATTTCAATTAGCTTATAGAAATCATGATTGCTAATAAGTAAAATCATATAATTACAGCAATCATAATAATTTATCAAGCACTTGTTCGCTAAGGTCTTTAAATGCATTACCTCATTAAAATTCTCACAACACTGCAATGAAGTAGGTTCTACTACCAGGATGCCCCTTTTGTAGATTCAGAAAAAGAGACTTAGAAAATTGCTCCATTGGTAAATAAGTAGTAGGTTCAGGATACAAGCCCAGGTTGGTTTGACGCAGAGTCTGAAATCTTAAATATTCCTTAGCACTGCCTCCTATAGAATCATACTGGCATTTACTTCTCACAGCTCTGGGGATGTAAAGATGGATGAGAAGGAGTGCCTGGAGTGCATCAAGCACTCATAGCTGGTACAGGAAGAAAGAGGTATTCCATAGAGATTTTCTAGGAATGCATCTCCCCATTTCTAGCTTGTTAGCTGCAGAGAAAGGCACAGGGCTGAACTGAATTGAACTCTTCTGCTATTTCACATTCATTCAAGACTCTGCTCAGGAATCATCTTTTCTGGGAAGTCTCTCTGTCAACTCCCTTCCCTCCCAACATTGTCATTTTTGGCATTGTTCTGTTCCCCGGCTGTGTGCTCTCATCGTGTGTAACACTTGCCTGCTGGTTCTTACCATGCTGTTGACTTGCCTGTTACGATAAACAGACTTGCCCTGTCTAGGTGACTTCTAGAAACTTTAACACGGTGTTTAGATGATGTAGAACAAATACCTAACTTCTCTGCCTCACTTTTCTTATCCATAACCTTGGGATAATAATAGTACTTATGGATGTGAATAATATCCCATTTGCTTCGAGATCAGTATTTTTTTAAAGGCTTGTCAAGAGAAGCAGTGGGAGTGGAGAAGAAACAAAGGAATCTGTAACTGGTTGTGATCGATTCACTGTAAACACCATTGCACTTGGGCCAGCCTCAGCAGAGTTTTTGACTCTTTTTGGCTGTGCTCTGTGTCTGGAAGGTTGACTGCATTACCTGGGCTTCCTTGCTGACTGACTTCTTATTGTGTTTGGCTCATGGGAGGTACTGGTAGGTTGGGGAGTGGGAAGCAAGAGGTCTGGGCTATTTCTTATCTTCCCCAGCACACTTCTGGAAGTATTTCATTCATTTTTATCCATGTGTGGTCCCTCCTACATGGGAAGCCAGTTTTCATGGCTTCACTGTCTTCTCACTTGCCCCTCTTTCTTGAGCCCTTGGGGTGGTGGTGGGTTTCTGTGGTAGCCTGATGATTACTTTTTTGTTTGTTTACTTTAATTTAAAAATACTTTACTGCTAAAAATGCTAAGAAGCATCTCAGCCTTCAGCAGGAAGAGGCTCTTGCCTTGATGTTGAAGGCCTGCTGATCACAGTGGTGATTGCTGAAGGTTGGATTGGCTATGGAAACTTCTTAAAATAAGACAATGGTGAAGTTTGCCACATTGATTGATTGTTTCTTTCATGAAAGATTTCTCTGTAGTGTGCAATGCTGTTTGACAGCACTTTGCTCACGGTAGAACTTCTTTCAAAATCGGAGTCAGTCTTCTCAAACTCTGCTACTGCTTTATCAACTAAGTTTATGTTATATTTTCAGTCCTGTTTTGGTATTTCAACAATGTTCACAGCATCTTTACCAAGAGTCTAATCCGTCTCAAGAATCAACTTTCTTTGCTCCTCCATGAAAAGCAACTCAACTCCTTATCCATTTAAATTTTATCATGAGATGGCAGGAATTCAGTCACATCTTCAGTCTTACTGATTTCTTATTCGTTGCCTTATCTCTGTCCACACCTCTCTAACTAGTCCTTTATTAAAGCCTTTCTTTTGAATTTTTTTAATGTCTTGGTGAACTTGGTTTTCCTGGTGGATACAGCTCTCTAACAGGGGCGTTGTGCTTGGCTCCTGGTGGGCACCTGAATTTTGTTGTCTTTCTCCTGTTGCCGTTGAACCAACTGGGAGCCTGTGGCCAGCCCAGGGAGAAACTCAGCACCCCCGCACCGAGAGCTCTTTCTCAGGCCTGATGGCTGGCTAATACATGGGCCTTCGGCATGCTGACAGTCCTGGCTTTCCAGCCTCAGTGGCAGAGAAGTGTCCCAGGGTTTATTGTAGCTGGTAGAGGATGGCCTTTTCTCTCAAACGTTTTCCTCCACCATATCCAACTCCAATTTTGACCTTTCTATTACCTTGCTCCTTAAGGATAATCAAGGCTTCGGCATATGTATTCGGGGGTGGGAGGCACAATTCAGTCTATTTCAGGTAGTGATAGAAAGCAAGAATTAGCAGACGGCCAGCTCACACATTTTAGGAAGAGAAATGCCTTCTTTCTTCCGCCTCTTCTGACATGGATGGATAACTTCTATGATGTATATGTGAACACAACACAACTTCCGATGGCATGGTATGGTAACCCTGGGGAGGATATGCTGGTGGGTGCTCACCTGGTATCACCCTGAACATCCTTACCTAGTGGCTACTGAGCTGCTATGCTCATGGCTCTCCTGGGCCCCAGTGGAGTCCAGAGCTCTTGTAGATATCCTGGGTTGTCAAGCTTGCTGTGTTCAGAGCCTAGGCTGGGGCAGGGAAAACCTTCCCACATGACCTCATTTGAACAAGCACCATCATTAAAGATAGAATGTGTACTTTTCTTTAAAAAAAATCCTTATTTCTAGTTATATAAGCACTATATTTGTCATATAGAATTGAGAACATACAGAAAATATATAAAGAGTCAAAAACACTGTCCTGATATCAAGGACATCAGAGACAGCAGAATTAACTTTGTAATGCATCTCTTCCATTCTTTTCCCAAGCACATTTATGTGTGTGTGGGTATAGGTGTGTATGTTTACATTTATGTTCATAGAAATGGGTTCATATATTAAGTCATGTAACCTGTTTGCATCAAGCTGGGATGAAAAATGGGGAGGTGATGTTAATAGTCATAATTTATATTTTACTGGCTTTTATCTCTATGTGGAATTACAGGTCTCTTGTCCACCTCCTCTTACAAAGGCCTGCTGAGTTATTTCTGGAAAGTTCTAAGGGATTTCTCAGATGAACTCAGGAGCTACTTGTCTATCTCCTTCACTTTCACAGCTGTGGCCCTTACAGTGAGGTCTGCTCTGAGGTCTCCATACCTCTGAATGTGCTTTGCCTTTGTGGTCAGGCCCACCATGAAACCTTTGTCTACTGGGCACTGTCATATCTTACAGCTGCCGGGTATTCTTGCCCCTCCTAGTCACCTGGAGCCTTCCTCCAGGTACAGAAACACAGTTATGCTTTTTGGATCCTGTAGGGCAGCAAAGCCAGGCTGGGCTCCCTTGTAGAGGGGGGAGTCTCAGCCTCTGTTGGCTTATACTTTGGGGTACAATCAGTTCTGCTTTTTTCTTACGTAGCAATGTTTTCAGAGCTCTTTATAGAAAATGGTTGTGGTAAATAGTCTCAAGGGAGGGCTGCCCCTCACCGGCTCTTCCCTCCATGCTTGGGCCTGTAGCTCCTCACATCAGGAGGTGGAATTTAATCTCCTACACTTTGACTCTGGGCTGGTATTAGTGACTTACTTTACCAAAAAGATGCATCCAAAAAGATGTTCTAGGCCCTCTGAGATGAGGTTGTAAGAAGGCTTGCCATTCTTCCTGGGTCTCTTGGAATGCTCATTCTTGAGTCACTTCCTATGGAGGGTCCACATATAGCCACGTGTAGGCATTCCTTTTTTTTTTGAGACGGAGTTCCACTCTTGTTGCCTAGGCTGGTGTGCAGTGGTGTGATCTTGGCTCACTGCAACCTCCGCCTCCAGGTTCAAGCCATTCTCCTGCTGCAGCCTCCCAAGTAGCTGAGATTACAGGCACCTGTCACCACGCCTGGCTCATTTTTTGTGTTTTTAGTAGAAACAGTGTTTCATCATGTTGGCCAGGCTGGTCTTGAACTCCTGATCTCAAGTGATCCGCCCACCTTGGCAACCCAAAGTGCTGGGATTACAGGTGTGGGCCACTGTGCCTGGCTGGCACTCCTTTTGAAAGTCCCTCTCAGGGACAGTCAGCACCCACTGGCAGTCATGTGAGTGTGTCATCCTGGATAGACAGAGCCCTCAGATGACTTTAGCCTAAGAAACCACCTAAGAGATCCTGAGTGAGAACTGCCTTGCTGAGTTACCTCAGAGAACCATGAATGAAAAGAATAAATTGGTGCTTTAAGTCATGAAAATTTGGGGTAGTTTGTTATACAGGAGCAGATAATCTGAACAGCAGCCCTCCTTTCAGTGGGCTCAGATATATTTTGAGCTCCCCATGAACTAAGGGATAGATACCTTGTCTTCCTCAGAATGACCTCACCCTGCCTGTATATGAAGCTTTGGGTCTGGGTTAAGCTTGTCTTCTGGGTCTCTTGCCTCCAGATAATGACTTCTCTCCCAGGATAATTCCACCAGATTCATCCCATCATTCCACTTGCCATTTCCAGACATATCTCAATCCCAAGGGTAAATATGGCTTAAGCTCTAGCTGGGAACTCTGTCTATGCAGAATGAGGAGTTTACTGTGATACAATTGTATGTATTCATGAAATTCTTTTTTCCCTTAGTGTTCTAGTGTGGTAAATTTTCCATGTCATTAAAATTCTGCAAAATTAATATTTCATCATTTGAATTTATGTCATTACTTACTTGTAAGTTTTTGGAAAATTGCCCCCTCCTCCTTTTTTTCAAAAAAAAAATTGTGAAGGAGGTTGAGATGAATATCTTTGTCCATAAATTTTTAACCAGGTCTTTAAAAAAATAATCAAGTATTCAGCAAAGTGTATGATTAAAAAAAACACTTGAAATATAATGTATAATGCCACATCACTTTTCAGAAAGATTGTACCAAATGACTTGCCTCCAGTCAATTTGATAGGCAGAGATGGTATTTTGTGAGGATTTTAATTTGCTTTTCTTTGATTCTTAGTGATGTTGAATAACAAATGATTTTAGTCTTTTCACATTTCTGCTGTAGTTTTTCTCTTTCTTTATTTGTTATTAATTATCTACTATGTGCCAAGAAAGCAACTTGACACTAGAAAGTGAGAAGTTTGGCATACAACCCCTTGTGGGCTCTGAAGTGGGTCACAGGCTGGAGGGACAGAGTGAGGTAGAAGAGAGGCTGGCCCAGGTCTCAGCATGTTCTTACTCAGTCACCTGGTGGATCACAGTGTGCTTGAGAGGCTGCCGTGGGGCTTTGTGGAAAGACATTGGCATGGCATCGGCTTCAGACATGCCTACCTTCAGATGCTGGCTCTGCCACTAACCAGCTGGGTGACCTTTGTCAAGTTATTTAATCTCCTCAGCATCAATTGCCTCAATGATAAAATGAAGAAAATGCCATGTTCCTTGTAAATCTGTTGTTAGGATAAAAAGAGATAGTGAGGCCGGCTGCGGTGGCTCATGCCAGTAATCCCAGCACTTTGGGAGGCCGAGGCAGGTGGATCACCTGAGGTCGGGAGTTTGAGACCAGCCTGGCCAACATAGTGAAACCCCGTCTCTACTAAAAATACAAAGATTAGCTGGGCGTGGTGGCGGATGCCTGTAATCTCTGCTACTTGGGACGCTGAGCCAGGAGTATTGCTGGAGCCTGGAGGCGGAGGTTGCAGTGAGCTGTGATTGTGCCACTGTACTCTAGCCCATGGTAACAACAGCGAGATTCCATCTCAAAAGAAAAGAAAAGATATAGTAAAAAGCTAATAAAAATAAACATGGTATCCACTCAGTAACCTACCTCTTTATCTTTTGAGTCCATTTCTCCCTCCCTGCTGTACTGCTGCCAGACTGGCTACATAATTTGTGGGGCCTTGCTGCGTTCAGCTCTAGCATTTCTTAGTACTTTTACTGTTCCAGTTTTAACCTGGGCTCCCTGTTCAATGTATCATCCTCCCATCTGTTTGCCATGTTACCTCTGATTGTCTTTCCCAAACTAAATCTAATTGTGTTGCTACTTTACTTAAGGTCCTTCAAAAGCTCCTTGATGTGATTGAGACCTGGCTCCTACTAGCCTTCCAGCCTGGTTTCTTATACTGCCATGCTCTGTCTTCTGGCTGTACAGAACTTCCTGGAGTCCCTGACACAGGCTTGACCTTCTTAGGGTCTGGTGCCTTTGAACATGCTGTGTCTTTCTTTGGACCCTTTTTATCTTCTCCTTTCCGTGTGGTTAACTCCTACTCATCCCTCAGGAATTAGCTCCAAGTTGGGTCAGGCACTCCCTCCTCCAAGCTTCCCTGTCCCAGCACACAGACAGGGAAATACACAATTCCTTCTCCATCACTGGATAACGGCTCCTTGAAGGCAGGAATAACATCTTCATTTCGACACCCCTATTATAGGATGAGAACAGGGCTTCTCAACCTCTACACTGTTGGCCAGAACAAGCTGCATAGTTTGTGGGACTCAGTACCAGACAAAGATACAGAGACCTTTGTTCAAAAGTTACTAAGAATTTCAACACGGCACTAGCATGGCATTAAACAAATGCAGATCCTTTCTGAGAGCTGGTTCCTGTGTATTGCTCAGGTGGCCTGCCCATGAAACCAGCCCTACTGGTGACATTTGGGGCCAGATTATTCTTTCTTATGGGAAGTGTCCTGTGCACTGCAGGATGTTTAGCAGCATCCCTAGCCTCTTCCCATTAGATGCCAGTAGCAGCCTGCTTATTTGTGACAATCACAAATGTCTCCAGAAGTTGCCCAAAGTTTCAGTAATTGCCCCCTGTAGAGAACTGCTGGCCTAGAAGACCTTAGGCACTCAAGGATGTATGTATTAGTCAGGGTTCCCTAGAGGGACAAAACTAATAGGATATATGTATATAGGAAAGAGAGTTTATTAAGGAGAATTGGTTCACATGATCACAAGGTAACACCCCACAATAGGGTGTTTGCAAGTTTAGGAGCAAGGAATCCAGCGGTGGATCAGTCCAAGTCCCAAAACCTCAAAAGTAGGGAAGCCGACCGTATAGCCTTCAGCCTGTGGCCAAAGGCCCAAGAGCCCCTGGAAAACCACTGGTGTAAGTCCAAGAGTCCAAAAGCTGAAGAACTTGGAGTGTGATGTTTGAGGGCAGGAAGCATCCAGTATGGGAGAAAGATAGCGGCCAGAAGACTCAGCAAGTCTAGTTCTTCCACGTTCTTCTGCCTGCTTTATACTAGCCATGCTGGCAGCTGATTAGATGGTGCCCACCCAGAATGAAGGTTGTCTACCTCTCCCAGTCCACTGACTCAAATGTTAATCTCATTTGGCAACACCCTCACAGACACACCCAGGATCAATACTTTGCATCCTTCAATCCAATCAAGTTGACAATACTAACCATCAGGACGTACCTGTGCTTTTCTAGAGATAAGGGCAACGTGCTCTGGGGAACCCAACCAGTCTGAGGGAGGCTTCCTGGAGATGTGATGTTTCAGGGGAAGTGCCTAAGGATAAGCAGTATTTGGATACGATGATAGAATGTACAACCCGGCTAAGTAAGCTCACTGAACAAGAGCCCCAAGGGTTTTTGGGAGAAGACTATCCAATAAAGCCAGGGAAACCTCAGAAACCTAGATGGGTCACCGATCTGGGGTTTTACTTGGGTGGGCAGAATTTCCCCAGGCTGTGAGATTTATAATGAGAAAGCTGCTTTGAAGTTCTTCTCTTAGAGTTTTTTCAGGGTTAGGAGGTGGAATGCTGTGGCTTTAAGGGCTGGAGAATCCAGAAGGTGGAGATGGCAGGTGGTATTTCTTTTTTTTTTTTTTTTGAGTCGGAGTTTTGCTCTTGTTACCCAGGCTGGAGTGCAATGGCACAATCTCGGCTCACTGCAACCTCCGCCTCCTGGGTTCAGGCAATTCTCCTGCCTCAGCCTCCTGAGAGGCTGGGATTACAGGCAAGCGCCACCATGCCCAGCTAATTTTTTTGTATTTTTAGTAGAGACAGGGTTTCACCACTTTGACCAGGATGGTCTCGATCTCTTGACCTCATGATCCACCCACCTCGGCCTCCCAAAGTGCTGGGATTACAGGCATGAGCCACCGCGTCTGGCGGCAGGTGGTATTTCTTGGGGCCAATGCTGCGAAACCAGTTGTCAGGTCAGATGTTGAGAAAAATGGTGAGCTCCTTAGACCCATGTGAAGGAAAGGCTTCTTATCTTCCTCAAGCCAGGACCACCCGGTCAATCCTTGCTACTGATCAGTATCCTCTGGTTCCCATAAAAATAGCTGTTTGGAGAAGGTATTCTCCTGAGAGGAAGGAGCGCAGAGGTCAGATGAGATTCCAGGAGATGCAGATGATGGGACCCTTCATGGAGGTGGGTCTTTTCCGAAGCCCCTGCTCTTAACACACTTGTACACACACCTCTACATTCTAGCTGTGTGACTTGCAAAAGTTACTTAACCCTTCTGTGCCACAGTTTTCTCATCTTTAAAATGGGTGCAAGAATGCTATTGACTTCATAGGGTTCTAGAGGGTAAAATGAGATTTTGCATGCATGTGAAGAGGCCAGCCTCTTCCCACAATCGTTAGAACATAATGCCAATTAATATCTATTAAAATATTTCCTTTTTTATTTTTTATTTTAGATTCAGGCATACATGTGCCTGTCTGTTACATGGGCATTACATGCATAATGGTGGGGATTGGGCTTCTAGTGCACCCATCACTCAAATATTGGACATTGTACCCAGTAGGTAATTTTCCAACCATCCCCCTCCTCCTGCTTTCCTTCCTTTAGAGTCCCTAGAGTCTATTTCCCCCATCTTTATGTCCATGTTTATGGGCATGCTTCTGTCTGTGTCCCCATCTTTTGTACTCTTTGTTTAGCTTCCACTTACAAGTGAGAACATGCAATATTTGATTTTTTGCTTCTGAGTTACTTCACATAGGATAATGCCCTCCGGCTCCATCCATGTTGGTGCAGAGGACATGCTTTTGCTCTGTTTCATGGCTGTGTAGTACTCCATATGTGTATCACATTTTCTTTACCTAATCAACTGTTGGTGGGCACTTAGGTTTGTTACATGGCTTTGCTATTGTAACTAGTGCTTAAAAGCTTCTTTTCTTCATTTGCTCTATCCAGGACCCTTCAAGTGAATCTAGATCAACCATGTACTTACAGTAACACTACTTTCAGCAAGGTTCCCAGTTCCAAGCAATGAAAATTAGTTTCTATTCTCCACAAAATTGTTGGAAGGGTATTTCAGAGGTTCCAGATTCAACAGATTCTAGAGATTCAGATTTCAGAACTAGACAGAAATCAGAGCTAGACAGAATAATCAGGGAGACAAAGAGCAAGAAGCAAACATTCACCTTTTGGAAGATGGCTTGGTTGATCATCCATGGTGCCCTCACCATGGACAGCGGCTGTGAATGCACCCCAATCCTCACTCATCTGGGCAAATTTGTTGGCAGCTGGGGGAAGGGAAAAGGGAGGGTTTCCCCACCACTCAGGCTTTGATAGAGACAGTAGGCTGCTCCTCACTGTGGGGCTTCCCTCCAACTAAGAAGAGATGTGGCTGTGCAGCCAAGAAGAGCTAACAGACGTCCTCCTTTGCCTACCTCTTTGAATGTCCCACCTCCACACAAACCTCTCTCTACATGTTTATCGAACACATACATACACACACACATATTTTTCTTACAACTAAAAATGGTATCAGCCTCTCCCAAAAGAACAAAAACAAAAGTCTGACCGGTTACTGCAGCCCTACTATGCCTCCTGTTCTTTCTGAAGCCCAAGGATTAATTGTAAAGTTCACTGTTACTATTAGCCACGTTTGTAATAGTGGGGCAAATGGAGAGGAAAGAAGAGGAAACTGCAGTAAAATATACAAACACTTGACACTATCGGGGAGGAAGGAGATAGAGACTATGGTCTTTGTTTCTGCATGACTGGTGTTTGTGGCTTCTCCTTATTATTTCATTTCAATGTTTGGCTTTGTTTTTGCCTTCAGTCAGCCCTTCACTGGTCAACCCTCGTGGGTGGCCCCAATGTTTAGTTTTGAGGGATGTGAGCACTTGGTGTGTATTGGGCTGAAGAAGCTTTCTACTGATTTTACTGCTAGATATGGCAGAAGTAGGAGACACTGGTGAAGGGCGGGGGAGTCCCTAAATTTCATCTTACTTCTGCATGCTGCCATAGTTGGCAATCCTATTTTTCTTTGACAATCAGGATCATATACCATGGTCTGTTTGGCGACGGCCTCTCTTCTTGGCCTGTTTTCTCAGGGGCATAAAGGAGTCGGAAGTGACCTGAAGGTCCAGTTCAGTGTGATGGGTGTTATGCCCCTTCGTGGAAGCATTCCTCCCCAAAGCATAACTTCCCCCAAGTCACTGAACTAACAGATCCCCAAACTGTAGGAATGGAAAGCAAAAGTTGTAAGTGGGGCATGAGAAGTGCAAACCTTTCTTCTATCCCTTGGTTCTGGATGCTTTATTCTGGCTATGAGAACAAACATTATTCCCCTATTCAGAGTATTCATTACTTTCTGCAGGATAATACCCCATCTTGTGAGGTGTTACCTGCTGACAGGGGTAATTATTCTTCAACTCACCAGGACACTATTTCGTGAGTACAGTAGCTTCTGTTCATGGCCTTATTCTAAAACTAAATGAATCCCATGGGCACAAAGCCATTGTCTGCCTTTCTTCCTCCTTCCCTCTTTTCCTTCCATCCATCGCTAAGTGGACTTAAAAAAGCTGCTGGTTGAAGTTTTGCTTCCTGTGCAAATATCCCTTCTCTATGGTTTCTGGGTAGAGTTTCTGCCTCAGTCCACCAGTATGAGGTGTCTCCCCATGTAGCTGTAGGTATGTGTTGCTGGAGGAGATGAATTATGGTAGGAGTGGGCATTGCAGGAGTGTGAGCAGCCTGCCTCTGCCACTTGCTTGTGACATAAGAACCTGTAAGCTTGGTCCCACAGATGCTAATTTCATGGTGATGGCCTGCTGCTGGGCTTGGCCAGCTTTCTGGCCAGGTGGAAGGCCTAACACTCAGTTCATGGTTTCCAGCTTGGGGCCAGGGCTTATCTTGTGTCCTTCTTTCAGTTATTCAGTTGCCAAAAGGGCCCAGTAGCAATCCAAAAGGTGCTTTATAAAAGGGGCATAATCATTTGCCAAATAGGTCCCAGATTTGCCCTTAGACTTCAAGGGCTTTTTATTGTGATTCTTGTTTGGAGGCTTGCCGTAGGTGCTAGACAGCATTCTAAGAAATATTCTTGGATCTGCTGGGTCATCATATGCTGGCTGTACCACTGACTGCATTACAGCCTGGGCTAGGGCAAGATCCCTTTCTAGTGAGTACTCCACTCAAAGCTGGTAGTTTACTCCCCAAATGGGTTAACATGGCATATCTAAGTGTAGCATATGTTGCCACCAAAATTCCAAGGCTCAGCAATTATTGTGCCTCTTTCTAAGTGGCAGAAGCACAAGGTACCTTAACATTAATTTTTGAGTGACTATTGCAAAATGCCTTCAAATGCTGGCACTCATGGAATTCACAGAAATTAAGTCTCTACATTTTCATAGGATCTTTTTTTTTTTTTTTTCTGTAGGATTTATGGCTTGCATGTATCCTACCAAAATTATCTATGGTGCTTGCTGTTTCCTGCGTTTTGGTCCTAACAACATAATGCAATTGATATATTGAACTGACGTTCTGCCACCTGGGAGAGGAATATGGTCAAGGTCCCTGTGGCTTAAGCTGTGGCACAGACCAGGAGTTTTGTTACTTCCTTGAGACAGAACAGTTGAATCTATTCTTCCATTATATACTGGTTCTCCTAGGTAAAAGCAGACTTCTTCCAGCATTTTCTGATACTTGGTATAGAAAAATATCAGTCACTGTCTACCAAGTCAGATACTGACGATTTACTTCTTGTAAGGAGCAAATTTAGAATAGCAGTTTGTGTTGGAGATACCACCGAATTCTCTTTCTTCAAAATCAATACCATCCTTCAACTGTCAAACACTGGTGATGACATTAGTGCCTAGAGTTTCCCCTCTGAGTTCCATGGGACCTAATAAATAACATTCTTCCCATTTTAAGCTTAAAGTCCATTGAGAGACAGAAAGAGTAATCATATATTAAAACATTGCATTTATTATTGAAAAAGCTGGTTGGAGAACGTGGCTTTAGATCTGAGGCCAAATGGGTTTGCTTATATCTCGTTCCTAAATTTTGACTTCCTCCTGGTTATTGGCATAGCAGAACCACCACAGGTCTTGTCCTGCAGCTAGAACCTGCCACAGTAAACTCATGGCATGGAGAAGTAAAATCTATGCGTTCCTTTAGGCAGGCCATTCGAAAAAAGAGAAGGAAGTAGTAGTCTAATTTCTTCCCCTAAAACTTGACAATCACATATATCATACTTCTTCTCATGAAGAAAAATCAGTGGTGGCTGGACAGGTGGCTCACACCTGTAATCCCAGCACTTTGGGTGGCTGAGATGGGTGGATCACCTGAGGTCTGGAG
>NW_022436976.1:30220237-30363800 GCF_009761245.1 Sapajus apella | reverse complement strand
AAAAAAAAAAAAAAAAAAAAAAAAAATCAGTGGGAAATGGGAAAGAGGACAGCAGAATTGCTGTACTTGTTATGCTACTAGACAAAGACATGAGTCTGAGTAGATGGAAGTTGGCCTCACATCACTCCCTACTCACTGTGACTCCTCATACTTGGATTCAATTGTGCCTGCTGTGAAAAAATCTACTCCTTCAACTTTGTATTCCTTGCTCTCATGCCTGAGAGGTGGGCCTAGGTTATGTGCTTGTGCTGTGGCTTCTAAGGCGTGCACTTATAGAACATCTTTCATCTTCAGTTGTGATAGTAATAAGGAGGGCACTGTGTCTACTAATAGTATATATAAAGACTCCTCTGTAATAGGAATAGGAATTGAATACTGAGCAGCCAAAAAACTAAGCAACGGCCACTAGACTCCCAGAGTGTTCATGTCTGTACACTCCAGGGTGGGGTGCTTCATCTGTGTGATCATCAAGGCAACTTCTGGTGGGCAGGTTCTGACCCACGTTCCTCACTATTCCTATTTCCTTAGCACCTGGCATACTAATTGCCAGCGCCATTGCCTAGAGATATTCTCTAGACTGGGTTTCAGAACTCTCCTTCAGGGCATAATTTTACTTTGTCTCTTTGTAATTGCAGAAAAATGATTATTCTCCTGGATCAGCCCCAACCTAAGGCTCTATGAGTCTCACGGGGCTTGTTTCAGTTTTGTTCAGAAAACCAGCGTTTACTGAGCATTTGCTCTGTGTTCTTGTGATCTCAGGTGCTGAAGTCACAGAGTGGGTCAAAAGCAGTATGTACTCTTTAAATACTTCCCATCTGGAGGGGTGAGGGCTCCCAATCTGTTGTTATTGTCTGTTTTTCTGTCTGCATGTTGTAATAGACTGTGGGTAAAGGAAGGCTTCATATGAGGAAACAGTTCATGATTTGGGCTAGAGTGTTTGTGTTAGTTTCCTAGGACTGCCCCAACAAAACAAAATATCACAAACTGGTTGGCTTAAAACAACAGAAATTTATTTTCTCATATATATATATATATTTTAGAGACAGGACCTTGCTCTGTCACCCAGGCTGAAGTACAGTGGCATGATCATGGCTCACTGCAGCCTTGACCTCCTGGACTCAGGCCATCATTCCACCTCAGCCTCTCAAATAGCTGGGACTACAGGTGCATACCACCACACATGGCTAATTTTTCAATGTACTTATCTTGTAGAGATGAGGTTTCATCATGTTGCCCAGGCTGGACTCGAACTCCTGGGCTCAAGTGATCTTCCTACTTTGGCGTCTCAAAGTGCTGGGATTACAGGTATGAGCCACTGTGCGTGGTTCTCATAAGCTTGAAGACTAGAAGTCCAAAATCCAGCTTTTGGCAAGGCTGGTTCTGCCTGGAGGTACTGATGATGAATCTGCTGCAGTCGTCTCTTTTGGTGGTTACCAGCAATCCCTGATGTCCCTTGGTTTGTAGCTGCATGGCTCCAACCTCTGGCTCTGTCTTCGCATGGCTTTCTCCCCTGTGTCTGTGTCTCTTCTCCTCTTCCTATAAGGATGCCTGTTATATTATGGCCTATCCTAAACAGTATGACCTCATCTTAACTGTTATATCTACAAAGACTCTATTTCTAAATAAGGTCACACTCATGGGTATCAGAGGTTAGAACCTCACGTATCTTTTCTTGTGGGAGACAATTCAACCCATAATCGCACTAAATTTTTTAAAGATGTCTTTCAACTTCATTTTTTTAAACCAAATGCATTTTTTTTTGTCTTTGAAATGTCTTTAGAAGCAGCTCCTCTTCTAAAGTTTTCTATCCTAATTATTATCACTCTACAAAATTATTTAAACTGAAGGTTCTACGGGCTGCGTGTCTGGTAGAAAAATGTCCTCCAGTTAAAGATGTGACCTGCTTCAAAGAAATTAAAGAAACTCTTGGAATTCCAGTCCAGGAAGAAATAAAACATTCCTTAATTGAAATACTAAGAGTCTTGGTAGGTGAGGATCAGCAAATGGTAAGGCTTATTTTTTGAAGGAAAGAAAAAAAACCCCAGACAAATAAAAATACTCTTTACATTCAGGATATGGCCAACTTTCCATATAAAGAAAGAAGAATTCTTCAAATATATTTGTTTCAGTTCAATATTTATGTTTTCAAGGATCTTATTATTTAGCGGTATCATAACCCCTCACATTCATACAATGAATGGAAGTTTACTAAGGGGTCATATAATAACTCATTTGCGCCTTAAAATAGTCATGAGAGAGAAAGATCAAAGAGACTCCTACTTTACATATAAGGAAACTGAGGCAGACTAGAGAGCTGAACTGACTTAAGATCAGAAAGCTGGTTAGCAATGGAGTTGAGAGCACTGGCTCTCTGGTCAAAAGTCATAGATAATTCTGCAGGGCATGCTGGTGGAAGGTGTGGGCTTTTTTTTTTTTTTTTTTTTAAATCCTTCATTCAACTTGAATAAGATAGAACAATTTCTAAATAAATATCTCTGAGCCAGGACTTTGCTAAGTGCTGGGGATACATAGTTACTGCCCCCAAATCAGCAAATAATTTCACAAGAGTTGATACTCCCACAAGTCTAAGTGTTGTGTAGAGAGATGCCAAGGATTCCACAGAGGGGCTGATTCAATTGCTGAGGGAGAAGAGATGGGTCCACACAGGCTTCACGAGTTAGGGGACCCAAGCTGAGTCTTGCAGGACAAGGAGAGTAAACCAGGTGAGATGGGGGGTGGGGGTGGGGCTGATGTTTGCATGCAGGGGAAACTACATGGGCAAAGGTATGGCACAATGGCCAGTGATGAGGCTGGACTGATAAGCAGCATGAAAACCTGTGTCTTAGACTTCACTTAGAGGGTGATGGAAGGTCTAGAAAGGGAGAGAAAAGGTTATCTTAAACCATTGACTCTTAACTAAGGACCATTTGCCCCCTTCTCTATCCACTCTGTGCTGAGACATTTGGCAACATCTGGGGACATTTTTTTCTTGTCACAATGGTGAGGTGGAAGTTGCTACTAGTATCTCATGGCTAGAGGCCAAGAGTGCTGCTAATCCTTCCACAAGGCACAGGACTGCCTGCCTGCACAAAGAAAAGATATGGCCAAAAGCATCAACAGTGCCAAGGTTGAGAAGCCTTGTTTAAACAAGGGAATGATATATCTGATTTTGTTTTTCTGTTTTAGAGACAAATTGTAAATTTCTCTAAGAGCTATATGGGAAATTGCTAAATGACCCAGCGGCCTTGTTTATTTTGAATGTTCTTCCTTCTGTAATGGACTGAATAGATGATATTTTTATTTTCTGTTTTGTTTTAATTCTTCTCTATTTTCTATTATCTACTAGAGGGTAGTTGATGGGATCATAGTCTACGTGAATGGAATCCCCTAGAGTTGTGCAGTGCACAAAGTCCACATGGCAGGCTTAGTGGGAACTGTGAGCCTTGGCAAGTCATTCAATAAATACCTCGCTGAGTGGAGTGATTTTAATAGAGCAGCATTTAAAATTAATCACCCAAGTAGTACTTCTTTTTAGTGTCCAGCACAGCCTGGTAGAGGAGCTCCGAATTTGATGAATGATTGAACAAATGAATGAATGAATGATTGGGCATCCCAAAGAATGGGAAAACTAATTGGATACCAGGTGATGCTGAAGGAGAAACTTGTCATTAAAAATCCCAGCAAGATATCCTACCAAATTTCTGGAGTGCATTGGAGTGGAAACAAACAGCCCTGTGCCAGGGTCCTCTTGGCTGACGCTTCAGAATCCTGCCTAGTGAGGGGCCCCAAGAGTAGAAGCTGGGTTTAGACTCTGGAAAATTACTAGGTTTTCTGGTCTCCCGGGCCCTCTGCAGCCTTATCAGTGAAGCTTCGTCAGTGTTTCCATCATAAACCCTGGGTGTGGGGCTAAGTGGCCTATAAAATCTGAATCTAGGCCAAAGCGGGCAGGCACAGAGCCTGTTAAGATGCAATTAGTTTGTCTCAAGGAGTCTTCGGTTGGCTTCTTTGCTTAATTGGGAGAGCACAACCAAGAAATACAGAGGCTTGGTGCTCCTTCTGTCTCTAAAGACAGACAGAAAGGTTTCTGTTGCAGGGAAGAAAAACAGGCCAGTCTCTAATACAGAGCTCTTGGAAGTAGGGGTTTGAAAAGGATCGCCCACCAGAAGTTGGGAAATACATCTGGACAGGTGCCAAAGACATCTCTGTGCCTAAGGCCAGCCCATGACCTTCTAGATCTTTCCTTATGATTAACTTACATGATCCTTAAGGTCTTTATTTTCTTTCAAGATGGAGTCTGGCTCTTGTTGTCCAGGCTGGAGTGCAATGGTGTGATCTCGGCTCACTGCAGCCTCCGCCTCCCAGGTTCAAGCAATTCTCCTGCTTCAGCCTCCCAAGTTGCTGGGATTATAGGCATTCGCCACCACGCCAGGCTAATTTTGTGTTTTTTGTAGAGACAGGGTTTCTCCATGTTGGTCAGGCTGGTCTTAAAGTCCTGACCTCAGGTGATCTGCCCACCTTGGCCTCCCAAAGTGTTGGGATTGCAGGTGTGAGCCACCGTCCCCGGCCAAGGTCTGTTTTTATACCTGGGTGGGGATGTTCTGGGATGGTTGTGGCAAAATAAAATGAATGTTTAAAGCCATGCTTCACACTTAAGCCCCCCTTGCTCCATGGTGACATTAATTTATCATTTCATTCATTGCCTATTATTACTTCTTTGTTAAGGTTGAACAGTAAGGAAGTATAAAGAAATCAGACCTGGCCCTAAATACAGGCATTGCCCCTTGCCTGAGTTACATAGTAGTAAAACCACCAACTCCTTAGAGCCTTAGTTACCTTACTTTTAAAGTTGGGAAGATAATACCTAATTTATGGCATAGTGATGAAATTTAAATGATACATAATTTGTAAAAAGACCCTAACACTATGTCTGGCCAAAAAAAAAAAAAAAAAAAAGGGCTCCTTAAATAGCACCTTTATGCCATTAGTAATAGTACTACAACGATAATAACAAGGTAACAAATGCTGTCCTTGGAGTATGTACAATGCTGTAAAAACTCAAAGGAGTACGTGTCCAAGGGTGAGTAGAGGTAAGAGAGGAGTCAAGGAAGACATCATGGAGGAGGTGACATGACCTGAGACCTGAAAGATGGATTATGAATTTTCCAGGCAGAGAAGAGAATAAAAACCTTATCTGTTAGCAAGAACAGCCTATGCACAACTATTGAGTGCGCATGGTCAGTGTGGGGGCAAGAGGATGCCTGTTTGCTGTCTGCTCACAGGGTACAGGGTGGAAGGAGGCGTGGAATGGGGATGAGCTACTGGCCTCACTGGGAACCTGAGCGGCGTGAAACAATCTGTTCTTCCTCTCCTCCTGCCTCTTCCCTTTCTCATTTCTGTTTTTAGATGATTTTCTTACATGCAGATTTGTTAATGCATAGATAAGCTTCATGAGGGAAGGAACTTGCCCTGGATCACACAGTGAGTCCCAGCACCAGGATCTGAGCTCAGTACTCTCCCATGGAGGCTGTGGCTTTTTCTTAGCTCCTCTCTCCAGCAGAGCTGACTGCCCACCTCTCTGATCTGCTCAGCTTTCTACCCCCACCCTTTGCCTCACTCCTGTACCCTGCCCAGCCAGAGGGCTCACTCCTGTAAAGCTCTACTGAAGTCTTTTATGACACCTTAGTGCAGTCTCCCGTCTACCTTACGCCACATGTGGGCTTGTTAATTCCTTAGAGGTATACTTACGGCACACCTTCAAGATGAAGGCACAGGTGTCCAGGAAACAGCTGCTTTTGCTGGGAAAATGCCGGTAGGTGTCTGCTTCCCAGAGAAGGGCAGGGATCAGCAGAGATTTAGAAGCATGCAAGGGAACAGACATTTTGAACGCCTACTATTGCTGAAGACTGTGCTGGGGACTCTTGTATCTGAAACCTGGGTTCAAATCCTGATCGTGTTACTAAATATCCCAGGCAAATTACTCACATTTCCCAAATCTCATTTTATTCATGTGTAAAAAGTGGTTGGAATGCTGACCTATTCCAGAAAAGGAAGATCAAATCCCCAAGCTGCCTTTGAGAGTCTACGATTTGAATACTCCCTCTTATCTGCTTAGATCTGGAGGAGACTCTGATTGAACACATGATTCCTTTGTTCATCAGTTGAATTATCTCACTGAAGCGGTGGGGAGTGGGAGAAGGAACACTGGCCCTGGAGTTAGGGCTAGAACCCCGATGCTCTGTCTGCTGGCTTGGGAAGGTCTTTGTCAGAAGAGAAAATTGATTGCAAGAGAACAGCCCCTGCTTGCTCCTTTATGTGACTGGAGAAGAGGATGCTTATGCATAGTGAAGAGACCCGTTCAGGTTAAACAAACAGCCTGGAAAAGCTGGAGAGACAGGAAAAATACCCCAGGAGCCTCCTCCTTCCTCAGAGCCAGGTCCGCTGGTTTGTGTTGTCTATTCCTGGGAGGGGCACCCCATCAGGGAAGGGGTGCTGCACTTGGAGTTAGCAGATTCTAACACCTAACAGCTGGGTGTCCATGGGCAAGTCAGTTAACCCCTAAGTGTTCCTCGTATGCCAAACAACATTCATGTTAATTTCTGGTGGGATGACTGCCCTGGTACACAGTGAACAGTATGTAAATCCCACCCCCAATGCCCTTTTCCCCAAGGACTGCCCCCAGCCCCAGGGCACAGCTCAATAAAGTCTCCATAAAATTCAGCTTCTCTGGGTCCAGCTTCAGAAATTACAGTGAGTTGATTCATCACATTGTTTGAATTATGGCAATATGAAAATACAGAAAACCCACAGGGAGTCAGCCTTTTCCCATATAAAAAACAGGGTTATGGTCTCATATAAACTTTTAAAAGAGAATAGTTTATATAATATGCATATGATTGAAAAAAGGAAAGAACAAGAAAAGAAAAAAGTATACATTGGCAAACAATGTAATTCAGGTCGACATCCTGGCTTGGGAGTCCCTCTTGCCTTTCCCTTGATCTTCATTCCTCATCTCCATAGCATCCCCTATTGGTGCCCTGGCAGCAGTGGGCTGGGGTTTTTCTGCGGCTCCAGAGTCCTGCTGCCTCCGCAGGACCTCTGAATTCATCCACTCTTCCCCATCTCCAGTGTCACAGCCCACACCCAGCACCAACATCCCTGACTTGGACCATGGACCACCTTGCAATGAATTGCACTGTGTCCACTGAGGCTGCAGTGAGGAGGGAAATGGGGGTAAGAAGCAAGTTGGGGCACATTAATCTGTGCATGTCTGTCCTCAGAAAAGACCTTGAAGATGCCGTTTGGAGTTGTCAGGATGGAGTTGGAGCCCCTGGATAGCTCTGCCCAGCTCCCCATCCTCATGATCCACCCCCTCCCTGCTGCCTCTCGTTTACTCTCCCCCTTCCCCTGAATTGCACCTCTCTGCTCCCTCTGCATGCAAAGTTCTACCTTCTAAACTCCTCAGACTCTGTTTTACTCCTGCTCTACTGCAACTACCCTACCTCCCCTCACCACCTCAACCCCAGTCAACTCCTCTCCCACTATGCTACCTATCTTCCTTACACTACAAAGAAGTGATTGTAAATCTGATGAACCTGTTTTCACCTCCAAGCTGTGAGTTCCACAAGTGCAGTGACTAAGCCTGTTTTGTTCATCCTCATATCTTCAATCTTAATAAAGTGACTTTGGTTTTTTGAATGCAGAGTCTTCCTCTGTTGCCCAGGCTGGAGTGCAGTGGCATAATCTTGGCTTACTACAGCCTCCGTCTCCTAAGCTCAAGCAATTCTTGTGCCTAAGCCCCCCAAGTTGCTGGGATTGCAGGTGCACCACCACACCTGGTTAATTTTTGTATTTTTAGTAGAGATGGAGTTTTGCCATGTTGCCCATGCTGGTTTGGAACTTCTGGGCCCAAGTGATGTGCTGGCTTCAGCCTACCAAAGTGGAATAAATTTTCTCTTACAGGTGTGAGCCACCATGCCTGGCCTTAAAGTGACTTTTTACATGGTAGGCACTGAAACAATATTTGCTGAGTTGCGATGATAAACTTCTAGCCCATTCTTGGTTCTGCCTCTATTGATGCCCTAAGTTACTTCAAGATGACCCTACCAACATTCTCACCTGTAAAATGGGTACAATAATACCTACTTTGTGGTGGCATTATGAAAATCAGAGAAAAGTTCGTAAAGTGTATATCATATTTCATTTATTGAATGTCTACTCTTATTTTGAGGGTTTGGGGACAGAAAATTATTTTTTTCTAACACTGTGACCACTAGTCATGATGAATTATTCAACATGGGCTAATGCCCACCAGAGATGCACAATAGCAAGTTCTTGGATCAGAGTTCTGTTTACACTTGGATGGTGAAGGAATATCGGTTGTTAGTTTTCAAATGAGACCTCCTCTTGGATGGCAGCACATGAAAGAATTGCCTGGGCATGGGTCCAAGGTTCTGTATGCAACATGTGTGGATGTTCAAATACAATTTCATTTACTCATGACCCCACCTGTCAAGATCCCACATCCAAATTAAAAATACAAAAGATTAGCTTTTATGGCCAAGAGAACGTGAATAATAATTTGATAATGTTAGTATTTGAAGTGACAATTTATGATAAATATAATAATAATTGTATACCTTATTAATTACAGTCATCCCTCCATATCCACAGGTTTCTCATCTGAGGATTTGACCAACAACAGATAAAAAATATTTGGAAAAAAACAAAAAACCAATATATCTGTAAAATACAAATAAACAACTAATAGTGAATAACAACCATTTACATAACATTTACACTTCATTAGGCATTATAAGTAATCTAGAGATGCTTTAAAGTATACAGGAGGATGTGCATAGATTATATGCAAATACTATGGCATTTTATATAAGGGGTTTGAACATCTGTGTATTTTGGTATCTGTGGGTGGTTCTTGGAACCAAGCCTCCCTGGATACTGAATGATGGACTGTATTCTATTATTTCTTCCCCTTCTGGTCTTGCATGGTTAATATTTTATAGGGAACAGCAAGGATGGTTTAAGATAAGATTCTCCTGGACAAGCACTGGAGTATACCCTGGTTCTCTGATTGGCAGAATACCCTGCCAATCTTCTTACCAAAGCTTCCTAGAATTTTTGGATTTGGGCAAAGCATTTCCGATGGCATCTTAAGGAATTCTTGGCAAAGTGGTTTGGCAGGTGACCTAGAGGCTTGAAGATTAAAAACAGACTACAAGATTATTAAAAGACTTTCTCCCAATGGCACACCATGTTGTAGTTTAAACTGTGTCCCTATATATTACCCTGTGTGATTTTGATGTAAAACTCTTATATGGTACAAGCTGGGATTATCCAACCCATTTTACAGATGAGGAAAGGGGCTCACAAACTTGCCCAAGGTTGGTTAGCTAGTGAATGGTGCTGCCAGAACTTAGCCTTGGTTTTCTGACTCTAAGCCTCCTTTTTATTCTTACATTTACTTTCCTCAGGCCGGACTGAGTTCCGAGTCCCTACTGTTAGCCCTGTTTCCTCTCTTAGTCTTGAGGTCTGAGGAGGGAGGGCTGTTTTGTTCCTTCCCCATCCTTCTGTCCCTCCAAGTCTTGGCCTCCTGATGTCTGCCCTGCCCACCTCCCCAAGGAGAGCTCATCACTCTTCTTTCATGCTTGTTCCCATAGCACTTGTTCATCCATTGTGCTTATGTATAACAAATAGGTGCAGCGCAGTGTGGTGTGAGCCACAGAAAAATACCATCTCTATTTGTAAGTTTCTGCTTAATAACATGGTGTCAAAAGAGAGTACTGGGTGGGGATGTGTGTATCCACAATAATTGAAACCATTCTATGGACTTTATTTCTCATAACTGTGCACAGTAAGTATTCTTATCCCTGTTTTTATGGGGAATGCAGTACATTACAGAAAAAGCAGATCTTGTCTGCGTAAGGAAAGGCACTAGAGCATTTATTAAGTGCCTAATATGTGCTAGTATTTTGTGTAATAGTTTACAACTTATTAAATCCTCACAGCATCCTATGGAGGAAGATAGAAGTGATCCCATTCTACAGATGAGGAAACGGAAGTTTAGCAAAGTGAAATAGCACGTTCGCTTACCAAATAAGCGATAAAGTCCAAAGCCTGTGATCTGACCTAGGCTGAAATTTCAGGAAACTGCCCCCAAACATAAATTCCTGCCCACAGGGCCTGTCTGATGAGAGGAGGTCAATCCAGACTAGAACAGTCCAGCAATCAGGGCACAGCCTGCAACTCTTAGACAAGGAAGAAGGCAGGGAATTATGAGGTATCAGTCAAATAGGAAAGAACTGGGATGTAATTATAAGGAAAATGCAGCAAAATTCCAGGAAGCCAAACTCTCATAGAGCTGTTTACAACAGACGTAGTGGTAAAGCCATACCCTGGCCTGAAAACCACATGTTCTGGAGAAAAATATCACATAGAATCACAGAAAGCCTTTCAAGAAAAGAGTTTTCATTCATTTAATTGATCAGTTCATGCTTGTTAAACCTCTACCATGAACCTTTCCTCTCCTTGGCACTGCAGGTTGAAAGTTGAAGAAAACTCAGTTTCTGCCCTTAGGTCACACATTATTGAAAGGTCATGGAAAAAGAGGACATGTGTTACTATGAAGCACTGTGTACTTATCAATAAATGCTATAAGAAAGTACAAAATCTGAGGAATCACAGAGGATGGAACAACTCTTGGAAGCCTGGAAAATCAGAGAATTCACAGAGGGGGTGACCTTACAGGAGAAGGCATTCTTCCAATTAAGATGTGGGCAGAGCACATTCCAGGCAGAAGGATGAACACAGGGAAAGGCATAAAAGCAGGAGTGTGTGTGGCAAATTCAGGGACAGTGGGCAGCCATGCATTAGGTACATGAAAAAATATATCATGTGGCCTTTCTGACTCTAATGCCAGCATCCCCGAGCCCTATGCCTGGAACACAGAACACAGATGGCACCAACGGAGGTTGCTAAAAGAATGTAGATGGCTAAGTATACAATGGAGAATCAAGCCCTTTGCTGCCAATTGAGTTCCATAAAAATTTCATTTCATCTAATGTTTCAATCAGTGTCACCATAAGGAAACCCTTCAGTTAGGATGCAGTGAGGCAGGTAAGCACAGTGGCCTCTGGAGCCAGCATGCCCAGGTCAGAACTTGGCTCTGCAGTTTACAGTTGTATCATCTTGACTCTCTGTGCTTCACTTTCTTCGTCTCTAAAATGGGGATAACAATGTACATACCAATCTCCTAGGACTGTTGTGGAGATTAAACTTGTGTTTATATTAAACTATGTAATCTCCCTATCCAGATCTTCTTGAATTAAATGGGATAAAAGTAGGACTGATTTGCATATTTGTTTACAGTTTACACCCAACCTTCTGCGGATAACTACTTGAATGATGCCTCAGAGGTCTTCTAGTCCAAATTCCTGGGTTTGGAAATTTGGCCAGATTACCGTGCGGTCTGGGGCAAGTCTGAACTGCAATACCTATCCCTTCATGCCCTAGAAACCATGTGTGACCTAAAGCATCTAGTAGCAGTAGTGACTAATGGCCCCACAAAGTTTGGAGAATGAACCAGGCGCTATTGTGTTCTACAAATATTAACTTGTTCACCTCTCCCAATAATCTCGAGTCAGGTACTATTATCACTTACATTTTACCAATAAAGAAACCGAGACGTAGAGAAGTCAAATGTTTCTCCCCAACATCACACAGTTAGTACACGGTAGAGGTAAGATTTGAGCCCTGGCAGTCTGATTCCAGAGCTGTGGGCGCCTCCCCTCTGCTGATACACCTCAGCAAACAAAAAATAATGATTACTTTTGTTACTTTCCCAGGGTCGTTAGGAAGGTTAGATAAGATCTGAGATACAAACATATCCTACATAACTTATGTAATTAAAACCCATAAAGTGCTGCGAGCATGTCAAATTGTTATAGAGTATAAAGATGCATAAAATGTATAAAATATATAATAAACAACCTGGAAAACAATGTAAAATATTCTCTCAGCTACCTCTGTCTGTTTCTTTGTCATTTTAAGCTCTTGGCTTGAGCCAATCCCTGTGTTCCTGAGCTCTTAAGAACTGGCCACATGGCAGGGGTTTCTGGTTAATGTTAAACATTAAGAAGCAGTTACTGCCCTGGCTACTGTGAGGTGTGGATTGAGGCAGCTGGGCCTATTTTCCCTTCTCCTGGCCAGCCTCACTCTTGGCCATCCTCTAGAAGGAGGGTAGCTCATCTCAAGGCCAGAAGCTGGCCTCAGCAGGTCCTGAGAATCTCCGAAGTTCATTTTGTCTCTATTTTCCCCGAAATCATCCTCTCTGGAACTTGTTTTCTTCTTAAGGCATCTCAACTTAATCTTGGAAAAAGCCCTTTTACAAGCAGCGCTGCAAGAACTGCACAGAAATATTGTGGCCCCAGAGTCAGGAAATCAGGGTAACTTAACCTGGGAGAATCATAGCTCTTCTATGGGCCTCGGATTTCCCTTTTGCAAAATTAAAAGTTTGGATAGAGAATCTAGAAGGTCCCTTCTGGCTTGAAAACATACAATGTAGCATCCATCTGCTGGCAGTCACACACTGAGTATACTACATCGGTGCCAAACTTTATGTCTTGAACACAGAAGCTGGTTGAGGTAGAGCATTTTACCTGTCATACCTCCCCCTTCCCAAATCCCACTGTGTTTCAGAGGCATTTCTGGTGATGGTTTTGGTGATTTTAAAATAGGTCTACAAAATTCTGACACTCTCCCTCTAATATATGAAGCTTAATTCCCCTTCCAAAGTTAGGTCATAAAAGGATCACAGCTTCCACCTTGCTGTTGCTCTGGAGGAAGCCAGCTGCCATGTTGTGAGTATACTCAGGCAGCCTTATGAAGAGGTCTAAATGTGAAGAAACTGAGGTCACTTGTCAAAAGCTATGTGAGTGAGCTACCATGGAAGCAGATTCTCTAGCCCCAATCACATCTTCAGATGGTTGCAGCCCTAGTTGACATCTTGACTGCAACCTTATGAGAGACCCTGAGCATGGCCACCCAGCTGAGCTGCTCCTGGATTTCTGACTTTTAGAAATCATGTGAGATGATAAGTATTTATTGTTTTAAGCTGTTAAATTTGGGGGTAATTTACTATATAGCAATAGATAGCTTATGTACTAGTAGTAGTTGCTATTGCTAGTGATGGTGGTGGTGGAGTAACCTATAACCCTGCCCCTGTATCACTGTAATTTTCCTGTGTGGAGACTGATTGAATGATTGATGTATGTCCTTGGTCCAGGAAGAATTTCAGAAGGCCTAATCTGAAGCTCCTTAGTGTCTACACCCAGGCTGAGCATAGATCCAAATTTGGAAAATAATCCTGTCCCTGGACCAGATACAAGTGGCCAGCAGACTCACGACGTAGCATCATATAATTGGTCGGGCAGTGGCTCATGCCTGTAATCCCAGCACTTTGGGAGACCAACGCAGGTGGATCACTTGAGGTCAGGTGTTTGAAACCAGTGTGGCCAACATGGTGAAACCCCTTCTCTACTAAACAATACAAAAAGTTGGCCAGGCATGGTGGTGGGCTCCTGTAATCCCAGCTACTCTGGAGGCTGAGGTAGCAGAATAGCTTGAACCCTGGAGGTGAAGGTTGCAGTGAGCCAAGATCACACCATTGCACTCTAGCCTGAGTGACAGAGTGAAGCTCCATCGCAAAAAAACAAGACAAAACAAAACTGTTGACCACAGTTTCCTCTTTGAGCTTATTCCTATTCTGGTAATTGCTTTTTTCATCCATGTCTTCTCTTCTGTAACAATCACACTGGTCCTTGTGACCCTAGGAGAGCTCTGTGGTCAATTAGATAAGTCTGCCATGAGTGTGAGAGGGAAAGTAGTACCACATATACCAGGTGGCATCCTCTGTTTTTTTAATTTTTATTTTTCTTTAAGTTCTGGGATACATGAGTGGAATACCCACGCAGGTAGCGACGGTGGGTTTGTTACATAGGTATACATGTGCCATGGGGTTTGCTTCACCTATCAACCCATCATCTAGATTTTAAGCCCCACATGCATTAGGTATTTGTCCTAATGCTCTCCCTTCTCTTGTTCCCCACCCTCTGACAGGTCCCCGTGTATGATGTTCCCTTCCCTGTGTCCATGTGTGGTCATTGTTCAACTCCCACTAATGAGTGAGAACATGCGGTATTTGGTTTTCTGTTCCTGTATTAGTTTGCTGAGAATGATCATCCTCTGTTTTTAATAGGAAGCTTGTAGTTTATCTCTTAATCCTTCCCCCATGCCGCCTACTGTTAGACCTCCTGTGGGATAATGTAAAGGACACAGTTTGCTATTATAACTGTTGTGCATGTTCTCTAATGATTAAAAACGTCCCTGGTATTTGGAAACATAATTTATGAGCACAGCCAGCTCCTGGGTCTCACTGAGTCTCAGGGACTGCTGAGTGAGCTGAGTGGGGCTTAGCATTAGCTCCTGTTGTATGGGAAGGAAAACTGAAGATCAGAAAAGGCACACATTGCAAAGCCTATGTCTGTCATTCTGTTTTATGGCTGGATGTCTGTCTTCAATACTATTTGATAGAGATTCAGGCTCATGAATATCTTAAGGGTTTGTGATTTAGCTAAAAAAGTGAAAACTTCTCCCTTATTACCACACTGCATGAGGTGGCTAAGTACATTTATAAGGAGTCTGGAGGACTTTGCCAGTATAAGATGGGAGGAAGAGAAAGCTTTGTGCAGGACTTACAGGGCATGTGATCGATAGGAGGTTTGCCCAGGGTTGGACCTCTCTGTCTTCTACTTTGTCATCATCCTCAAAATAAAAACAAGTGCTCTCTGGCATCTCCCAAGAATAGTAGTTCTTCACATCTGCGTTGTCTTGTCACTTACAGAAGGCTTTCCTGCTCCTGACCCCCTTTGTTTTTCACAGTATGCCCCTCTGGGAGGTTTCAGTATTACCCCTTTTTATTGATGAGGAAAATGAGCCTCCATTAATAAAACTGACTCAAGACCAACAGTGTGATTGTCTATGTCCTATTAAAGTTTCCCATTTCTTTCCTTAGTGAGTGAGGATAAATGTGTGGGAATGTGTATGCCAGATGTATATTTGTATGCATGAATCTTATAAGTATAGGTAACTTAAGGTCCATTAGTGTCTAGGCCCCATCCACCTTTCTTTCATCATTAGCTCTTTTTATTTTTGTAGACCTAGGAAAAGAGGATTTTAAAAAATTATACTTTAAGTTCTGCGGTACACGTGCAGAATGTACAGGTTTGTTACATAGTTATACACGTGCCATGGTGGTTTGCTGCATCCATCACCCTGTCATCTACATTAGGTATTTCTCCTAATGCTATCCCTCCCCTAGCCCCCCACCCCGAATCAGGCCCCAGTGTTTGATGCTCCCATCCCTGTGTCCATGCGTTCTCATTGTTCAGCTCCCACTTATGAGTGAGAACATGCGGTGTTTGGTTTTCTGTTCTTATATTAGTTTGCTTAGAATGATGGTTTTCAGCTTCATCCGTGTTCCTGCAAAGGCCATGAACTCATCCAGAAAAGAGGATTTTTGAAAGAAAATACTACATATTCATTATAGATAATTTACAAAGTAGAATATATTAGTCTGCTTAAGTTGTTATAACAAACAGCATAGATTGGGTGGCTTAAACAATGGAAGTTCATTTTCTTATAGTTTTGGAGACTGGAAGTCCAAGATCGAGGTGCCATTAGGGTTAGCTTCGTCTGAGGTCTCTCTCCTTGGCTGCCTCCTTGTTGTGCCCTCACATAATCTTTCCTGTGTGTGTGCACATTCCTGGTGTCTCTCTGTATGTCTAAATTCCCTCTATTATAAGGACAATAGTCAGATTGCTTTAGGGCCCACCCTATTAGCCTCATTTTAATTTAGTCACCTCTTTAAACAAACTCTGTCTCCAAATACAGTCACATTCTGAAGTATTGGGTTCAGGTCTTAAACATGTGACTTTTGATGCAGAGGTAATGTAATTCAGCCCACAAATGCAGAAAATGCAGAAAGTGTAGAGAATTATAAAGAAGGTAAAAATCAGTAATCTCACTTCTAGGGACAATATCTTTGAATGTTTTGAAATGTTTCCTTCCAGTGCTTTATAACTCCTTTTCTCTTTTCATATGATTAATCTTGTGATTCAGGTGGGATAATCATAACAATAACAAATAACAACAACTGCTGCATTTATTAATCCTACAACATTCCAGGTATCACTTTAAGTGTGATAAATGTGCTAACTAATGTAATCCAGACATAACCTCCTGAGATAGGTACTGTTATTATTCACATTTTGCAGATGAGGAAAGTGAGAAGTAGGGGAGGTAAGTAATTTTCCCAAAGGTACACAGCAAGTAAGTGATGAAGCCAGGGCTTGAATTCAGAGAATGTAGCTCCAGAGTCCATGCTCCTAGAATGATAGTTACAGGAAGGAGCATGGATTTGGAAAAAAAAAGGGAGTGAAGTAGGATAAGAAGTTGGAAGCTGTTTAGCCACAGCGCTCTCTCTTTCTGAGCAGGGCAGGAGTGAAAACAACATAGGCTTTGGGGGCCAGCGAATCCGGCTCCGGGTCACAGCTCTATCATTCTCTAGTCACAGCTCTATCATTCTCTAAATTGTGAATGAGAACAAGCTCTGCAGGTATTCATTATCTCCATTTACAAATGTTGAAGCTGAAACTTTAAATTGCCCTTCCAGTGGTGCTGTGAAGATGAGAAATAATATACTTAAAATACCTAGCACATTACCTATTAATAATTATTGCTCAAGAAATAGAGGTTATTGGGATTATTTATAAAGACGTTACAAGTCCAAGGGACGACAAATTTCCAGATGCAGCCCTGCCGATGAGTGGCAGAGCCATTGCGAAGCAGTAGTTTGAAGAAATGAGTGGGACAGTGAGGGGAGGGATTTAAGGGAATCTGGCAACACGGGTGGTGCCTGTCCCAAAGCCTCCCTAGCAGACTGGAGAATCCTTCAGGGAAGGGCATTCCTTTCTCACTCGTTCATTCAACAAATATTTCTTAAGCACCTGTGTGTTAGGCATTGTTCTAGGTATTTGGGCTACGGTCAGTAAACAAAAGTGAGAAAAAGCTCTGCTGCCCTGGAACTTACATTGTAATGGGGGAAGATAGACAATAAACAATAAACCTAATAAAAAACTAAAGTATAGAGTACTTTCTAAAATATGAAGTGCTATGAGAGAAATAGAGCTTGTTAGGGGGACTGGGTGTGCTGGGGGCAGGGCAGTTATTATTATAGTTTTAGAGAAGTTATCTTTTGACCAAAGGCTTGAAGGAGGAAACCATGCATATATCTTAAAAAAAAAAAAGTTCCAGGCAGACAGACAATGCCAAGGAGGCCTGTGTGGCTGGGGTGGGGAGGACAGCAGCAGTGGTGAAGTCAGAGTGGCGACAGGGCATCCAGACATGTAGAAACTATAATCCATTGTTAAAACAGTAGCTTTTGCTCTGAGCAAATTGAGGAGTGCATGGAGAATTCTGAATCAAGAAATAACTCACCCGTCTTATTTTTTAAATGGATCATTCCAGTAGCTCTGTTGAGAATAGACTGTCAGGGATAGTGCTGGCAACAGGCAACTCATCTCCTAGTATCAGTTAGGAAGCTGATGGATAAACCGGGCTCAAGATGATGATGCTTCAAATTGGAATGATAACAGAAGTGGTCAGATTCTGGATCCGTTTTGAAGGTAAGCCCAGTACAGTTTCCTAACAGACTAGATGCAGGATATGGGAGAAAGAGAGAAGTCAGGGATGACCCTAAGCCACTGCTTGTCTAACTGGAAGGTTAGCATTGCCCTGAAAGTGGATGAACAGAAGTGGCAGTTAAGTAGGGCTTGAGAAGACGATGCAGAGCTCATATCAGGAGTCGGAAATATCTATCATATATCTAAATGTAGTTGTTGAGTAAAAAGGTATGTGAGTTAGGGATTTAGGAGAGAGGGCTTGGGTAGACATATATGTTTAGAAGTTTTCAGCATATGATACATAAATTTATAAAACTGGATGTGGAAGAGATCACA
The DNA here is from genome assembly GCF_009761245.1 of Sapajus apella. Classification (NCBI taxonomy): domain Eukaryota; kingdom Metazoa; phylum Chordata; class Mammalia; order Primates; family Cebidae; genus Sapajus; species Sapajus apella. Next base: position 30,345,711 of record NW_022436976.1, on the reverse strand, counting down.
AAGTATTTACCAGTCTTCACATCTATCCATCCAACCATCCATCCATCCATCCATCCATCTATCCATCCATCCATTAGAGAGAGAAGAGAAGAGATTTAAAGAGCCTGCTGGTCCTCCACCTTTAGGAGAAAGGGAGAAAAGAAGGAACTATCAGAAGAGACTGAAAAGGAGCCATCAGTGACATAGGAGGGGAATAAAGAAAATGTTGGAAGCTGAAGAAAGAGTATCTAGAAGAAAAGACAATCAACCGTGTCAAAAGCTGCTGTTTGGTTGAAGCAATTGACTATTGGGTTTAGCAACATAAAGATCAATGGTGACCTTGACAAAGTTGTTTCCATGGAATATGGAGTGGAAACATGACTGGAGAGGGTCCAGGTGAAATCAGAGGGAAGAAACTTGTTTGAGTTTTTCTGAAAAGGGGACCAGGGAAAGGGGGCAGTGGCTGGAGGGGCATGAAGAGTCAAGTCTGGGTTTTGTAAAAGTGGGAAAGACACAATGTATTCACGTGTTGATGGGAAAGGAAAAGGCAAAATTTGATAGTGTAGGAGAGAACGTGTCAATTACTCCGCTTGTGTTCTTGCAAAGTGGCAGAGAAAGTCTAGACCATCCATGGCAGAACTGACCTCATGTGGCAGCAGGACGAACCATCTGTAGTGATGGGAGGGAAGGCAGAGCACACAGGCCCGAATGCAGGGTGGGGATTGGAGAGAATGCGTGAGTGTGTGGAAGTTAGCTTTGAAATGCATCTGTTTTCTGTGACAAGAGCAAGCAAGGCCATTAGCTAAGTGAGAGGAAGGAGGAGGTGTTGGAGGTTTGAAGAGAGGGGAGAGGGTGTGGAAGAATCTTTAGTTTTTCTTCTTGTCCCTTGCATAGGATTTCACCCTGGAGAAATGTTAACAAGACCGAAGACATAGAATTGAACTGGATTGTTCTAATGTTGCCCTCCTCGGGTGGCATCGAGTTTGGAATCAGACAGAGTTTGAATCTTGGCTATACCACTCATTAGATGTGTGCCCTCCAGGAAGTCACTAGCCCCTCTTCACCTCAGGTTTCTCATCTGAAAAGAGGGTATTGAATAAGGTAACAAATGTTATGTGCCCAGCTAGTCCCTAACATGTAGTGGATGCGAAAACAATGCTATCAGCCGTTTCTCAGGCGTTGTCATAGCGTTAGCTCTCTGGACTACATAATGCCCTTGGAATCAGAAGAATTTGGACTGAATTCCAATTTTGCATCTCAATACATTTCCTTTTTTGTATCTCAATAAACTAGAGGTAATAGAATAAAGTTAAACTAACCATTAAAGACTAATTCCTAATATTTTTTATCTTAAAAATAGAAGGAAAGATGCTATGAGTTCAGTATTATTCCCTTTCAAGCAAATTGACAAGCTTTTCTATTTCTACGTTAGTAAATGGTAGAGTGGACAATTACAAAAGAAAGACAAGGTGGGCAGCCATGCACTGGCTGATGACTTGTGTAAGTTGCTTTGCTCCTTTCAGCCCCAGGTCCTTCATCTGCCCAGTGGGAAACTTCAACTCCTTCTCCATAGGCAGGTGTGAGGCCTAAGGAAATAGTTGCTGAGACGGAGATGTAAAAGCATTTTGCAAACTATGGAGTGCTCAAACACTCTCAGGATAGTAGTGGTGGCCTCTGCCTCCAGGAGAACCAGGGAGAGCCTGTCAAGGCCCTCGAGTGAGGTTGGGGCACATCAAAGCCCATAGCTGCTTCTGGAGAGAGTTCCAGAAGGGCCCAGGACAGTCTTACATGCTCCCTTTGGCTCTGACCTTTGTAACATTTCCCAATAAAACTGTGACATGTTGCTTATGCTCCAGACTAGAGATGAAGTAAAAACAGGTCAGGTTGCCCAGACCTAAAGAAGTAGCAGATGGACAAAAATTATGTCATTCCCTCCCATCTCTCAGTCCTCCAGGAGAAACTCTGGTAGGCACCATCCAAAACCTTTGGCTCCCCAACCCCCTGATTTTTCTTGGCTGAGCAAAGAAAGCAGATTCTGAGGGGGAGATTAAGGATGGGCACAGACATTGGAGACTTGGAGACTTACGGTCCTGGATTTCATTCCAGCTCTCTCACAGTTTACGTGAAAGCTGATCGTCTACCTTGGTTTGTCCATTACAGTCCCACTTCAGCCCTACTGACCCTGTGCAGTGAATATTAGCATCTCCTTTCCCTTTCAAAAGTGTCCCTGTTTGGATGAAAAATTGCAATGTCATCCTGTAGTTATGTGACCTTTGCTATAATATCTTTTGAACCCCAGTTTCCACATCTGAAAAATGGGAATCATCATTTATACACTTCAAGATCATTGCTGATAATTTATACATGATTTAATGGAAATGGAAATGAAATAAGACATAAAGTCTATTTATTTATTTAAAGATAGGGTCTCACTTTGTTGCCCAGGCTGGAGTGAGTGGTGCGATCATAGCTCACTGCAGTCTTGAACTCCTGGCCTCAAGGGATCCTCCCACTTCAGCCTATTGAGTACTTGGGACTATAGGTGCATGTCACCACATTCTGTTTTGTTATTATTGTTGTTTGTTGAGTAAGGGGATCTCACTTTGCTGCCCAGGTTAAAGCTAGTAATTTAATATCAGCATTGTTCTGGTTTATGCCTCTATCATTTTTTTTCTTCAAAGTATTTTAATAAACCCTTAGCTGGTTATGTGACCTCCAGTCCAGTGGTTCTCAAACCTTAGGGAACATCAGAATTACCTGCAGGTCTTGTGAAAACAGATTGATGGGCCCCACTCCCAGGGTTTCTGATTTAGTGGGTTTGTGGTGGGATGAGACTGAGCATTTCTAACAAGCTCCCAGATGAAGCTGTGGTCTGGGACCACACTTTGAGAACCACTGATCCAGTTTCTATGCTTCTGCCAGAATGATCTTTTCAAAACATTAATAGGTCCATGTCAAAAAAAAAGCCCACCTCCTTAGGTGGGCACTCGAGGCCTTACCCCTCTTACCTGTCACCCTGATCCCCAGGCTCAGTGTTCAGCTTGCTGGCAGCTTTCCCTCCAAGAGGAAGGCTGCACTAATGAAGGGTGCAGGCATCGGACAGATCTGGGTTTGAATTCCAGCCCTGGCATGGGCTCTCTGCTGTGACTTTGGGCAAGTAACTTACCTCTCTTGTGCATACAGGAAAACTGAGGCTTACCAAGGTCAAGAATTCTTTCTTTTGCATGGAGCTGGAAAAGCTAAATAAGTGGGGAGCATGTGCCGTGGCCGCTCTTCGGCAGGTGATCCTCAGCCTGAATGTCTTCTTAGGGCCTGTGTAGTCTTTAAGAACTCACCCTCCTGTCTCCCTCCTCCCTGCCCTGCTTCTAGCCTCCCTCCCCCTAGTTCTGGTGGCTCTTGCTGACAGAATCTGTGAAGTACCATGGGAAGGGCACACACAAGGCCATATCTCTGTGAGGGGATGGTCAGGGAGGACTGCCTGGAGGGAAGCCATAATAGGTTGTCAGCCTCCAAGATGGTCTCCTACATCCTGGCACTCACTCCATTGTGCAGTACCCTCCCACGCTGTCCCTGGGTGGGACCAGTGGTGTATGGCCGAAGTGATGGTATGTCACTTCCAATATTAGGATATAAATACTACTTTTCTGTGTCAGTTCCTCTTGCTTTCTCTTGATCACTTGCCCTGGGGGAACCCAGCTGCCATGTTGTGGGGGTGTGGCAAGGAACTGAGGCCTCCCACCAACAGCCATGTGTGTCAGCCATTGAGATAGCAGGTCTTCCAGCTGCCATCAAACCTGTGGGTAATTGCAACCTCATGGGAGACCCTGAACCAGAATCATCCAGCCTAGCTGCTCCTAGATTCTGGATGCGTCAATATCATGTGAGATAATGAATGCTGTTCCAAGTTGCTAAATTTTGGAGTAATTTGTTATGCAGCAATAGATAACTAATACATGAGGCTTGGAAAAATTAAAGGCACACAGATGGCAAGGAGCAAAGATAGAAATGGATACCTGAATTTCTGGCTTCCTGGCCCTTGCTGGCACACTGTAAGGTACATGGATGTGCTTTGGTCAAGGAATAGGCCGAGGTGGACATCCAAGCCAGAGTGACTGAGCAAGCTTAGGATGCAGGCACACACTTCGCTTGTTATATAACCTGTTTGTGCAAGCTCATCGCCTGGCTTGGAGCATTAACTGCCCTGCTGACACTGTTCAGACGCTCCTCGGCATGGCTCAACATGGCTCTTGTGCAGGTGCTGCCGCTCAGATTGAGAGCGAAGCTACTGACCCCTGTAAAGGAGAATGACCATCTGGTGGATGGACAGTGGGGAGCCAGGAAGGGGCTTGTGCCCAGGGAGAAAGAGTTAAGCTGCTGACCCTGAAGACAAGGGAGAGCCAGCCATGCATGTGTGTGTGGGAGCAGCCAGAGCAAGCAGCTGACTCAAAGCAGCATGAGAGAGCTAGTGTAAGCTGCTGATGAGAGAGCTTCTGAATTAAACTACATTTCACCTGCTTATGCCCCCCCACAAAGTATTTTTTCAGCTATCACCAATCTACCCACTCCCCTAGAACCTCAGTGTGAGCTGGAACCTAACCCTGAGCATGATGTCAGTCATAGTCATCACCCTGGACCTAACATGCACCTCGTTACCTGAGCCAAGATTAGCTTTGACGATTGCAGGGAGGTATGCAGGAAGAGGGGAGGAAAAAGAGGAGGAGAGAAAAAAGGCCCTCCAAAACCAGTTCAAGAGAGGCTATGAGAAAGGTATGCCTGAAACCACAAATCTGACAGGTGGAAACGAGACGGTCAAGGTCTACACCCACCTGTTGCTTCTACTGCTCCAAGACTGTAACCACTCACCTTCCTACCTGGGTCCTGTCTGTGATCAGAGGAGGAAGTGGGTCCCCAGGTTGTAGGCATCTCCAGGAAAGCCATGAGAAGTCTTGCCCTGATCAGCCTTTGCTTTTTTCCCCTCAGCCTTTCAGCAGCCAGGACCTCACAAGCCAGGAGGTGAATTGTAATGAGCATTTATTCATCTCCTACTGTGTGCCAGGCACTGGGCTAGATGTAGGATTTAATTCCATGCTTAGAGGAGACCTGAGAAGTATGTACTTTAATACTCATTTTACAGATAACATCAAGCTAGATTTGAAGAACTCAGTCTGTGCAAAGTTCACTGACAGCTGTTAAAGATTTGAATTTAGTTCCATTCCACTAAGGTCTGAGGCAATGTTCCCCGCAATGGGCTACATGAATGAATAAGGAGGCAGAGTTCAGAGACCCTCATTCAAACACATATTTTAAAGTGCCTATACTATGGAGGTAAGGGAGCAACAGGAGTGAAGTCCTTGTCCCAAGAGCTGAGTGAGGAAAATATCACACTGTATCATATTAGTTTGTTTACCTGGGACAGAAGGAAGCACCAAGTGTTGTGAGAGTCGAGGCCTGAGCTTAACCTATGATGGGCAATCAGTGAAAGCTCCCTGGAGGAGGGAATACCTAAACTGAGCCCTCTTACAGAGAGGTTGAAGTTAGACAAACAAGATGAATGAAGGGTGTCAAGGTGTATATACAAGCCATGTTTAAGAGAGCTGGGCATTCTTTGGAGCCTTGCTCCTCCAAGTGTGCTCCCAGGCTGGAGTGGCTACTCTGGTGTTCCTTGGGAGCTTGTTAGGTTTGGTCCACCCCAGATCTACAGAATCAGAATCATAATCAGATGGTTCACATGCACATTTAAATCTAAGAAATGCTGCTTTAGAGGGAAGAAATACTTGTTACGAACCATGTAAGAGAGCAAAGTACATTCCTGATGCATGAACCCACGCAGCGAGGGTAGGGTAGCGTGCCATGGGATGGATGCCAGGTGTGAGGCTGAGCAGTGAGCTCAGGAGAAGATGTTCTTAGGCCCAGGTGAACATGTGTCCAGGTCTAATTTTTAAATAGAAGACAAATACCTGGTTACTTGTGAAAAATCTGCTGATTTTAAGATGTCAATTAATTTAAAAATTAAAAATATTCTAGTGGATCAAAAAATCATGCCTTTGGGCTGTTCGTTGATAGCTTCTGGCTTCTAATTGTGAGCACAGCACCTGTATCTTCATAACTGGCTGCTGAATGAATGAAAGAGGTGGGAAAGGATTGGAATATTCCTTCAAGGCCTGCAGAGCTGGCTATTTCTCGTCACACACTTTTTGACCTTTGGCCTCAGTTTCTTCACCTAAAAGCCAAGGGTTCCAGTTGATGATTTCTAAGGACTCTTCCAAATATTAGCCTTGGTAACCCAGGAGAGGGTCTGAATATTCTGCCCCAAGCGGTGAGATCAGTGATACTAATGCAGGAACAGGTGTTGGGTGCTGTCCCATTGGGGAAGCCAGAGCTTTTCTGTGTGTGGCGTGTTTTATCCTTCCCAATGGGGACTGAGCTGTTCACTGGGCAGAAGAAATGAGCCTCCTAATTCAGTTTTTCTTTCATTTAGGTTGAAGCCTTATAAAACAGCAGGGTCCCTCTAGACACAGAGGGAGATTGCAAGGGAGGCCGGCCTAGGCGTCTGGCCTCTGCAGGCTCACGCCGCTCCTGCTTCTGATGCCCCTTCCAGTGCTGCCTCCCCTCTCTCTCCTGCCTGTTCTGACTGAGGCTGCTCTTACCACACTCAGTTCTGAGCTTTCCACAGCCCTGCCCATCTTCTTGCTGCCCTCACCTGCTTCTCTGCTGCTCAGAGGAACCCTGTCTCCATCACATTCTTTCTCTAGAGGAGAGGATTTAGGCTCTGGCCTAACTAAGAGATCATGTTACCAGTGAGCTCGTGGAGGAACTCATGATTCCACATGAGAAGCTGTTGGCCAAGCTTGAGAGACAGCAGGGCAGGCAGTATAGGAGCAGATTGACATTCCACAGACCTGGGTTCAAAGCTCATCAACGTCATCCACTCCCTGAGTGTCCCTGGTTGAAACTTTCATTTGTGTGGGCCTGAGTGTATTCATCTGTAAAACATAGATAATAACACAGCCCTGTGTAGGCTGTGAGAATTTTAAAAAATTCACTCATGTTTATTTAGCATTTATTGTATAAAAAGCACTATACTCATGACCTTACTTGCAATATTGCGTTTAAGTCTCACAAGAGCCTCAGAGCTAGGTGTTATTATTATGCTTATTTTACAGATGGGAAAATTAAGTAAAATTAAGCAAATTGTCTGAGGCCTAACAGATAGTAAGTGGCAGAGACTGAATCAGGTGCAGGGGATTCTGATTCCAGAGCTAACACACATGACCACAGACTTAGATAAACTTAAAAAAGGTTTCAAACCTGCCCCCTACCCTCATTTAGCCTCAGTGGGAGGTTTAATGGGCCAGACAGTGTTAGATGGCCAACTTCACATTTATAGAAATCTTTTCTGTGGAGAGTTTTCAAAAACTTTTCACTGACACGATCTTACTTCCGCCTCTCAGCAATTCTATGTGGGTGGGTATTACCCTGTTTTACAGATGAGGCAACTGAGGCTCAGAGAGCTAGTCAAGACTTGAATCCATTTCTCCTGACCCAAACCATAGGCTTTTTCTGCTTCACCATCTGCTTGGCATTTGTCATTGTCAAGAAATGAATGAATTGTATTAATTAGTCAACTAATAGCTCAGTGAGCAGAAGGACTCAGCAAAAGTTGATGTTGGTGGCGGGGGAAAGGTCCAAAACTGGGTTTGAACTACAGGTTGCTGTCTCAGAAGGAGGGGCTTGGGCAGAGGGATGCCACAGAATAGGAGACAGACAGCAGGGTTTTGAGCTGGATGTCCCTGCATTTGGGGATTGTTTGAAGGATACTGAAGGTGAGTGTTGCTGATTTCCTCATTTCAGTGTCTTAGGTGTCTTTATGCCATGGTTGTGGTTTAGATAAGGATGGAAACACTCAGTACAGGGCATGAAAGAGTACATTTTTTAGGCAGGTCAAAAGGGCTAAACGGAGGTTTAAAGCATTAGCCTGTTGGGTCCAGGTTTTGCAGTATGCAATATCCTCTGGACCTTAAGCCTTTACAGTCTAGCCTCATGGATTAGCACGTTAGGTTCCCCAAGCCATCTTAAATGGTCTGTGCCTTTTCTTACCTCTGGGTCTTCGCACATGCGATTCCTTCAGCCATTCAGAGGAGGAGGCTGCACAATGGGCAGGAGGGCAGAGAGAGGCGAGTGGTATACTGGCAAAATTCCCATGGACTCTCTAGGTGCCAGGTTGGATAGCAATATACTAAAATGATAAAACACTCTGTGTGGCCTTGACAAATGACTTAACTACTCTTTGCCTCATTTTCCTTATAGGTATAAAATAAGGATGATGTTGTTAACTCAAAAGGTTAGTGTGAGAATTAAACGTGTTAACACATACAAAGGCAATCAGACTGCTGGAGGATTAAAAAGAGAGATGCATACAGAATGCTCAGCACCGCGTCTGGCACCTGGCTCTCATGCAATCGTGGTGAGTTCTTATGAACCTTTTAGAAGGCTTTCCTAGACTCCTGCTTTCCTTTAACTCAGTTCATCAGATTACGGTGTTATTGTTATGTGGTCTTGGAGCACCAAAGTTTAGATTCATTTGATTTGGGTTCAGATATGCCAGTCCCTTTTTAGCAGGCGTTCCAGGTGATTTGAGTGGTTCCCACTTAGTTCATCTGGGTTGGTGTTTCTCAATTCTTCACTGTAAGATATGAGGCCATTTCTTCCAGACCCTGAACTCTGTGAGGGCAGGAGCTGCCCCTGTGTTTTTTATCAGTGAGTTTCCAACACTTCTGCACAGTACCTAGCACAGAGGACCTTCTTAGTAATATCTGAGGAATATACAAGCTTGCATGTATTGCTAATTATTCTCTCTGCAGCATTATTTGGTAGACAGAACTCAGAACATAAATTGGATCTAGTTTTTCTGATATGACTGTTACTAGTTAATAATTATTTATACTAAGCTTTCCCTATTCAAATCAAGTTACTCTCTCCTTATTGGAATCTAACTGATACAGATGGCAATACTGTATAATGGAAAGAGCATGAACTCTAGAGCCAGAAAACCTCAATTTATTTTTTGGTAAACAAAAATACTAAAGTGTCTGTGGTTGTCTGGACCTCCAGAGTGAGGTAACATTTAGGGAAGAACAGTCCAAACCAATCCAGCTTCTCTGGCAAGATTTTGCAGCCAGACACCCCTTAGGATGCGTCTGTGTGCACATTTACAGAATTCACAGGTGGGGATGGCAGGATCAGGACTGAGGGTATGTGGAGGCTTAACTGATGGGAGGTTACCCAGCCCACACCTGCACATAGGCCTTCTCTAGCAGCAACGCAAGGAAGTCACCTGTGTCCCAACGACCTGAGTCTATTCACATGCAAGAACACCAGCTTCTGTTGTTCAGATGCCATCCTGGCTGGTCTGATGGCCTTCCATCCCCATCCCCACCCACTCTGGCTGGATCTCATTTATAGCTTCACCTTCAAATTACAAGTATTAAATGCAATTAGACTTCCACCTGAGCTTGATGGGGAAACGGAAGGCAAGCTGGTTACCCCTGGATTGGCACCATATATTGAATGGCAGGAATGCCTCGAGTGGGGAATCTGAGTACTCATATGGGCTCTGTCTTTCAAATCCCAAGAAAGTCACTAAAAATCCTAGAATGTGAGAGCCACCAGTTACCAGAGCTCTGTAAGAAGTCAAGCTCGGTATATATCATGAGGGACCTTCCCTTGTCATTGGTTTCTGGGTAAACTGTAGGAAAATTGTGAAGCAGGAAACTAAAGCCAGAAGAACAGTGACTTACGGCCTCCCAGGAAATAATCCTGCTTCCTCTCACTGTCCTTTCCCAGGTATCAGATCAGCATCTCAGTCTGAAGTCTTTCTCTGCCCAATTCTGACTCCTCTCCCTTTTCAATTTTACAAACATTGCCCTCAATATACAATTTGCATTCCTAACTCATCTCGGTCTCTGCATCCTAGAGGACCCAATGGCCATAAATACTGCCACCAATTTAACATGGCATCTAACACATAGCAAGGGACAGTAAATGGTAGACACAATATTATTGGCAGTCATACTGTTATTATTATTTCTCCCGATTAAGAAAAACTAGCAGCCTTTCTGGTTAAGGGAACCCAAAGTGACAAATACACAGGAAATCTGTTCTCAGTCTGACCAGAAATTCTCAGAAGGAACAAATACCCTGCAGGGCTGGCCATGAACAGCAGATCTGGCCCTCAGAGCTACATCAGGAAGATCATTGTTTTATAAATGCTAGCATCATTTGCCATTGTTCTTCTTACAAAGAGGACACGACACTCATTTGGAGTGTGCAAGGCAGCTCAGGTGTCCTGATAAAACAAATGAATTTTAAAAAGGAGAACACTTCATATTTGACATGCTCATCACTTCTTACTTGATGCCGAGCGGAGGGTGTATTGCACCGTTCATTGTGCATGTCAAGACTCGAAGACAACCCAATACAAGTCATGCTGCTCTGAGGTTTAAGACCCTTCAGGATGTTTTGCATACTTGGTATATTGCCACCTTTGGTGTTTTAACATTTATTGAACCCCAGGGCCATAAAACTGTCCTGCTTTTTATAGAGTGCACAGATTCAGAGACTCCCCTACAGCCTAACCCACCAGAGTTTGGAGAGACCTTACTGAAACAGAGCTCTTGATTTGTAACTGAAATGCTACCCTGCTATTAAGTTGTCTAACCATGGCACTGGCATTTTACAGTGGGAGAGATGACCCTCTCCTCCCATCCCCAACACCCCGAAGGCATTTACTGAGTGACTAACTTCTAAGACAACCTGTCCTGTGTCTTGGTGAGTGTCATTCTGAGTTGATTTGTAGATTTCTTTTAACTTATATTTTCAAATTTATTTTCTTCCTTCTTTCTTCTCTTCCTCTTCCTTCTCCCAACTTCTCTTCTACCTTCTTATAGTAAGTGCTGCCTTTTGGGAGCTTTATTTTGTCTGAAGAAGAGTCAAAGACCCTATGAATCATATCATATGACCTGGTGTGCCCTGCCCTATTCTGGTTTATAACCATTACCTAAGTATAAATATTAATAGCAGCTCCTTTCTCTCTTAGATATGGAGTAGGGGCCTTAGCAAAATATAAGTGTACATATATAACCCACTCACACATACCCACACACATACACATGTATACACAAAATGGTAAAACTTTGGAATCATGAGCCATATACAAATTTAGAAAAATGAGGTTGTTTTTATTCATTCATGATCATTTATTACTTATTTATTGTACAGTTCTGTGACATTGCTGGAGAATCCAAATGAGCTGCCAACCTGGATTTGAGGGAGTACAGTCTTGCTTGAAATCTAGGGTATGAGATGAATAACTACTCAGGGCTCTATGTGGTCTTCGGAATGCTTGAAGTAGATCACTGGGTGCTCACAAATGGTCAAAAAAGTCATGGCTCTTGTGGTATATAAAGATGATAGTTCATGCCTGTAGTCCCAGCACTTTGGGAGGCCAAGACGGGTGGATCACGAGGTTAGGAGATCGAGACCATCCTGGCCAACATGGTGAAACCCTGTCTGTATTAAAAATACAAAAATTAGCTGGGCACAGTGGCATGCACCTGTATTTCCAGCTACTCAGGAGGCTGAGGCAGCAGAATCACTTGAACCCAGGAGGCGGAGGCTGCAGTGAGCCAAGATTGTGCCACTGCACTCCAGCCTGGATGACAGAGCGAGACTCTGTCTCCAAATAAATAATAAGTAAAAGTAAAGATGATAGTGATAATGAATGCGAATAGTAATAGCTAACATATTTACTATATGTTTGGGCATTGTTTCAAGTATTTTATATTTACCATACTAACTGATTTAATCTTTACAATAACCTTATCAGGTCAGTACCATTATTATCCTCATGTTACAGAAAAAGAAACCAAGGCACAAGGAGGTTAAATAACTTTCCCATGCTGCAGAATTTTTCTGTTGGAGCACAGAGGCTTACCTTGTATCCTAATGTTTTGGTAGAAAGATATTACAAAGATATAGATATGTGGTCTCTTGCTCTTAGACTTTACCTCTGGTTATTAAACTTGCCACAAAAGTTCTCTTTAATTAGAATGTCTATATAATTTATCATCCAAACAGGGACACTTTTGTGAATGAACAAGGGTATTATTAATAGTTATTTTGGGACATTAGTCATAAATAGAATGATGATGTGGGACAGACCAGGCCATATGGTCACCATACAGCTAAAATTAAGTTCTGAAAAGCTTTAACTCTACTCTGCCTTAAATCCGCACTAGCAAAAACAAAAAATATGAAAAAGGAACTTTACATGTCATGTAGGAATAGCACATAAACACATGTGAAACCATAGGTTGTCTTAAAAAGTAGTTGTAAAGAACTGTGAAGAATCTGAGATTTTATCATGCTTCCAAGCTAACAAGGTAGCCTGCTACAGTTTCACGGATGCTGGTAGAAGACAGGTGACTCCTGGGTCAGTGACAAAGGGCTTTATTACTCATAGCACAGAAAATGGCATAAGCTTCATGGTTGTGTGTATTTTCTCTTGTCCTCTAAGTCCCAAAAAGTGTTGCAAAGTACCGCGGATGTGTGCTGCATTTACAATGCTTGCTTCACAGCTAGCTGAGAAACGCAGAGCTTAGGAAACCCAAATCTTTTATAGTGTGTTGCAAGCAAACCCAGCAGATCCTTGTCCTGGGGAGAGACATTATCTTTATTATGCAGGACAGCAAACAAACCAGTCCATGGCTCCTGGGGGAAGCACTATTTCTATCTTCTGAGGCTATTTGCTCTACAAAGATCTTTGAAATGATAGTTGGTGTCTCTGCTTATAAGATATTTGGAAACATGAAAGACCCATAGAAAATTGTCTCCCAACATCAGCAAGTGCCACAGCATAAGGGGTTGATATGGTTTGGATCTGTGTCCTCACCTAAATCTCATGTTGAATTACAATCCCCAATGCTGGGGGGTGGTGCTTCTGGTGGGAGGTGATTGAACCGTGGGGGAAGATTTCTCCCTTGCAGCTCTGGTAATAGTGAGTTCTCATGAGATCTGGTTGTTTAAAACTATCTGGTGTCTCCCCCTTCTCTCTTCCTCTTTCTTTGGCCATGTAAGACGTGCCTGCTTCCCCTTTGTCTTCTGCCATGATTGTAAATTTCCTGTACAGCCTGCAGAGCTGAGTCAATTAAAAGTCTTTTCTTTTAAATTACCCAGCCTCAGGTAGTTCTTTATAGCAATGCAAGAAGGGACTACTACAAGGACGTTCAGTAAGAGTTCTATTTTGGGGATTTTTGTATTTGATGTGGAATAGACTAGACAACTTTTAGACAACTAGATAATTACCCTTTCCTACCAAATTGGAGATTTCATGAAATTTTTGCTCTCTTTGTCTTGTTTCTGGGTGAGGCTGAAGTTAAGGAAAAAAAAAAAAAATGATGAGACTGAATGACACATAAGTATACCATCATTCTATTTCTGTTTGTTTCTTTTCTGCCTTTAAGACCAAGAATTTTTCAGCGAAGGGTTGGAAAATTAATATTCTTCATTGTTCATGGGTAGATGTTCCTGGCAGAAGATTAACAGATGATTAATGGGAGGGTAGACAGTTATGACAATTAGCAATAAATATAAAAATATGCTGTTCCTACTATCAAAATAATTTACTCTGAGATTCTAAAATGTTTGAAAAATTGAGACACAAAATAAAGTAATCACCCTAGTCTTATTACCTTACCACAACCACCGGTCACATTTTGGTTTATATTCTTTTGAGGTGTGTGTGTATATGTGTGTGTTTACAAACATGTAACCATAGTTGTCAAAAGTGTAGTTTCAGATTGCTTTTACTTTTTTATTTGATGTGGATTCTGTAGGCAATTTTTATAAACATCACTTAAAAAAATTGGGTAACATTACATTTAACTCCAAAATTTACTTACCTGTTCTGCTGTTTGATCTGAAGCCTAGTGTGTAAGATCACTGGCCCTGGAACAGAAATTGTATCTCCATCACTTAAGCTTACTTTCTGATCAAACGAAGATGAAATAATTACCCTTTCTGAGCCTCAATCTCCTCAGCTGGAAAATAAACACAATAATGGCCTTTAAATAGAATTGATAGTGAAACTAATGAGATTAAGATAACATTTATAGGTATATTAACACAGTGCCTGACATGTGACCTAAATAGTAAGTTAACAAGTGCTTCTTCTTATCATATCAGTTCTTCATTATAAACTGTGGCTCAGTGGACGTCTGTGTCTTTTCAAGACCAACCACTATTTCTTCAAAGCAGATTCCTAGAAGTGTAAAGACTGGATTAGGACCAGGGACATTTTTGACATTAGTGACTCCAGATTTGTGTTTAGAAGGTGATCATTCAACAATTGAACAGGTGGAGTGTAAGCTCTGTGATCAGTATCAGGTAGGTGAATCCCATGCATGTTTAATGCTGTCTAGAGCCTTGTGCCTCCAAGATGCACCTATGGCATAAGCAGTTGCCATGATCTTTGACCCTGAATTATGGTGAGCAGTGCAGAATAAAGGATGAGCACTCTTTTACCTGTCTGTCTCTTTAGGAAGATCAGTGGCTCACATCTGGTGTCTCAATGGCTAAACAGTCAAATTTTTCTTCCAAACATGTTCTATTTTGTTGACACAATGTGAAAAATTGAATCTGAATGTCTTTGATTAGGGCATGGGTTCTCCCTTCTCCATATGCTCCTACCTCTTCTATATTTTCTTCTATGATATGGCTTCATACAAAGAAGTTGTCCACTAAGCCCCCGTGACCCCAGGACTGTGCATGAGCACTGTGGCAAGGATAGTGTCTCATTGCTTGTGGTATTCCAGTGCCCATCCTGAGGGCTGGCACATAGGAGGGGTTCTAAGTATGGGCTGGCTGAGGAATCTGGGTGGAAGTGGCTGAGCTACAAGTGCACACAATTCCGATGTACTCTGTGAGCCTTGCATTGTCATTTTTTTTTTCCTCTAAGTCTCAGTTTCCCCATCTGTAAAATGAAGGAATTTAACTGGATAGCCTCAAATATCTCTTTTGGTTGTAGAAGTCTATATGTCTGTTATATCGTTATAATCATGAATTTCTACTTTGTGCCAAAAGGTAAGAAACATGACCCCTCTTTCAAGGAGCTTACTACCAAGTTTGGAAATATATTATTGTTAATTATTTAAGTAAATGCCAGAAATGACACTGGGCTGTATATGAGTAAATACTAAAAGAACAGAGGTACGGTAGGAGCAATTCATTTATCCACTGAGCGTTTATGGAGCACAGGCTATTTATGAGCGAGGTTCTGTCCTAGGCACTGAGTTGATTCAGGGTCAAAGGAAAATGCTATGGAGGCATATCAAGGACTCAACCCCAGCATTATGATCCTGGGAACCTTGAGCTTCACTTTTCATATATGTAAAATGGAGATGAAATAAAAAGCAATGGAGAGGATTTGGTGATGTTTGAAAAATACAGGGTAAATTGAAGGTGAGACAAGTGTTAGTTGCCAATATTACTCAGAAATTTTATTTGTCTGTTGATTTTTCATGCTTAGCATTAAGGAGTGAAAAGCAGGACCTGAAATGTTATTATCTTTGGCCTGGATCATTGAACACCTTTTTTTTTTTTTTTTTTTTTTTTTGAGATGAAGTTTCGCTCTGTGGCCCAGGCTGGAGTGCAGTGGTGCTACCTCGGCTCACTGCAACCTCTGCCTCCCAGGTTCAAGCAATTCTTTGCCTCAGTCTCCCAAGTAGTTGGGATTACAGTTGCCCACCACCACGCCCAGCTAACTTTTTGTATTTTTTGTAGAGATGGGGGCCCTTCTAATCTGGTCTATTTGTGTCCAGTCTTGGTTGCCCCCATTTATACCACAGTTGGAGTAAGCGCCCTAAAATCTCGTCTAACCATGACACTTTCTTGCTAAAATCCCCCACAGAACATGTAATTGAAAAATGGTAGAAGAGCCTGGGGGCTTCACTTGATCTGTGATGTTTTATATTTTCAGTCAGGTAGTAAGTTCACAAGTATTATTTATTCTAGTTATACGTTTTATCCACCTGAAACGTTTCTGAATTAAAAGGTATGTGAGGAGGGAGTACCAAGGACATCACATTTACTGGCTTGTTTCCTGACATACTGCAAACTGAATGGAGTGAGACAGCGTCCTTCAGGGTGGCAGGAACAGGAGGGCTCAGAATTAATTTTGTGAGTCATTTGAGACTTTAAGAAGGTACTATGTTCCAGAAAGAAATCCAACCTGTGTTCATGAATTGGGGTCTTTATTTTCCATACAGCCTTTGACAGTTTTCCCAGAAAGAAAGAAAACAAGTGGAAAAAAGTGGGAAAATTCCCCAAATCTATACATTCACAGCAAGGGATAAAACTGTTCTCATTGCCCAGCTTCTGATTTAAATGCAGGGGAAGGTCCTAATTGTCTCCCAGGCCACAGGCCCTATTCTAATTTATGGAGGGGAGGGCCTGAGAGGTAAATCTCTGTGTCATTTTCTAAGCCACCTAAAATAAGCTCATTAAACTACCGCCCATGAATGGAGGTGTTTTTCCCAGTGTTAAGGTGCTCCCACCCTCATCCCACACCCAGCATCACCCAGGGCACTGCCACTCTGAGATCCTGAGGGCACATCTGACAATGGCGCATTCAGGAAGGCCTTCCTGGATGGGGTAGGAAGGCTGTTTTATGCCCTGTTAATTACTGCAACAATTTATAAAATTAATGACAAACATAAAGCCCTCACAGAGATTGTATTTCAAATGGTATTTACCTGTAACAGAATCCCCTTTGTTTGTAATTCCTGGATTTATGAGCTGTTGCACAACAAAATGGAACTGCCCCTTGTTCCCATGTGGGGCACTGGCTGGAGGACCTCAAACCTGCCATGGACACAGAAACCTATTCAGGCTGGGATAGAGAAACTGTGATCAGACCCACCACCAACCCACGGCGCATCTCAGTTTCACAACCTGTGAGCTTGGGGTTCATGACGGGAGGAGTGAAGTTTGGACGAGGTTATGTAAATTTTCTCTCAGAGAACCTTGGTGCCTGAAAGCTGGAAGGGACCTCAGGCAGGAGCTATTTTGACTTTGTATCCATCATAGGGATGTTCTCACAGCTTCTCTATTTGCATATTCCAGTGACAGGGAGCTCTTTACCTGACAAAGCAGCCCAGATTATTGCCATAGTCTTTTGGTCTCTAGTCTAATCCCTTTCTTTTCCTCCACAACCTTTCTTCTATTTATTTATTTATTTATTGAGACTGAGTTTCACTCTTGTTTCCCAGGCTGGAGTGCAATGGCACCATCTCAGCTCACCACAAACTCCACCTCCCAGATTCAAGCAATTCTCTTGCCTCAGCCTCGCAGGTAGCTGGGACTACAGGTGCATGCTACCACACCTGGCTAATTTTTATATTTTTAGTAGAGATGGGGTTTCACCATGTTGGCCAGGATGGTCTCAATCTCGACCTCGTGATCCACCCACCTCAGCCTCCCAAAGTGCTGGGATTACAGGTGTGAGCCACCACGCCCAGCCCCCCACCAACCTTTTTTCTAAAACCCAAATCTGATCTTGTTATGCTCCAGCTTAAAATCCAATGGCTTCTCTTTGCCTTCAGGGTAAGTCCAAATTTCTCAACAAGGCCTGCAAGCTCCTGTGTGGGTTGTCCTTGCCCTCTCGTCTGCCTGCAGCTACAGTGGCCCCTGTGCGCCCTTCTCTCAGTGATGTCAAACTACTTGCAGTTTCGCTCTTGTCTCTTTTGCAGTAAAATCCCACAGATGCTGGTGAGGTTGCAGAGAACAGAGAATAACATTTATACACTGTTGGTGGAGATGTAAATTAGTTCAACCATTGTGGAAAGCAGTATGGTGATTCCTCAAAGGGCTAAAAACAGAACTACCATTTGACCCAGCAATCCCATTACTGAGTATATACCGAGAGGAACATAAATAATTTTACCGTAAAGACACATGCATGCAGATGTTTATTGCAGCACTATTCACATTAACAGAAACATGGAATCAACCTAAATGCCCATAAATGACAGATTGGATAAAGAAAATGTGATGCATATACACCATGGAATACTATGCAGCCATAAAAAGGAATGAGATAATGTCTTCTGCAGGAACATGGATAGAGCTGGAGATTATTATCCGTAGCAAGCTAACACAGGGACATGAAACCAAATACCACATGTTCTCCCACATAAATGGGAGCTAAATGATGAGAACTCATTGAACATGAAGAGAACAACAGACACTGGGTTCTATGTGGGGGTGGAAAGTGGGAGGAGGGAGAGGAGCAGGAAAAATAACTATTCAGCCCTAGGCTTAGAATCTGGATAAAATAATCTGTACAACAAATTCCCAAGATACAAGCTTACCTATATAACAAACCTGTGCATGTACCGCAAAACTTAAAATAAAAGTTAAAAAAATCCCACAGTAAGACTTACATGATATAAGGGCTGAGAACTTAAATTTAGGGCAGCAAGTGTGAGTATGTTTGTGGAGCTGGAAGACAGCACACTTTTCAGCCTCTAGCGTGGGAGATCACGTGATTAGAGCCCTGCAGAGGGACTGCAGGATGCTGGCAGCACCAAAGAAAAAAGGAAAGCAGGGTGAGTCCCCAGGACCCAGGCAGGAAAAGGTAGAGGGCCTCAGGAGAATCAGATGCTTGAGAACATGAGAAAGTCCCTGCTATTCTCTCAGATGACATTGGAGCTATTGAAGTGTGCTACGCTGAAAGGAGCCATTCTCATCTGACCCGCCTAGAGGCTGGGGAGAAGGAGCTCAGCTCAGTTCAGCTCAGTTCTTTTCTCTGCACAGCAGGTCTGGTTTTCAGTTAGTTTCCAGCTTCAGAGAAAATGGTACCACTAAGCAAAGGTGCTAACTTTATGAGTCTTGGACAAGGAGTTGCTTTTCATTTTCTACTGGGTGTCAGAATACATGTCCTCTGTGAGATACGCAGGAGACCTTCAGTTTTGCATCTTCTGAAGCAGAAGACTGTGTTTATGGAGCAGTTAAAATCTGGAGTGACTGTGTAGTGTGACTGTCCAAAGTGTCTGTTTTAAATGCTCTTGTGCTCATTTCTTAGAAGAGCTATTTTGCACAGAGATCTAAAGAAAAAAGCATGAACTTCAGAGTCCATCAAATTTCAGCTATTTTACTTACTTCTCCTCTGTGGGTCTTGGCTGTAGTGTCTGAAAAATGAGACTGCTGTGTGGAAGAACTCTTTAAGCCTTTTAAGTTATCAGGAGCTGAAATTGATCCATGGTTTTCTCATTGATGAGATGGAGTTAACACTAACGTCTACCTCTAGAGCTGCTCTGTATAAGAATTAAGATAATCTATCTTATAAATATTATAAGGATGATGCTTCTGCACTTTTTAACAGACCACAGTATAAGAAGAAGCTGGGAAGAAAAGGTGCAATTTGTTTACACTGCGGTATAGGAAAGGGAAAGTTAGGATGCTTTTGGCTGCAAGTAACAGAAGACTTAAATTGTTTAAATGATAAGGAAATTTATCACTTTACATATCAAGATGTTTGAAGTAAGGGAGATTCTGGAGCTGGTTAGTTCAGTAGTTCAGTGACGTTATTCAAGCCCACAAAACTATTCTCAGCAGCCTCTAAAGCACAGCTTCATGTTTCATTGTCTAGATGGATTATCCTGTGGCTGTTCTTTTGCTAAGCCTATCACCACCAGATACAGATTGAAATGTGGATGGGAGTAATGGAAGAGTAGAGACTGGACTGGCTTTGGACAACCAGCAGTGCTTGCCCCAGGAGAAACTAATACATACCATACAACCATCTACCCAGCAGGTTTCAAGTCAATGACTACTTCAAAAATAGTTTGGTCTCTGGATGTAGACACTTCCTGGGGTGGAGGGAGGCAACATGATGTATGGGGAGAAGCATGGTGTCTTTAGAATCAACTACCTTGAGTTCAAATTTGGCTCTGCCCTGACCAGGCAGGTTTCTGGTGGCTATGTGTTTAGTCAGTCAAGGAAATGAGTGAAAATCAAAACCATAATGAAATACCACTAAACGCCCACCCATGTGAATGGCTAAAACTTAAGGGACTTACTGGTGAGAGTATAAATTGATATATACCCTATGACTGATTCAGCCATTCTGCTCCATATGGAACAACTAAGGTGGGCCATTTTAGCTTCAGAGCTCTCTGTGGGGTCAGCTGAGGTGGTCCTTGGGTCTGCATTGAGCTCTTGACTTCTCTCTGTTCTAACCCTGTTTTCTGTTCTTCCCTTCCATAGGGATCCATCCTAAGGACATTTCTTAGTAACTATCCTGCATGCTAATCTCCATCTCAGAGTCAAATTCACATAGAATGAACCTGCAACAGGTTGTATGTTTATGCACTAGAATATTACACAGCAGTAAAAGAACACACGATGATACAGGCAACATGGATGAATGTCAAGTGAGAAAAGTCACGCATGAGAGAATGCACACTGTAGGATTCCACTTAAATGAAGGTCAAAAACAGACAAAACAAATCCACAGTGAAAGAGGTCAGAATGATGGTGAACCTTCACATTAGGGAGCCACCTGTGGCACTGGCAGTAGTCTATATCTTGATTCAGAGGGTAGTTACTGCCTCAACATATGTATGCATATGTGTATATAACATGTATATAAATATGTATATATGCTCATATTTAACATTTATTGAGCTGCATACTTACCTGACTGCATTAAGTTATACCTCCATAAAAAATAAAATTAAAAAGCCAGATTGTACTGTACTTGCCTATGACCCTGCTAGTATGTATTATATAGCATACAGCACATGTTATTCTGGATGTGTCTGTGGGGAAGTTTCTGGATAATATTAGTGTTTGCATTTGTTGGCAGAGTAAAGCAGATAGCCCTCCGTAATGCAGATGGGCCTCATCCAATCAGTTGAAGGCCTGAATAGAATAAAAAGGCGGCCCCTCCCTCCAGTAAAAGGGAACTCCATGCCAGCGGGGGACATGGACAATTACATAATCTGACCTTTTTTTTATCTTATTTTTAAATCTTCTTATTTTTGTTGAGGTGTAACTGACTGTTACCATGCCAGGCTTATAGTAAGCATTTGATAAACGTTTTTTTTTGAATGAATAAACAAGCATCTCCCTGGTCTGGCATTGATTCGTTTGGTAGACTTGTCCCTCTACTCTGTGAATTTCATTTTACATAGAAGGAAACCATAGCAGAGAGCAAATCTTAATCCACGGGCATATTGTAAAAATCAAATGAGGTAGCTGAGGAAAACACACTTTATAAACTGTAAACCGATGTATCAGAAACAGTGCACAGGTTTTGAGATTGAACTGCCAGAGGTAAAAACATAAGCTCTACTAGGCTTTACCTGTGCTGCCTTGGGTGCTTACACAACACATCTGTCCCTCAGTTTCTTTATTACTAAAATGGAGGTAAAAAGAGGTCCTCCCTTGTGGGGTGACTATGATAACTGAGATAATCTGAGGCGCTAGAGTAGTGGCTGACAGTCAGACACTGGCCGGTGTTATTACGGAAAGAATTTCTCTGGGGAAGCACCTTTCCTCAAAGCATTTATCTTCTTCCCCTCCCCCACTCCTTTTTCTCTTCCTCATCTCTTCTCTGGAGCCCACTAGGATTTAGGAATCTAGTCATTTACAGCCTTAAATAAATGAGTTTCTCTGAATTGCAACTGGCCCCCAACAAAGGAGATGACCCACCAGGCAGCCTCACACCCCTGAATTCAGGAAGTCTGAGCATCACTTTTTCCATTAAGTAGGAAAAAAGGTGTTAATTGGCTGCTTGTGAAATAGCTGGGCTTCTGCTACCAGGGCAGCCAGGAAGGAGGGGCAGGAATGGTGAGGGGCAGAATGGGGGTCACCTGTGGAAACATTCACTGGTGCTGCGGAGGCCTTGAGGGCAGAACATAATCCCTGAGTAGGCTTTTCCCTCTTGCAGGCTAAGCTGGAAGAAGTGGCCAGAGATGGAGTCAGATTCCAACCAGCAGCCAAGCCCAGCAGGGGCAATGTGGCGAGGCAGGAGGAGCTCTAGGTAGGGGCTGCAGATTCAGCTCTCTCAGTCACTTGTGTTACTGCGTCAAGAGGTACAGGGTCCGGATCATCTGTAAAGTCTCACTGAGCTCCAAAGTTTTGGATTCTCAGAAGGGAAGCTTAGTACAGTAGACTCAGATGAAATGAGATTCAAATCCAACTTTGTCCTTTTGGCAGCTCTGTGTTCTTGGGCAGATGGCATCACCTCTTTGTTCCTTTGCAAAAAGGAATAATAATATTGACAATAGAGGTTTGCTGTAAATAGGAGCTCAATAAATAATAGTCCCAGTGATGGTTAATTTTATGTGTTACCTTCACTGGACTGCAGTGAAGTATGCAGATGTTTGTTCAAACATTATTCTGGGAGTGTTGGTGAGGGTGTTTTGTATGAGAGCAACATTTGAACTGGCAGACTGAGAAAGCAGATTGCCCTTTCTCATGTGGGTGCGCCTCAGCCAATCAGTGGAAGGCCTGAATAGAATGAAAAGGCTGAGTAAGAGGAAACCCCTTCTGCCTGACTGCCTTAACATGGGACATTGGTTCTTTCCTGCCTTTGGACTCAGACTGAAACATCTGCTCTTCCTGGGTCTGGAGCCTGCTGGCATATAGAGGAACCACACCATAGGCTTTTCTGGGTCTCCAGCTTGTTGACGGTGGTCTTGGATCTTGTGAGCCTCCATAATGATGTGAGCCAATTCTTTACACTAATCTCGCTCTCTCCATATGTGTATATATGTGTACACACACACACCTACATATATGTCCTGTTGGTTCTGTTTTTCTGGAGAACTCTGACTAATAGAGTCCCTTTCCCATCTACCATTCATCTTGTCATTTTCTCAGGAAAATGTTCATAATTTTCTTTCACACACCTTTCAGCTCTTACTCTCCACTCCCAAATAAAGCAGTAGCTATTGATAATGAGCAAAAAGTTACCCGCAACAGCATATGTTTCATTTGTCTCATCTTCATTATTTCAAGTGTTTTAATAATTATTTAATTATAGGGACACAACCACCTAGGGAGATGAAGCAGAAATTGTTCTCTTGCTTTTTCTAAAAGAAGCATTAATGAGGTATAACTGACATACAATAACCTGCGTTTATTGAAAGTGTACAGTTTGGTGAATTTTGAGACATACACACACTGGTGAAACCATCAACACGAACATACCCATCCCCCTCTCGTTTCCTCATGCTTCCTCATCATCTGTTCAATGGTTTCATAACTACTGAGGACCAGAAAGGAAGTGCCAGTCTCCTGACACTCAGTCTAGTGTTAATTCTAAGAGCCTACTTTCAACCATCCCCAGAAGAGGCGAGGGAACCATTTATTAAGCACATACCATGTATGAAGCCCCAGATACAAAACAATGCTTTGGTCAACAATGGACTACATATATGATGGTGGTCCCCTAAGATTATAGTGAAGCTGAAAAATTCCTATTGCCTCGTGACATTGTTGTCATCATAAAGTCACATAGCACAACACATTTCTCACCTGTTTGTGGTGATGCTGATGTAAGCAAACCTACTGTGTTGCCAGTTGTATACACGTGTGCGGTAATGTCCTAGGTCTTCACATATGCTCTCCACTCACTGACTCACCTAGAGCAATTGCCAGTCCGCAAGCTCATTCACAGTAAGTGTCCTGTACAGGTGTGCCAGTTTCTTAATGTTTTATGCCATATTTTTACTCCACTCGTTCTAGGTATAGATATGTTTAGATACATAAATACTTACCATTGTTTTACAATTACCTACAGTATTCAATACAGTAACATTGTGTCCAGGATTGTAGCTTAGGAGCAATAGGCTATGCCACATAGATATAGGACACACGCACACAAGCACACTGGGTGAGTGGCAGCCCATACCACCTAGGTCTGTGTAAGTACTTTCTGTGATGTTTGAATAATGCTGCATCACTTAATGATGCATTTCTCAGAATGTAACCTTGTTGTTAATAGATGCATGACTGTATATGTAGCTTATTTACATATAGTAGCCTCAGTACTTCCTTTAGCTTCAGGTGTCTTCTCTCTGTGAATGTTTACCTTGATCCCTGACTTCTTCCTAAGCTCACATATCCAAATATATTCTTCACCTTTCCTCTGGGATGTGGAAGAATCTCGACTTGAACTTGCCCAAACCATAGCTTTGTTTACAACCTGCCCCCGCAACCTCCAATCTATCCTTTCCCAGTCTTTTCATTCACCATATACTCACATGCTCAAGACAAAACTTTTGAGTAAACTCTGATTCTTCCCTTCCCCTCACCTATGACAGCTAATCCATCAGAAAGTCCTATTAGCTGTTTCTTCAGGCGACTTCCAATCTCGCCCTTACATTCCATGCCCACTGCCACCACCCTGGTCCAAGCAACCATCACCTCCTACTGGTGTCTTGCTTTCACCCTTGCCCAACCTTTACTGTTTTTCTACATGTCAGCCAGTGAAATTCTTAAATCAGATCATAACACTCCCCTTCTTAAAACTTCCCAGTAGCTTACCAGCACACTTAGAGTAGTCTTACATTTTACTCAGCCTCATAAAGTTCTATAATGACCTGGCACCTTCAGGAATGAACACACACACACACACACACACACACACACACACAAGCTACTGTTCTTCTGACCTTCTGATTGCTTGAACATATGAAGCTTATCACTGACTTAGAGTTTTTGCAGGTTTTATTTTCTGCCTAGAGAATACCACACTCTCCTTATCTAGAAATAGCTTAATTTTTATTCTTTCCTAAAGTTTCAGCTGAGGAACAGGAATGGAGGTTATCACCACCCGACATTATGTTGTTATTTGTTTGATTACTTGTGTGTTGCTTGTCTTCCCTCTTGAGAATGAGAGTATAAACCTTCTCTGTTTTATTTACTTACATAATTACTTATGTATCTCCAGCACTTAGAAAAATACCTGGCATATCCTGGATGCTCAATCAACTATTTGTTGAATAAATAATCAAACAATAGGCCATCCATTAATCATTGCAGATGTTAGTCATCTTTACAGTCAAATACTTCTCTGTTGCTATATAAAAAATCAATAACTCGTCCTAATTCTTCCCCTCGCCCCATTGTTTTGCTTGGCCATGTGCTCTGCACAGTGATGAAGGCTTTAAGTGTTTTAACTTCTTCATTTTCCTACTCCCTTGTGGAATCTCCCCCACAGCCCACCCCCCTGCTCTCTCACACATGTATACTTTCTGGGTTTTGCTGAGTAAATTCAGAATGTTGATGCTATTATCCCATATTTTCTTAATCTGCCTCTTCTGTTTCAATAATCCTTACTTAACTCATATTACAATTCCCAGTCAAGCATTCATCATTCTCTTAGATTTAACCATGAATTACTACAAGATTTATTGCCCACCATTCTTTCTTGTATTTGTCATCTTCCCTATCTTGAGACTTTGGTTTAATGAGTTTTCATTTGGCCAGAGTTCTTCCTCAAGTAATTTCCTCAGCTAGAGGTATGGGCACATACTCTTTGAATTCTTCAATGTCTGAAAATTTCTTTTAATAACAACAGCAGCAGCAGCAACAACAATGTATACAGCAGTAATTCATGCTGTGTCTGGGCAAAGGGGCAATGACAGCGAACAGTCAAGGTCCTTGCCCTCATGGAGCTTACATTTTTTTTTCCTGTGGCTTTGCTTTTGTGTTAGTGGAGTAGACTGGCTTGTACTGCAGGAAGCAGAACCACTCAAATTTCGAAGGCTTCAAAAAAGGAGTAAGTTTCGTTTTTGCTCATACCAAGTTTGCTGCTGGTCTCAGAGGTTATCAGGGAGATTGTCTTCTATGTGATAGTTCAGCGTTTCTCTCTGTATCAATGCAAGCTTCCCAGATCACAATGGCAAGGGGAGAAGGTGCTAGAAAGTCTCATACCACCAGTAAATATTACTCAAGTTACAGACTCATTTTCATTCACATTCACTGGACCAAAAAATCTGCATGACCATGTCAAATAGCAGATGTGTAGAGAAATGCCAATCTCTCTGTGTGCATGGAAGGTAAAGAACTAGGGATTTTGTAAGCATCATGAGTAGCTACCTCAGCCTGCCCTTAAATTTCATGTCTTGGCAGAATATATCATTTGCTTGAATATCATTTATTCTCTCAAGAATCTAAAAATTATAATTTAGTGTCTTTGATTACTAGTACTGCATATGAGAAGTCTTAGTCTCAGTTTCAATCTAAGACTTAGAAGAGATACATGCAAAACTATGTCTAGATACATATGTACGTACATACATGCACATAATAATGCATGAGATAGTCCCCCCTTATTCATGGGGGATATGCTGCAAGACCTCCAGTGGATGCCTAAAATCATGGATAGCACCAAGCTTTATATATGCTATGTTTCTTCTTATATATACATACCTGTGATAAAATTTAACTTACAAATTAGGCACAGGAGAGAATAACAACAATAACTAATCATAGACTAGAATAATTATAACAATGACTATAATAAAAGCTATGTGAATGTGATCTTTTCAAAATATCTTACTATACTGTAACTTGAGCAATTGAGACTATGGAATGTGAAACTGTTGATAAAGGGGGACCACTGTAGACACACACATACACACACACGCGCGCGCACACACACACACACACACACACACACACACACACACCCCACACGTTATATAGATCTCAGTTTATCCCTCCATCCATCCATCCATCCATGACTATGTTAGTTCAGGTCTGCCAAGACAACACGAAGATTGGATTAGATATGTAGGAGACTTACTGGCACGGGAGCAGGAGAAGCCTGGGAGAACCTTCAGATCATGATGTTGC
This sequence comes from Sapajus apella, assembly GCF_009761245.1. Lineage (NCBI taxonomy): Eukaryota > Metazoa > Chordata > Mammalia > Primates > Cebidae > Sapajus > Sapajus apella. The sequence continues at coordinate 30,318,804 of NW_022436976.1, read as the reverse complement.
TCTGAAACCTGTGGAAGGAGAGAGGGAAAGGAGAAGAATTAGATTGGAGTCATCTCTGACTGTGGCACACTTCCAAGGAAGGTTTGGCCAGGCCTGCGGGATACCCTCAAGACAAAGTTGTCCGTTGGAAGAGTCCCATATCTTGCAGGATTAGCCTGCTATAGGATCCCTGCCATGCTTAGTTATTGCATGCAGCCTGCAGGAAGCATAGATTGTGCATAAATTTAGTGGTGGATTCAGAGGGGCTGCAGATGGGGCCATCCGTTAATTATGTTTTCTGCATCAGGAGATCTGAAAGGCTGCCACATTTTCATGGCTGCCACAAGAAGCTTACAAATAGGTTTTTTTTTTTTTTTTTGAGTTACGTAATTTCATCAGGCCATGTCTAGTGTGTGTCACTTGAAAATCATTCCTATTTAAGTCATAGTACATCTTTTTCATATGAAGTTTCATGTCTTTTCTAACCTCAGTAAAACATCTTTAATTTTAATTTCCTGTTATTCTCCTCCATCTGTTTCTTGGGCCCCTTTTGAAACTATTACTTCCATAATATATTGCCTACATATGCCTTTCATGTCTCTTACCTTTTTACTTAAGATTTTCAATTTTTTGTATTTTTTGCGGTGGATTGGGGTTACTTCCTATACCTAATTTTTAAAAATGCTCTGTTTTAAACCTTCTGTTAAATCTTAAAATTCTGAAATGATGCCTGAAGTACCACAAGTACATTTTTATGCTTTCACAATATCTCCTTAAGAATTCTAACTATATCTTGCTTTCTTAAAAGCTACCTTGTTCTAGTTCTTGGGATTTGTCTTCTTACTTCAATGGCTTTGATCCCTTTTAAAATAATGTCTACTGTTTAAATGCTTGATTTGGAGGATATACGCACTAGGCATTGGGGTCTTTTGGGATAGGGAGATTGACAGGCAGTGTAAGATAAGGAGAAATATCTTCTCTATTAGGCTGCAGATGACAGGTTCTTTAATATGGGGTAAGGTTCAGAAGCTTCTTTGTTCTAAAGTCCCAGTGGAATCGGGGTGTCCTCAGCCCCACATTGCTACTCCTCTTAGACATAGTTACCTATGAGAATAGCTACCTCTCCTGGAGCTGCACATAGCTAGTTGAAGGAATGGCTCCCATCTTTGATCCTAGGGGATTCACCAGGCTTTCCTCCCTGGACCTCATAATTGATGTCTTCAGATTTTTCTAGAGGGGCAATCTTCTGTTCAGGTGGAGTTTTGGGTCCTTCCTTTGCTATCACGATCAATGAATCCCTCATCCTGTATCTTCTTTCCAAGTATTTGAGGTATCAGCCATATGTGGCTCCTTCTCTAGCCTATTACAATCAGCCAAGTTAATTTTGGTGGTTGGTTCACTCTTAGGGAGTTGGAACAGCAAGAGGATCCTGAGCACAGGTTCTGGTCATTATTTTGTAGAATCCCCCAATAATTTCTCCTAATTCTTGATAATTAAATGCCCCTCCCATCTTGTCTTTTTGAGCCCCATTATTGTCTTCTTTATTCATATTGGCATGTTAGGTTATTTCTATCAAAGAAGTCTTACAAAAGGAGAAACAATAGTTTGATTTTGTTACTGTCCCCAAACTTACTATCCCCAGTGCAGATACCCTACCTGATGTTGATCATTGCATGTCATAAGTCTAGGGTCAGCAGACTGGGGATAGCCCTGGGAATTGGCACCAAGTCTGTCATGATTGGAGTAACCCCCACAAGAAAGATGGGGAGGCAGGCAGGGCATAGTGGGAGGGCATATTTTTCCGGAAGTCAGGGAGTAGGCTGGGACCTATAATTGTTGCTTGTGAAAGCAGAAGTCTTATTTTGAGATGCTACCTTTGAAATGCCTGTGTTGTTTAAGTCTCTGTCTTGATGACTGGCAGTGTTGCTTTTCCAACCAAAAAGTTTAACAGGCGTGGACTGAGTGCCAAGTCCCACGCAAAGCATTTTATATGCGCTAACTCATTCATTCCTTACCACAACTCTGTGTTGTTATCTTCATTTTACAAACGGGCAGACAGGGCTCAAAGAGAAGAGCCCAATTAGATGGCAGAATTGGTGTTTGAATATGGTTTAGGTGATTCCAGTGTCCACGTATATGCTGTACGTCACTGCTCTGTGTTCCTTACCCGCCCATGCTGTGTTTAATTTTGAGTTGACTTTTGAAAGGTGAGTGAGATTTCAATAGCAAAGAAGATATGGAGGGCTGTCCAATTTGAGATACCAGCACATGAACAGGCAGGAAGGCAGGTGTAGATAGAAAGGGAGATGTTGTTCTATGTGATTGGATTATAAACTATACAAGAGAGTGCTGTTATAGGGAGAAATTAGATTTGAAAGGTAAGTTAACTCCAGATAGTGAAGGATCCTGTAACTTTTAAGCTGTGGAATTTTAGGCAAGTTATTTCATCTCTCTGAATCTCAGATTCTTGATCTGGAAAATGGGGATGAAATGCCCATCTTGATTTGTGTGTGTGTGTGTGTGTGTGTGTGTGTGTGTGTGTATGTGTATTCATAAGCTCACATCCACATAGATGTGCATAAAGCACCTAGTAAGCACTTAATGAAAGTTGATCCTCCTCCCTGTTTTTCAGGAGCTGCAGCTGCAGCTGGCTGGTTGGGGGTGGGTGGGAGGGTTGGGGATGGGTGTAATGGAGGGCTGGCAATGTTTTAGCAGCTCCTGAGGCCCCAGGTTTCTTCCAATCCCAGCAACCTCTTCATCATTTGAGCAATCAGCCTCAGGCCCATTTGGTGTTAATTATGGCAACCCAGGCTTCTCTGTGTGAAGGAAACAGTTCCTCATTTCTCTCATTAAAGTAAAATATGACCCAGTTTTATGCCTGCGTATTTTGTTGCTGAGATTACGAGAATCATCCTTTCTGTTTATATGGAACGGAGAAACGTTACACCAGGAGGGCGGCCTGGGCCCCTGAGCCTGGGGAATAGAAAGCAGATGTTGTCCTCACTGTTATTTTCCTCCTAGCCCTACTCCCACCCTCCTCCTCTCATCTCTTCTCCCTCTGAGAAACATAATCCTCATTTCAGATCAACACAAGGTAAGAGGATTGTAGGAGAATAAACTCATATTCACTGAGCTCTGTACCAGGTGCCAAATCCTATAAACACGTTCCCAGAAGCTTCAGGGGTAGTTGGTATTAATCCTTTTTAAAAATTGTATATCTTTAAGTGTACAACATGATGTTTGGATATACACATACATAGTGAAATGATTACTGTAGTCAAACAAATTAACATATCCATCACCTCACACAGTTGGCTCTTTTTTATGTACTCTCCATTCTTAGCAAGTTTCCAATATACAATACAATATTATTGGTTATAGTCCTGCTGTACGTTAGCTCTCTAGACTTATTTGTCCTATAGAATTGCAACTGTATATACCCTTTGACCTATTAATCTTTTCTCACTCTCTATTCCCTCAAACCAAAGTCTTTCTGTGGTCTTGAGGTGTGGGAGAAAAACTAACCGTGATAGTTATAGGTGCAATTACAAACCTCTGTGCACTGCCTTGTGGGGCACACAGACTTTCACATGTATTGTTCTAGCAGATCTTCACCCCGGGGAAAGTGACTGGGGGTTGCAAGAACTCAGGAATTTGTATAACTGAGTTAGTAATGGAGACTTTGAAAGATTTTAAGCAGGGAATTGACAATGTAAGATGTATGCTTTTGAAGGATTGCTCTGGTAAGAGTCTGGAAATGGGTAGGAGGAAAGTGACAGCAGAAGATATATATATATATATATAAATCATCCCAAACATGGAAATAAGGCAAAGAGGTCTGCATGTGTTATCATTGTTATACCAGAGCATTGTCTAACAGGTACACTTGAGGGAAATTTAATTCTCTATGGCAGGGATTGACAAACTTTTACTGCAAAGGACCAGATAGTAAATATTTTAGTTTTGTGGTCCATATGGTCTCTGCTGTAGTTGATCAACAATACCATTGTGGTATGAAAACAGCCAAAGACAATATGTAAATGAATGAGCATGAATGGTGTAAATAAAACTTTATTTACAAAAACAAAAGGTGGCTGCCAGCTTCTACTCTATAGGAATGTACTTTTGTTTTGAATTAGAACCCCGGCTTTGCTAAATTACATGCTGGTTTGTAAAATTTTTTTCTAATGGAGATGCAAATAATCTCAGCCTGTTAATAAAACAATTCCAAAGGCTATGGCTTTATTGTCTTGAAGGACATTAACCAGTTTTTTTAAACCTAACAAGAAATCTTATTCCAACATTCTTTCTGCAGTGCTTATATAGTATAAATACTCAGCCCTTCGCCTATGCTGCAAGCCAGATCTACCATCTGGCTGGTTCCCTCATTAATGCGTTAAATAAATCTTTAACACATGTTCACTTTATATTTGTATGACAGTCATATTTTATTTTAACTCTCCGAAAGTTATACTGTACTTTAACAGTGGACAGTTTTAGGATAAGATTGTTGGAGTAGTTCAGAAAAGACACAGAGGTGATAGAGATGGAGACTCTGAGATATTTTCAAGATGTTTAAGAGATATAGTTGATAGGACTTGATCATTGATGATATGGAGGAGTGAAGAAGAGGATAGAGAGTGAATGAATGAATCATATCACAAATATAGCTTGATATGATGACTAATAAGTGACATTGCTATTTATAGGGCTAGGGAATACTGTTACAGAATATTCCCTGATTCTTCAGAAGTTTATGGCACTGTCAGTAATCTGCAGAATAACTAAGGTTCTTCCAGGTGTGTGCCTTCTCAATCAATCCAGAAGTCCTAGGATCTGATCACATCGGGCCATATTACTGTTGATAAGAACTGTTCCTTAACACTGTGTCTTTTTTTCCCAAGCATTTTCTTGTTTTATCCTAACCCCATCTAGGAATGCTATCTGAGTTTCCTTATTAACTCTATTTTGGTGAGAAAGTTTAACAACTTAGCCAAGACTACATAATACAGAAGATGAGAATCTAGAACCTGGCCCTCGTGAGCCATGGTCTAGTGATGTTTCAATGGAAATTTGGAAAAAAAATCTCAGTAACAGCTTACTAGGCTGTGAACTCTCTGAGGTCAGGGACCATGTCTGGTTTTGTCCACTATTATACCCCTGGCATATAGTAGATGCTTATCAAATATTTTAAAAAAGGAATATATGAATGAACTCAGTCACTGACAAAAAACATTATTTTGAGAGTCAAGGAGTCTGGGTCTGCAACTGACTTGTTAAGAAAATCCCTTCCTTTCTCAAGATCTCATTTTCCCCCGCTACAAAATGAGATGGATTGGACTAGGCAATACTGGAGGTTCCTTCTAATTCTAAACACCTATAAATTAGGAGAGCAGTCCAGGACCCATCATGTCAAGTGAATTTTGAAGGAAATAATTTTGCTTTTGTGTTCTGAGGGAGAGCCAGGGGGCTGTATTTTCAATCTCAACTGTCTAGGTGTCTGAGACTGAGTGTTTTCTGAACCAAAGCTTAGGGAGTCTCTTGGATTAGAGAAGAATGAAGTCTTCCCTGTTTCTTAAAATAGATAATGATTATTTCTAGAACTAGTGAGGACCTTAGATTGGGAGATAACATTTGTTGTTATTACAGCATTTCATGGCATTTCCAGCAGCTCCTGAAAGGAGAGAGAGAGAGGTGTTAGAGGGCACTAGGACTAGAACTGACTATGATGCTTGCAGACATGTGGTGGAGTGGGCAGAATCCTAGGTGGAGAGCCAGTAGAATTCAACCTTGCCGCATAGTAGCTCTGTGAGATGATCAAGTCTCTTTGCCTCCTGAACCTTAATTTCCTGTCTGTAGAATACAAAGTAAGGGTTCCACAGGAAGACCTCAACATCAGTCTGGCTGCTGGGAGGAAGCAGGCTCTAGCTTAGATGGTTTGAGAGAGGTTAATGAAGAACCTAATCATGGGGATGTGGGCAGGGTTAAGGGAACCAATATGAGATGTTGAGGTGCCCAGAGGCTAGTAAGAATGGGAAGCTATTACTACTCAAGTGGGAACAGGGAGGGAGAAGAATAGGTTTCTGGGAGCCCACCAAGAACTGGAGGAAGGGCCACCCACAGGAGGTATAGTCAAGGAAAGGCTTAGCCTCTTCTAGAAATGTATACCAAGGCAGGGAGGGAGCCAGAGGAATACCCAGGCCTCTTTCTCTTCTGCTCCAATTTCCTGCAGGCACCGCTGAGTCATGCAGCATGAGGGTCATCCTGAGTAGCACAAAGCAGGGAAGAGAGAGTGGAGAATAGATCTGGGAGGGGGTAGAAAAATGGCAAAGAACCAGCCCAGCCTCTGAGTCCCCTTGTCACCTGACCATTATGTCATCCTGTGAAACCGTCAGCCTCCCTTCCTTAACCAATCTCTCTATTCCAGCCACATCACAGGACAGTGTGTTTGGGGAGCTTTGCAATATTTAACATTTCTGCCTAGATGCTGGAAAATCAAGGGGTAAATGAGGACTGCCTCTAGAGGCCAACTCAGGCTTATGTGTCCCAACGTATGTCTTTAAAAAAAAAACTTTTATTTCAAGTTTGGGGATACATGTAAAGGTTTGTTATATAGGTAACATGTTATACGGGTAACATGTCATGGAGGTTTGTTGTACAGATTATTTCATCACTCAGGTATTAAGCCTAGTACCTGACAGTTAATTTTTCTGCTCCTCTCCTTCCTCCCACCCTTCACCCTCAAGTAGACTTCAGTGTCTGTTGCTCCCTTCCTTGTGTTCATGACTTCTCATCATTTAGCTCCCTCTTATGAAAGAGAAATGTGGTATTTGGTTTTTTTATTCCTGTGTTAGGATAATAGATGCTAAGGATAATGGCCTCCAGCTTTATCCATGTTCCTGCAAAAGACATAGTCACATTTGTTTTATGGCTGCATAGTATTCTATGGTGTATCTGCACCACATTTTCTTTATCCAGTCTGTCATTGATGGGCATTTAGGCTGATTCCATGTCTTTGCTACTGTGAATAGTGCTGCAGTGAACATTTGTGTGCATGTGTCTTTATGGTAGAGTGATTTATATTCTTCTGGGTATGTACCCAATTATGGGTTGCTGGGTTGAATGGTAGTTCCATTTTTAACTCTTTGAGGAATCGCCATACTGCTTTTCACAATGGTTGAACTAATTTACACTCCCACCAACAGTGTATGTTTCCTTTTGTCTGCAACCTCCCCAGCACCTGCTATTTTTAGACTTTTTATTTAATAATAGCATGTAGTAGTTTGTTCTCACATTGCTAAAAAGTACTGCCTGAGACTGGGTAATTTATAAAGAAAATAGGTTTAATTAGCTTATGGTTTCACAGGCTGTACAGGAAGTATGGCTGGGAGGCCTCAGAAAACTCATGATCATGGTAGAAAGTGAAGGGGAAGCAAACACATCTTCCATGGCCAGCAGGAGACAGAGAAAAAAGGGGGAAGTGCTACACGCTTTTAAACAACCAGATCTCATAAGAAGTCACTCACTATCATGAGAATGGCAAGGGGAAAATTTGCCCCCATGATCCAATCACCTCCCACCAGGGCCCTCCTCCAACACTGAGATCATAATTCAATATGAGATTTGGGTGGGGACACAGAGCCAAACCATATCATAGCACCCACAAAGATCTCAAACAAATTTACAAGGGAAAAACAACCCCATTAAAAAGTGGGCAAAGGACATGAACAGACATTTTTCAAAAGAAGACATACATGCAACCAACAAGTATATGAAAAAAATATCAATATTACTGATAATGAGAGAAATTCAAATGAAAACCACAATGAGATAACATCTCTTATCAGTCAGAATGACTACTATTTAAAAGAAAATGTGTGTTTTATTGTCTGTTTTTCCTCTAGACTTAACTCAGTGAAGTCAGGGATGATGTCTGTGTGGAATCTGTAACTCCTAGTACAGGGCCTGGCTCAAGACAGTCTCTCAATAACTATTTGTTGAATAGATGACTACATGAATGAGTGGTCATGTTTTTCATGATTCCTTTCCTGTCTCTGGCCTGTGACAGCATAAACTACTCCCTCCTCTGTGCTGCCTCTACATATCTTACTTCCCTTGTGGTGCTGCATTGTGATGGCTGTGACTATGAGCTCCTCAAAGGTAGGAAGCTTATTTCAGGCAACACAGTTTCCCCAGTATGATGAGGCCTGGCAGAGATCAAGTGCTCATTATATGTTCCTCGAATTGACTGAAAATATTTATTCAGCTAGTCTAGGCTCTGTAGAGGAGCTGAGAGCTCCATCCCTTATTCTAGTTAATCTCCTGCTTCCTTTTCTTCATCTCTGCCTGCCCACCCCCAGGCACATCCTCACTGGCTTGTTGTAAATTCCATTTCTTGCATCTTGATAGGTTAGTTCTTGGCAACCTGACCTGAGCATTCAAATAAATCATTTCCTGGGATTTTGAGGTGCCTCTGGCTATTACAGGACTAGCTTTTAAAGGAATACAATAAGAAGGTTCACTGAGTACCGCTTATGTAAAAAAGGACTTATAAAGAGGAAAGCACTGGTTATTGATACCCCTTTACAAGCCAAGCTGTATGGTTGGAGGGTGACAGCCCTGGTGTGTGCTGAGTACCATGCTCCATGCCAGGGGCTGGAGGCACAGAGGGGAAGACAGACGTCCTAGCCCTCATGGGATTACATTTGAAAGGGGGAAGATATTACACTATATTATAAATGTCTTTCCATCAATTCTTGGAATTTACCAAATTGTCCTATAGGCATACCTGCACATCTACAACATGATAGGTGTACAATTTGCATTTTCATCAATGGGGAAAGAATAAGAAAAGAATAAGGAAACTCTGTACCCTGACAGGGAAGGATCTCCAATGTAGAATACGAAATGACCAGAGCAAGGAGAAAAATGAGAATGTACACTTGGCCCTTGAACAAAACAAGTTTAAACTTCATGGGGCTGCTTATTCCCCTAAGATAGTAAGGCCAACCCCTTTTTCTTCCTTCTGCTCAGCCTGTTCAACGTGAAGATGATGAGGATGAAAATCTTTATGACGATCCACTTCCATTTAATGAATGGTAAATATATTTTCTCCTCCTTGTGATTTTCTTAACATTTTCTTTTCCCTAGCTTACTGTATCATAAGAATTCAGAATATAATACATATAATCCACAAAATATGTGTTAATCAACTGTTATTGGTAAGGCTTCCCATCAATAGTAGGCTATCAGCAGTTAGGTTTTGGGGGATTCCAAAGCTATATGCAGAGTTTTGACTGTGAGAGGGGTTGGCGCCCCAATCCCCGAGAGGTTCAAGTCAACTGTAGTCTGCTCTTTTCATGTTAGAAAGAAGGAAAGTCAGAATACATGTTTTTGTTTGTCTGAAGTGAGTCTAGAAGGATACACAAGAAATTAATAAAAGTGGTTACCTATGTAGGTGAGGAGAGGCAGATTGGATGGGGGCAGGATTATAGCCAGATGTTCATAGTTGTACCATTTTATGTTTCAGTTTTTGAAACGTAGAAAAATTACTTGATTACCTTTGATGTGACGTAATAGGGAAAGCATAGGCTGCCCATAGGAGGAGCACATTATCTAGTCTGAAGTTAATGGGGAAGCCACCCTGGAGGAGGTGACATTTAATCTGAGGTCTAAGATCAGTTGGAGTTGGCCAGAAATGGGGAGTGGAGAAATTCCCTTCAGGCAAAGAGAACAGCCCTCTGAAGACCTTAAAGTGAGAGAGTGTGGGGAATTCAAGGAACCTAAAGAAGTCCATTATGGCTGGGCAGAAATTATAAGGTTTGGGATTATGATAGGAGGAGAGGGATTGATATTTAGCAAGGACTAACTTTTGATTGTATCAATGGCAGCTGCTGCCTACACATGCCATGGGTTCCCTATGTAGCAGGCACCTTACTAAGCCTGTCGCAGGCAAGCTCTTATCCATTCCTAACATGAGCTAGACACTTAACATTTCCAGACAGAAACAGGAGCTCTGAGAGTTTCAATAACTTCCTGGGTCAAGGAAGACGCAGACGGCAAGCCAGGACATCAGCTCCTCCGCACAGTCATCTATGCAATTCATCTGAACTCATAGATGAGATGCATGGGTAGCCCCTAGTCCGGGGACAGACATATTACAGGGACATGGCCAATCTCATCTACTGCTAATTGGTGGTTCTCCAGGTCTGGGAAGACTGCTCGAACCATCCCATAAGCCTGGTGGAAAGGGTTGAGTTTGAAAGAAAATAAAACTCAGCAGCTTCAATTCCTTACTAAGAGATAAAAAAAAAAAAAAAAAAAAAAAAAAAAAAAAAAAAAAAAAAAAAAAGATTCTGAAGAAAGGGATTGGTGGAATGGTATTAAATCCAGATCTTCTACATATACGATTCCTAAACCCCTCTTCTTTTCTGGCCCAGGAAGTTCATTTAATGAAGGTGAGGCTGAGCAGAGTGGCATTGAGCACCAGCTCCCTGCCAGGCACTCTGCAGGCCAATGCCACCTACCTGGTCTCAATTACTCCTCACCAGGACTAGAGTTATCCCCATTTTACAGACAATGAAACTGAGGCTAAAGACAGTTAACTGGTTTGCTCGAGTTCATAAAGGCAGGAAGTGTTGAACCAGGACTTGAACCCTGGTTTCTGGATGAATGACAGAGCTTTTGTATTCTAACATATACTCCGGTGATCAGGAGATGAGTAGGGTATGAAGAGAGCTATGATTCAGCCTAAATCTGTGGCTTGGTGAGCACACAGATGAGGGGCTGAGTCATTTTAGAAAGATGACAAGGTGACCCTTGATTGGAGTCCTAAGGAGCATGAAGCTGTTGGCCAGAAGGAGAGGAGAAGAAATGGTGCTCCAGGAAGAGGGGCCAGCAGGACAAAGCTTTGGGGGCATAGGACCTGTGGCTCCTGTAGGAAGTCTGTGCTCTAGGGTGGCAGTGGCAGGAGTGTGAGGGGTGGAAAGTCAGAGGAAGGGCAGGCTGTTGTTAACTGGACCTGATTTAAAACATGCCCCAAATGTTATCTTGTCCCTAAGCAAGTCCATTTTTTTCCCCTCTAATTATAAATGAGGAGAGAGAAGCCACTGAAGGCATTTTCCTTTTTAACCAGGTTCGCAATGAAAGGACACAGATGGCTCATGGCTTAGGGAGGATCGTGTATCAGGTCTGGAAGGTCTCCAAAGAGGGGTCTTCCAGGAGGCTGCAAAGCACCACCAGCGTGCTCCCTGCTTCTGTCTCATCCCCCTGTCCCATTTGCTTTCTCATTTGTTCTGTGTCCAATCGCTGTTCCCACACCTCATCAATTTCTCTGGCTCACTGAGAATGGTCCACTTCCCTCCCGCAGAGACCCCCAGAGCCTGGTGCTGAAATCAGAGAGCTGGACTCTATTTGTCCTGATAATCTGGGGACAGATAAAGGCCATTAACGCCTTGCTTAATTATGAACACCCAAAGCAGGCCTACTTGTCATAGACCGGCAGAGCTGGGAGGAGACATGTGGTGATCCAGGCTCCATCCTATTTTATTTCTTTTCTGTAAATGAATTAATATGTGAAAGCTCTTGGAACTGGGCCTAGCACATAGCAAGTGTTTTGAAAATGTTTGCTATTATTGTTATCAGTGCTGTCACATTTATAGGTGGAGAAGTAGAGGCCCAGCGAGGATTGGGGGCTTGCCCAGTTACACAGCAAGTGACAGGCTACAGTGGCACTGGGTCCAGGCCAGGACTATTTCCAAGGCCTCTTGCTACCCTGGGAAGGCTCCCCAGGCTTCCTTTACACCCGGCAACTGACATTTTGAGCCCCCGTCTGGGGTCAGTTTTAAGAAAAGGCAAGCAGGAAGCTTCTTATCTGCAGGAATGAATGACAAGTTCTATCCTTCTTCATAAAAAAAAAATCTCTGATTTGATCTCATCCCTTAGTAGCACTGTACTATATAGTTATCTCCATTTTCTGGAGATACACACTTTTGTATATACTCAGAAAAAACTGAGTATATACATACCATACCTAGAGACCAGGTTTTAGAAGGTGCTCAATACATTTCACTTCCCATGGGTGGGCACACACCTCTGATGAGTGGAAATGTCACATTGAAATTTTTCCCCCACCTAACATCAGTCTTTTGTCCCTCCCACAGTGAAAAATGAGAAATAATGACCAGGAAAGTGAGAGAAACCCCAGTTGGGTGGGGCCCAAAAGTGGTCAAAGCTGGAAGATGAATGGGATGAAGGGTGGTCAGCTGTTGGGTCAGATGAGAGTGCCTTGGGCAGAGGGAGAGCACCCATTTGTCTTGTCCTTGGACATTTATAGTAAACTCATCCCTGCTCCTGACTTTATGAAGTGTCTATACTATCTGCTGCTGAGAAGAATGTCCAAATAGAATCCAGGCATGCTGACTAAGAGGATTTCTGTACCAGTCTGAGAAAGGTGGGTTGGGGCCTGGGTCATCAGGACATCTTCAGACAAGAGAAGTGAGGCAGAGAGTTGAAAATCAGCAAGACACTTGCTTGGGGAATGGCTCTCATGACTGTAATGCTAGGCCCAGGATCCTTTCCAAGATTTGCTAATTTTAAGGGAAGTAAAAGGCAGTCAGTGCTATTTTACCAAGGGAAGCAGCTCACAAAAGGGCATAACATAGTGCACTGGTTAAGGACTCTGTTTCTGCAGCCAGGGTTCAAATCCCAGCCCCCTCCACTAACTCTGTGATCCCCAGCAAGTTACTTAATCTTTTTGGTGCTTTAGTTTCCACTTGTCTCAAATGGGGGAATGAACGTTGCTGTTTCTTGCCTCCAAGAGTGGATGTGAGCATTTGGATTTGGCATACATAGAGTGCTCAGAACAGTGCCTGCACACAGTAAGCCCTATATAAATGTTGCAGTTGTGATTGCTGTTATTTAATACCTGCTATGCATCAGGTCCTCAGCAGGCATCAGTCTTCTGTTAAATCCTCAGAGCTGACTCTCACGATGAATAAGTGAGTGGAGATGAGATGTGAACGCTGACTATTTAGCTTCAAAGACAGGGGCTTCCCTTGGGCCAGGCTGACTCCAAAATTCTTTCAGTTCCCATCTGAAATCTCTCTCATCCTTGAAATGTCCCCCACTTTTCTCTGTTGGATGAGACCATGGGGTGAGTAATGAGATTGTAGACATGCAGTGTGCAATGACAAAGCACAAAGTCATCCGCCTTGTTTCTGAGGACAGCATTTGTTGCATGTTAAATGGCCTCAGGCACACAACCGTGGGGCCAGGGATCCTGCTTTACTTCCTGTCTTGTTTTTGGCAGCCTTATAGCAGCAGGCAGGTCACACCATCTCTGTGAGCCTCCTTTTCCCCCTCCTCTGTCGTCACAGCATGTTGGCTGGATGGGCAGATCATGAAGGGACTTTGACAACGAAGAGACCTGCTCATAGATGGAGTTTTGCAAAGACTGGAAGAGGCAGCCTCTGCCATTGCCTTCTTATAGCTTCTTCTATAACAAAAAACAGAAAAGATACCAAACAACATTATAAAAGAGAATGTATTCAAAGCGAAGTGATGATCATCCCTTCTTCCCATCCTAATGGCTCATATCTAGGACTGTACATGTCATGGCTTTTGGAGACTAATCGACCCTCTGACAAGGTGCTCTGAGGGCGAGGTCACAGGCTCCAGCCCTGCTGCTACCTCTGGCCAAGTGTAGACCAGGCTCCTGGGGGAGGACCACATCTCTGTTGCTCAGACTGCCTGACACAGCCTTGCTTGAGATTCTCTCTGAAAGAAAGAGGCAAATGGTTCTTCCCTTCTCCTGAATGCCTGGCATCCCCTAGTTCCCTGGCTTTTCCCATCAGCTGGCTGGCAGGGCCCTCCAGGTGTCCTGTCCTCATTCTACGCCTAGCTCAGGCTCAGGATAAAGGTCACGTGTCTGTGGAACTGTCCTTCTCTCCTCTGTGTGCTCTCAGCTTTTGGCACAGAGCTTTCTACCTATACAGGCCCAGAGCTCCACAGGCCCTGAGCACCAGAAGCCTAGTTCTATGGGATTAGCATTATGTCCTAGGCATAAATGGATGAGGGAGCCCACTGACCTAAGCAGCTCAAACCGTGAGACTGGATCTAATGATGATCCAGATAATCCAGTGCCCAGCTTAAAGTCTGGCACACAACAAGTGCTTGTAATGAAAGAATTAGTGAGTAAAAGAGCGATCCCTGGCTTTGAGCTCCCTCTAAGGGTACCCCAGGTGCCTGTTCTTCCCTAAGTCACAATGCTGACCCCACTTTATGACTGGTCTCCTCTCCTTTGATTCTGCATACCAGGGCCAGTCTTGTGTCTTATTTTAGTGTCTTTAGCACCTAGAATAGTATCTGGCACATAGTACACAAACATTTAGGTATGAACAGATGGCTGGGTTCTATACTGTATCATTCACTTATGACTTCCAACTGGAAGAGCAAAATTATGGAGCCTATGGTTGTGATTTCAACCTGAGTCACGCTCCTCCCTGCTGTGCATGGTCTAGCAAGCATGAAGGGAATATTATGGGAAAAACAGATTGGGAGTCATTTGCAGACCTGTCAGCAGCAATGGCTGCAGATACAGCCTTCAGAAGACGGGTCAGATCTTTAGAAGACAGAACAAAAACACATGGGCCTGGAATAAAAATTGTTTTCTTGCTCAACTTACCACTTGCCCAGAATTTGTTCATCTCTGAAGTGGCTGTAAAAGTCCCTCCTCACTGAAAGAGAATGTATTAATTGGGACCCATTCAAGGTTAAGTGGAGCAAAATGTTTCCTAAAGATTTCCTCATTTTACAGAAGAAGGCATTAAGTGTCAGGGTTAAGTAAATTGCTCAAGGCCACCCAACTAATCAGTAATTGTGTTTCTAGCTGTAGTATATTGAGCACTTACTATGTATTAGCCACTAATATAAGTGCCTTTCATCCATTACCATATTTGATCCTGGGCAAAATAACTTTATGGATTGGGTTTTATTATCTCCATTTGACCGAGGTAGAAACTGAGGCTCAGAGAGATGAAGTAACTTGCCCCATGCTATCTCATTACATACTGGCAGAACTGGGACCCATATCTAAATCTGGCAGACTCGGGAGCCTGTGCTAAGTGATTTTCAGCCAGCAGAATGTATACTTTGGACTCTCCTCTGACACTTGAAAAACAGGCCCATGCCAGAGCCCCACCCCAGGCCAGCTGAATCAGAACCTCTGGATTCTAAAAAAAACTCCTTAAGTGATTCCAATGTGCCTTCCTGCTTCAGAATGTTAGCATAAACTACTCACCTCCTCTGACACCCAGGTTTTCTTATCTGAAAAATGAGGGCCACAGGGATCCGGAGATCTTTGTGGAATCTAAAGGAGTGCCTGTGTGTGAAAGGGCGCAGCACAGTGCTCAGTTGCAGGGGTGCTCAGTAATTGCTGACTTCCTTGTCCCAGCAACCAAGGAGCGCCTGGGGGTCTTTGGGTCTCCTGCGTCTGCACATGACCTCACTTTGCCAAAGACCCAGAACACTGTTTTCTGGGCTTTGGAGTTCAGTTTCCTGATTGTTTGTTATTATTCTTAATAGAGTTCAGGAGAAGGCTGCGAGTGGGCCAGACATCTGTGATAAATCTGCTGGGGTTTTTACAGGAAAGACTTCCCAAATTCACTGTATTCTATATTTCTTGCTTTTCTTTCCAGCTACAACACAGCCAGGAAAATATCTTGCTTGAACTGAAAGAAAACAGCCCATTAGTCTCTGGTGAAAGTCGATTTAGGGAAAATGAGTGTCATATTATATAGCAGAGTGCTAGGACACTTGAAGCCCTCTTTCTAAAACACTCATCTGAAAGGGAAAGGGGTTTTTACTGCAAACCTTCCACATTCCAGGACCTCCCACACAGAAGTATGAGGAATATTATCATCTATGTTACAAATGAGAAAACTGAGGCTCAGAAAGGTGACATGGCATGACCATGACCAAGGCCCTCACATCTAGTTTGCCTGGCTTTGGAAGCCTAAAGCCTTCTTTGTACCACAACTGTCTGCTTGGGTCTTCTATTTTCTTCCATTATTTTCCAATAACTTTAATTTCATGATAAAAGCAATAAAATTTTAAAACATTGTTAAAAAAAAAAAACCCCAGCAATCTTTCAAAACGTAGCATTCTTGCTATGCTCAGAATCCCTAGTACCTAATATCCCTGATGCTAGTAGATGTGTGATAAATGATTGATGACTGAATGTACAAATGAGTGAATCCACAGCTTACCTACCAGGGCGTCCCTTTCTTCTTCAACACTCACCTGGGATTGTGCCCATTTTTGCTTCATCTTCAGACTTTCTTCCTTTGCACTGGGGGCTGTTCCCCTGGGACCTTTTTTTGCATTGTGGGGAAGTCTGCATTCTGGGGCTTACTCATCTTGTGCTTAGCTTGCCTTAGGAAGACACAAACTCCTCAGTTCTCCTTCTGATATTCACAGAGTAAGTCCTTGTCTTCTCTGGATTTTCCATTCCATCATAATAAGTCATTATCAAATATATTCTCCTGTTTTATTTTTAATATGTCAAGTAATAATAATGGTAATAATAGGTAAAATTTGTAGGGCTTCCTTTGTCCCAGGGCTCTGTTGAGCATTTCACATATTGAATAGTGTGCCCCAAAAAGTTGAAATTCAAAACGCCTGGTAACTATGAATGTGACTGTATTTGGGTCACATTCATAGGATCTTTGCAGGTATAATTAAGTTAAGGATCTTGAGATGAAATCATCCTAGATTTAGAGTGGAACCTAAATCCAATGACTAGTGCTCCTAGAAAGACACGGAGATTTAACACAGAGAAGAAGATACAAAGATGGAGGCAGAGACTGGAGTGATGAATCTACAAACCAGTGAATGCCAAGGATTGCTGGCAACACCAGAAGCTGCAAGAGAGACATGGGATGCACTCTCCCCAGACCCTCCAGAAGGAACCAATCTTGCCAACAACTTGATCTTGAACCCTTGGCTCCAGATCCGTGAGAGGCGAAATTTCTCTTGTTTTAAACCAGCTAGTTTTTGGTAATTTGCTATGGCAGTGTTTATTTCCCAGGAAATACACACATCTGTAATCTAGGAGTTACTTTTTATTCTGAGATAAGAAAACTGAGGCTGGGAAAAGGTTTATGATTTTGCCTGAGGTCACAAAATCAGCAAATGCTTCTAACACAGTTCCAGGCTGGCTTCCTAGACATGCGACCTGTGCAGCTATATGGGGTCCTGAACTCAGCAGAGCCTCTGATTGGCTTGAGACTCTGCTGTTGTCTTCTGGAAATTTTCATCTTTTCTTTTTTTTTAACAAGGGACCTTCATTATTATTTTACACTGGGCCTCACAATTATGTAGCTGGTTCTGACCAGGTGTCTCTGCTCTCCAAACCTCTGCTTTTTCCTTCATCATTTGCAGTACAAAAGCCCACACATATCCTTGATCTCCATTCATCCCCACAGCCACAGCCTTCCAACCAGTCTCTCCACGTGACAGACTGAAAAATGGGCCCCTAAAGGTGATCATGTCCTAATCTCCAGAACTTGTGACCTGACATGGTGAGGGGGTTTTGCAGCTGTGATTAAGAGGTCCTAAGATGGGAAGATTATGCTGGATGATGTGATGGCCAGATGGACTCATAACAGTGCTTATAAGAGGGATACAAGAGGAGTTAGAGTCAGAGGAGATGGTGATAGAATGAAAGAAGTAGGGATAGAAGCCATATGCTTTGCAGATGAAGAAAGGGGTTGCCAACCAAGAAATACATGTAACTATGGGAGCTGAGAAAGGTATGGAAGTAGATTTACCCCTCAGAGCCTTTGGAGGGAACTGGCCCTGCTGACACCTTGACTTTAACCCAGTGAAGCTGAGTTTGGAGTTCTGACCTTCAGAATTGTAAGAGAACAAATCTGTGTGTTAAGCCATTAACTTTGTGATGATTTGTTACAGCAGCAACAGGAAACTAATACGCTACTTCCCTCTTACTCTTACCTTACTCTTAAAAAGACTCCCTCTTACTGTTACCTTTCAATCTGTGGAAGTATTGGAGGAGATAAATAGAACTTTAGTTTAACAGAAAAACATTTACGTAATATTCATATAAAATTGTAAAAAAAAAATCACAGGTTTTCAAAGGCAAGATTTTTTTGGCGATGTTCATTTTTTATGCAGGAGAAAAACTAGCATTTATATTTATATAATCAAAATAATTAATGTGATGTAATAATGACTAGTTTAGAAACATAAAGAACATTTTAAAAGTGTATCTTTTGAAAAGGTCTTTATAATTCTGCTTTAATCTTTTCTTATTCTGAAATGACATTTGTGTTATTTAATGGTTAGATTTCTCCTTAATACAGAAAAAGTTAAACATGAAAATATTGTTTTAAACATAAATTTCATCTACATTTCTTTTAGAAAAAAAAATGAAAGATGATTGTTTTATCATCAAAAATTTTACAACACCAAACCAAAATAAAAATCAAACCAGAAACCAAAGTCCACTTCCCTTCACTGGACTTTCCAGGTTACATGTCACTTAGCCTTTGCTCAGTGTCCCTCCCACATCTGCCACCAGCCCACCACCCTACTCCATGCAACAAAGTGCAGCTGAAAAAGCATAAATTTCAGATGAAATTCTGTTCCAACACTTCCTGCCTGTGTAAGTTTGGGCAAGTTACTTAATTTGTCAGAGCCATATTATGTCCATTTCAGAACTGAGGAAATTAACCCCCAAGGCTGGGTCATAGAGGAAATGAACCACGCCTGGCATGATGCTCTGTGCATTGCAGGTGTCGGGGATGATGCTGTCACATAGGAACTGCTGTCTCCCTTCTTCTTCCAGGTAGCAGTAAACATGTTCAAGATTTACTGCCCAGGGGGCATGATTGTTAGGGCAGAAACAGTGATTTTTAAAAGTTCATTTTAGGATTTTCAAAGTAGGTAGTTTGAAGCTCCCAGCAGTAAGCAGTTGTCCAAAAGTCAGAGCTTGGAATGTTTCAGGCCATGAAGTTTATGCCTTAAACAGCTGAAGACCCAGGGATGATGCCTATTTTCATACATAAGAAGGGCTCCTTTCTTTCTGAGCTGGCAGAAAGATGGAAAAGTTGTTACAGCAGCAATAGAAAACTGAGTCTCTAGTACAAGTGTCACCTCTTCCCTGTGGGGGTAGGAGGCAGAGGGTGAAGGAATCCCTAGATGGACTTGACTCTGGCACCCTAAAAAGAAGGAGCCTCTGCCCAACATCTGGCGCAGTGAGCCCCACAAGGTTCTTATCCCACTTTGCCGGATGATGGATTGAAGGTGGCCATAGGAGATGAATAATAGGATATTTGCTCAGCTTCTTCAACTGAGCAAATAACAGTGGGTTGAATGTGATAGAAAGCTTATTTCACGTAAAAGTTTAGACTGGCAGGTGGTTCAGGGAGGAAGGGCAGCTCTGCACCACAAATCGTCTGGGGCCCTAGTTCTTCTTTTCTTGTTATTCCACTGTCCTTTAGGGTGTTGGTTTAGTCATCTCAGTTTCAATTAGCTGTCATCTACCTCATTTGCATTTCAGTGAGCTGGAAGGGAAAGAGGAAAAAGGAGGCAAGCTGCTTCCTCTTCAGGGCATGACTGGATGTTTAATACATTGCTGCTTCTCACGTCCTATTGGACAGAGTTTTGTCACATGCTTATCTCTCATTATAAGAAACGTTTAGAAATGGAATCTCTAGTTTCCTGGCCATCAGACCAGCTAAAATGTATAGCCATGGGACTATAAGAAACAGAAATCAGGATAGAATGGATATTGGAGACAATCTAACTATACTACAGAGATCTCCATAGAAGGGCAAGCATTTCTCTGTTAGATCAGTCAGGGTTTGATCAAGGAAGTAGAACCATTGTGATTATTACAGAGTAGGGGGCTTATTATAGAAATAAGACCATATATGATTGTGGGAGAAGCTGTGGAAATAAGTCTGAATGGGGCAGTTGAAAGATAAGAGAAGATCTCTACCTACCCCTTCTGAAATTCATGAAGTTAGGCAAGTGAGGGAGAATGAGGGCACACTAGATTCTATAGCATGTCTACAACTGTCACTCATCTCTCCTAAATACCACAGCCCTACGAGAGCTGTGGCTGCTGGTTTACTTTTTCTAAATCTTGCATTGAGTCTTTTGACCAACTCCAACCTGAAATTGTACAGGAAGAATCTGGGGAAATATAATCCTAGCTTAGACAAGTAGACAGTTACAAACTACTACGTCTATATTGCTGAGAGTGGTAGACGTTGAGATGGGGCTGGCCTGGGAGCCACAAGACTGGGTGAGTTGACACCAGCAGTAGGCTCTGCATGGGCTGCTCAGATAACACTGCAATGGATGCTGCTGCTGAGGATGACATGAGAGACACAGATGTGCTTCCCCACCCCCTCCCTTCTCCCCAGTGCATTGCCACATCAGCCTTTTCATTCTAATACTCCTATCCACATCAGAACTAAGGTGCAATCTTGGGTACCAAAATGCAATCTTGGGAGGGAAGAAACCCTGGCATGATGGGGAAAAAAAATCCCAAAGTAATGACATTAGGATTTCTGCCCTCGAGCAGAATATGCCTTTATAAGACAAAATAGGGTGCTTTCTAGAAAAACAAGATACATTTCCTGTACACTTACGTAGGTATAGTGAGGAATAGGTCATCAACGAATCTTATGTACCTCCTCCGTTTTTGCTGGGTCCAGCCAAATAAAAGAACATCATTAGTTCCTCAACGGGCCAGATTTTTGTGTGCTTCCTTCTTTCATGAACCCCTTTCACTTTTGCCACCTTGATTTTGTTTTAAGTAACCTCATGGTGCATTTCTCCTCCTTGACTCAGTTCAAATGAACACCTTTTCTGTTATTCATTTTGGCCTTTACCTCAGCAACCCATGGACAGAGATACTCCCTGCTCTGCCTCCTCAAAGCCACAAGGATTTTGGTCAAACATTGTATGTACTCCCGACTCAATCTAATGTCTCCTGAACTAAATTGTGAGGCGCAGACCTCAAATATCCTACATCTCTGTATGCCTGCGTCAGGCACCAGGCTTGTTGACTCATAGATTAGATTGACTTTTCTCCACATTAGGAGCAAATCAGATGATTATCCTATTCTGAAGAGAACACTGCTCTCTAATTGTGTAAATATAAATTGTACACACACAGAATTATCTCCTAATATTATTTCATTGTGTTGATCAAAATATAAACCATCTAAGACTGTATGGAACAGGGATCTTTGGGTCTTCAAGTGTTCACTGTGAATTTTTTTTTTCATTCACTGATGTGCTTCCCAGGTCCTTTCCTCTTGCCTGTATTGTAGAGAAACATCTCTTACTTTAGGCTCTTGCTATATGTACAGTTGTCAGTGGCTGCTGTGACAAAGAACCATAAACTGGGTGACTTAAAACAATATAAATGTGCTTTCTCACAGTTTCAAAGGGTAGATGTCCAAAATCAAGGTGTCACAGGGCCATGTTCCCTCTGAAAACGCTAGGGAAGGATCCTTCCTGGCCTCTTCCTAGCTTCTGGTGCTCCAGGCAATCCTTAGTGTTCCTTGGCTTTTGGACACATCACTCCAATCCCTCCCTCCTTTGTCACAGGCATTTTCATTGTTCATCTCCTCTGTGTCATCACATGGCTTTTTATAAAGATGTCGTCTAGTATGTGACCTGACTTTAACTTAATTACATCTACAAAGATCCCATTTCAAATAAGGTCACATTTATAAGTACTGGGGATTTGGACTACAGCATACCTATTTGGGGGCATAATTCAACCCACAGCTCATACCATGATTTATATTCCTTGTACCTGGAGGCAGATGTATTTAAGCTTGGATACTCCCAGGGATACCTGACACTAGTCAGCCATGGTGTCAGTCCCAGCTGGAGCCCTGCCACAACAGGGCAGAAGTCTGGCCTCATGATATTTGATGGATGCAGTAGGCAAAAGGGTAGGGTATTAGGTCACTGCCTCTGAAGCTCTCTCATGGCCTCATGCATGAAATTGCACATTCCTTGATGTGCTATAGGAGGAAGAACTGAGGCCACAGTGGAGCACTGGCTCTCTCACTAGCATGCTGTGGGACCTGCACAAGTCACTTTTCTGAGTATCAGGTCATTACTTTATTGTTCTGCATGAATGAAAGAACAGATACTGGCCGGGCGCGGTGGCTCAAGCCTGTAATCCCAGCACTTTGGGAGGCCGAGGCGAGTGGATCACGAGGTCAAGAGATCGAGACCATCCTGGTCAACATGGTGAAACCCCGTCTCTACTAAAAAAAATACAAAAAATTAGCTGGGCATGGTGGTGCGTGCCTGTAATCCCAGCTACTCAGGAGGCTGAGGCAGGAGAGTTGCCTGAACCCAGGAGGCGGAGGTTGCGGTGAGCCGAGATCGCGCCATTGCACTCCAGCCTGGGTAACATGACTGAAACTCCATGTCAAAAAAAAAAAAAAAAAAAACAACAAAAAAAAACCAGATACTTACTGAGCATTTGCTGTGTGCCAGAACAGGGGCTGGGGCCTGGGATACATAAATCTTTAAAATTCCACCCTCAGTTAACCTAGCATTCATGGGGGATAAATCACTCACTTGTGAGGTCTGATGCAGATTCAAGCTCTCTGTGATACATAACATGCTGTGCACATGTCAGCAGCAAAGACGACTCTCAGGGTTTGGGGTGGAAGGCCTTTGTGACAACCCCATGCATGGTTCCTCCATTATGCCTTTGATACATGTAAAGACAGCAGCTTGAAATTCAGAGGAGGACATTCACTTTTTATTCACTTATATATGAATTTAAGCACTGATGCTGTTCCAGCACAGGGCTAGGTTCTGAAGATGCAGTGGTGAACAGGGCAGGCACTGGCCTGACCCAGGGGACTTCCAGTCTACTGTAGACATAGACATTCAATAAGTGACAAGTTCTGACTTTCCCAGAAACTCTTGCTTTGGCCTTAAAGATTGGATTTTTTTTTTCCAGTTTTCAACCTTGTATCACAATGGATTCCAGACATAAACCCAGTCCTCTGACTTTGATTCAAGATCTTTTCCACCTTATCAAACTGGTCCTTTAGGAGACAAAGGCAGGGCCTGCCAGTGCTCAGAGAAGGAGTGTTGTGTAGCTCCCATGAAGCCCTATCCGGAAAGGTGCATGCTAAGGGTTAAAACACTGGCATGGGGAAGAAGTTCTATTATTAGGGGGGCATATGGATACATGCAGATGCTTGTGACTGTGTGTGTGTTTGTACGTGTGTGTGTGTGTGTGTGCGTGTGTGTGTGTGTGTGTGTGTGTGTGTGAGAGAGAGAGAGAGAGAGAGAGAGAGAGAGAGAGAGAGGGAAAGCAGAAGAATGTGCACACAAGCAGTCATGTGAGTTCCTAACTCCAGACTTTGCCTTTCAACCTAAAAGTTTTAGGTTGAATATTGGTTGGGTTTAGCATTGCATTCACTCTTTTCTGTTGGGGCTCCCCTTCTGTGAGATGCATAAGATGTTTGCCCACTACAAGGAACAGGAAGTCACACTTACCTAGAATAGCATTTTACATTGTTGGCAAATACTCTTCCCTCCTCTCCTCTTTCCACATTCATCCTCTGAGCAACAGCCTTTGGGTTGAATTTAAACAGAAAAAGAAGGAAGGTTTCCTGTCCTTAAGGAGCTCACTCATGTTTGAGAGTCTCAGAAAAGTAAATTGATGATGACAATGGAATGTGGTGGGCACTATGCTTGGGCATATTGGTACCCTGTGCTTATCTCGCAGGCAGCAGCTGACTTAGAGCACTCAGGGAGGCTGCTGCTGAGGAGGTGATGCTGGGCTAAATTTTGAAGGATGCATAGGTGTTAGCAAAGTGGAAGAGAAGGAACATCCAGGGATGGGACACAATGGATGCAAAGGTATGGAGCCAGAAAATAATAAGACAAGTTCCTTCCACCCACAACCTCAGAGGGAATGGACAGGGCTCAGCAGGGACCCCCCCTCCCCGCACCAAGCCTTGTGGAAAATTTGTTCATTGATTAGTAAGATGCCAAGGCAGAGATAAACTATTGAATACTATTGCAGGATCACTGTGTATTAAATGGTCACTTACGGAGTGTGGCTCTCTTATATGTCCTCCCAGTGGCAGAGCAGGAGGGAAGCCAGGGCCAAGCCTGCAGCAGGAGACCGAGGCTCTCCCTTTCTCCCCTCAGGCATGTGTTTTAAGTACTTTCATCTCTGGTCTTTAGGCCCATAGGGCTGCCTGGCTGATGGTATGATCCCAAGATTTGAATTTGGGCTTAAGGGCTTATGAAAAAGCTCCAGAAAACTCCACTTAGAGGTTTTGGGTCCAAGTCCAGCTATTAATACCGTCTTTGATTTTTCATGTGTAAGGGCACCTGGGCAATCCTGGATCCCTGGTCTAATAAAACCCAAGCCATAGCCCACAATTGATCCTCACACCCTCTTTCCTGATGCGCTGGCATCCAGCTTTCTTTCCTCACTTTCATCTTTCCCAGAAGGAACCACCAGGTCCTACCCCGGCTCATGCCAATCTCCTGTTGCCTTTTTTCTTAGTCTACCTACCTCACTGTGTCCTGTGTTTTATGTGTGTTCAGATCATCCTAAAGCCTGGAGGGAGGCCCACATCATTTTTACTTTTGTATTCTCTATAGCCTTGAGCACATCCAGGGTAAATGTGTAATGAAGAGTGAATTCAACTTTTCCTGGCCTGAAAGGGGAAATTAACATCAGTGTTGTTTGTTGTGGGTTTAGTCTACTGTGGTTTGTTTATTCACACCTCCAACAACTCTTCATTGGGGGCCAAGAAAAAAATGATCCTAAGTACCTGTCCTCATGGAGCTTACAGTCTCACTGAATCCTCCTCAACTATCCTTATGGTTTGTCTTTATTAACACAAAGTTGACTAAACAGGAAACAGAGAGACTCTGAACAGAGAAGGCCGCCATGTTTGCAGATGAGGCTGCTGGGACTTGAGCCCAGGTTTGTAAGGCATGGGGGCAGGTGTCCTGGGGAGTGACCATCTCTGTGGTACTTCCTGGCTGGGCTCCCTCAGCCATGTTGCCAGCACAGCCAATGCACATCACATGTCTGTTGCTGCAACTGCAGTCTCCCACTTCCTCCCCACTGTGGCAGCATTTCTAGAACCTGGCAACAGACAGCTGTGGACCCAAGCCAGGCCCATTACAAGAGTGCTTTTTCTCCTCTCTAAATTGATCTATCCTGAAATGTGTGATACTCTCTCTCATGGCCATAATTTGAAGTTCCCTCCTTTTTAATAATCCTTTTAAAGAAAAATCGCAGCAACATCCACATGATTTGTGATTACCAGAGTAAGAATCACTTCATTTTCCATCATCCTGGCATCTGGAGATGAGCAAAGCAGAGGAACAGAGTGTTACGTTCTGTCTCCAAACACCTTCTCCCTGGCAGGCGTTCCCTCCAGCACAGCCAGCCTGGGAGTTGGGAGGCTGCTGCACCAGTCCCTGCTCCACCGTGGAAAGCACTCATGCCAATTGCTTCATTCCCACACTGATTTCCCACTTCATTCCCACAAACACACATCGCGCCTCTCAGTGCCACACCTGTGCTGGGCACTGACGCAGAGACGCAGAGAGGTGACCCACCCCATCTCCAAAGATGTCCTCAGCTGTTGGCCTAATGGGAAAGGCAAATCTCCCGACCAGAACTTGATGAGTGTGTAGATTCTCACCAGGCAAAGAAACAAAATGCATTTCAGGTGTATGTCACAGCACAGGCAAAGGGTGGAGGCTGGAAGAACACCTGAGTCGAAAGAAGGTGAGGAGTGCAGTGTGTGGAGGGGACATTTACTCAGAGGGAGTGTGGCTGGAAAGGCAGGCCAGAGCTGCATAGGGAGGGCTCGAATGAAGACAAGGACTTGGCTTTATCCTTTGTGAGCTGGGAAGACACTGAGATGTTACAGACTCATGATCCCTGTTGCACCCAGGACTGGGGTGGGGTGTGGGAGGAATGTGTTGAATCTTCAAAAATATGGGTATAGTCAGGCATGAGGGCAGATAGTAAAATGTTTTTTTTCTTTCTCTGCCTCTTTTTCTCTCCATCCCTTCCTCCCATCCTTTTTTTTAAAAAAAAATAAAATTTTAATCTATTTATTCTCAAAGCTAAGAGATGTGTTTTAGTCATCCCATGCCCAGGTAACTGGGATACGGAGGAAACATTATTAAGGAATTAGAAACACATTATTTATTATCTCAGCCTTCCCACCTGAAAATTAACACCTTCTATGATTTAGGCACTGCGTTCAGCATTTTTACCAATATTGACTAATCCTCACAGGCTTACAGAGTAGATTAAAATAACAGCCACAACAAGAGCAACACCGCATACACAAACATCATGCGTTGGTTGGGTAATTATGTTCTAAGGACCATGAGAAGAACTGTAAAGACAACAACCTTGTTGAAGCAGGTTGTGTTATCATCAGTGTTGTGCAGACGGAGAGACTGAGGTTGAAAGAGCACAGGAAACTTGCCCAGGCCACTGTGTGGAAGAGCTCATCTGATTCCAAACCCACCCCTATCCGCATGTACCATCCTGCCGCTTTGCACCCAGGCCCGTACTCGCAGACACGGGGATGATGGTCCTTACCCTGCTGCTGTGCATAGGCGGTATGAAGGCTAAGTGAAGAATTATTTTGTAAATTGCAAAAAACGTACCAGCACATATCTGTGGAGTATGGTTATTATCAATAGAAATTATTGATTCCAGATAGAAAAATAATATTAATAAATGAAGTGAGCTTTATTTTTATAAAATGTAAATCCTTAGGTTTATTTGTTTTGTTTATTAGATGCCTAAGCCACAGATTTCATACTCTAATAACAATGAAAATCAAAAACAACTAGGAAATGAGGCAATAATTTAGCAACTGATTTTTAAGAAAACGTTTATTTTGTTGATCAAAGATTTCTTTTTTTTTTGAGACGGAGTTTCGCTCTTGTTACCCAGGCTGGAGTGCAATGGCGTGATCTCGGCTCACCGCAACCTCTACCTCCTGGGTTCAGGCAATTCTTCTGCTTCAGCCTTCTGAGTAGCTGGGATTACAGGCACGCACCACCATGCCCAGCTAATTTTTTGTATTTTTAGTAGAGACGGGGTTTCACCATGTTGACCAGGATGGTCTTGATCTCTAACCTCGTGATCCACCCGCCTCGGCCTCCCAAAGTGCTGAGATTACAGACGTGAGCCACCGCGTCCGGCCTATCAAAGATTTCTTATGTAGTGGGTTGATTCTAGTACAGACAAGCACTGATAGGTCCAGATAGTTTTGAGGACATTAATTTCATTTAGAAAAATGGCTCAGACCACACCCACCATATCCAGGTGTTTCCAGGACTTTGTAAAACTCAACAGGAGACCTTTGTCTCCCTTCTTCAGAGCATTTTACAAAGCATATTTATCATCTCTGGAATGGTGGTGCATGGAGCCAGGCTGGGCAACCAACAGGAGGGGAGGGTTGGTGGGAGGCACACTTTGTTCCAGAATAGAGTGCCTTTCCTGGATGTCAGGAGGGTGGAAAAACCACCCCTTCTAATAAACACAGATGGCCTGGGTGCATCTGTGAGTTTTTACTTTAAAAGGATAAAAAGTGAGCTGTACCTTCAATTAGAGACACATGGGAAGCCTGTGGGACTCAAGGAACTGGCTGCCCTGGGAGAGAGGAGAGGCTGCCTTCCTGGGCTCTCATCTTCCCCATCCCTTCTCATCATCTTTTCCACACTTCTTTGCAGCCCTGCCACCCATTCCCTGCCCAGAACCAGGCCCAAGGCACCTCAATTTCTCCCTGCTTTTACCCTCTCTGCTCCGTGTCTGTCATCGAATTACTGCATAGACCTCTGTGAGCCTTGGTTTCTTTCTGTGAAGCACTGCAAAGCAGCAGTCCTGCAGGGAAGATCCCGTCTGGGAGTTCAGCAAGATACTTTGTTCTATGTAAGGTACTAGTCAGCGCCCCCCCCGGAAGTGCTGGGGAAGGCTTGGGACTTTGAGCTTCTGCTCTTCACCTCCTAAGTCAATAGCATGGAGCTGGGTCTTTCATCCCACGTGACCCCTGAGTCTGCCTCTTCCTCTCTTTTCTATAATTGTACAAATCCCTACTTCTTTGTTTCATTTTATCCTCACATCAGCCATGCTGGGAAGATCCTTGTACCTATTGCCATGTAACGAATTACCCCAAGATGGTGTGGTTTAAAAGAACAAGCATATGTTACAATGGGAATGATGGACTTTGAATAATGATGTGTCAATGTAGGTTCATTCATTTCTGAGGGTGGGGAGGTTGGGAGGGGCTTAGCTGGGTGGTTCTGGCTCCCTGTCTCTCCTGAGGCTGCAGTCAAGCATTTGGCTGGGGCTGCAGGCATTAAGTAGGTTGTCAACTTCCAAGCTCAAGCTAACTCAAAGGGCTGGGGTTGGGGCAATTGGCAGGAGAGTTTGGCTTTTCTCATATGAGCCATCATAGGGCTGCTCATGACATAGCTGCTGGCTTCCCCCAGAGCCAGTGAAGAAAAAGAGCCACCAGAAGGGATGCTAGCCACAATGTCTTTTATCACCTAATCTTGGAAGTCCTATAGCATCACTCCTGCCATATTCTACTGGTGACACAGGCAACCCTGGTACTGCATGGCAGGGGACTCCACAAGGTATGGCTATTAGGAGGTGGGGATTGTGGTGGTTTTATTGGGGGGGTGGCTACCATGGCCACTCAGATAGCAAACGGCAGTACTAGCTGAATGCCTGTTTGTGCACTGGACAGTAAGCCTGCCAGTCACGGATGTGTGGTAACAAAAAGATGCAATGCTTGGCAATGTGCTCAACAGATATTTGATGAATGAATAAAAGAATGATTTTTCTAAAATAGTTCTGATTATTTTTCTACTGAAACTTTCAGCATTGTCTGATGGATTAAGTACAAATTTCTGACCCAGACATTTATAATCTTTCCCAACGTGGCCTTAGCCTCCAATTTCAGTTTCCAGACTCAAGGCTTTGCTCACGTCAGAGTTTCTGCCTGGGCTGCCCTTAAAGTTTTGAAATACAGCTTCTCTTCCAGGTCAAGCCAATTAACCCTACCTTCTTTGGTGTCCATGTCTCCTGCCTCCTGCCTCCTTGCCCTCAGTAGCAGCCTCTCTGGTTCCTGATGGCAGTGTACTTGCTCATTCAGGCATTCTGTTGACCTTTGAAGCTGATGCTCGACAACTTTGACCAGAAAGGAAGTTTTCTGTAGAGACTGGCAATGTGTTTCTGACTATGTCTTACGTATATATTTTTTCAATATAGCTTTTCTTGTACCTCTAGAGGACAGATACCATTTTAATTTAAACACCCTCCTAAAGCACTTGATATACAGAAGTTACTGCCCATCTCTTGGAGGAAGTTCATTCTCAAATTTCTTCCCTCCTGCCATTTCAGGAGTGACATGCCAGGCAGAATTTATTCAGATGAGGTCTTCCTAAACTGATAGAATGAATATTTTTGACTCCAGAAATGAATTATTCATATAAACATCAGAGTTGAAGGGTTTCTATATAGAGTCAGTGGGGAAGTATTTATTTAAGACATCTATCCTGCCTAGCCATTAATAAAATGTCCTACATTTAGATGCCATGTATTTTATAGGAGACACATATTTTATAACATCAAGGTAGAGGCAAATAGATCCTTATAACCGAAAAATTTTACAAGCTTTAAAATCAGAAAGTTCTAGATTTGGAATTCCAAATGCAACACTTTCTAGCTGACCACTTTTGGTCAAACCATTCATCGCCATTTAAGTAAGGATAAAACTGAGGTTTGGAGAGAGATAAATGTCAGCATAGAACCTGCATATAGTAGGAACACAATATTAACATATGTAAATGCATAAATGTAACTTGATTGCTTCTGGGCTTCAGTTTCCTCCTTTTTAAAATAGGAATTATAAAATGAGAATTAGATGTGGTCTATATTACATACATGTATCACTTTAAACACTAAGCCTCAGTTTGCTCATCTGTACAATGGGGATTATTATCTCCACTCTCTCTATCTGATTTGATCCTCACAGTTGTAGGAGGTGAAGTAAGTGAAGCTTCTTTGTGGGGCACTTTTCTTCATGATAATGCCCATCATTAGTAGCCTCTAATCATGGTGTAGGGAAAGAACACAGGCTCTGTGTTCTGGAAGTCCTGGATTCAAATCCTAGTGATAGAACTTACTAATCATGGAAGAAGTTAGCTAATTCCAGAATGTCTTTGATCCTTAGTTTCCTCCTCTGTAAGTGGAATCCTGTCTGGAAGAGTACCTGGAACATGGCAGCACCTTTTCAGTCACTGTTTTGTGCCATTTAGGTGTTGGTGCTTTCCAGTAATTGAGAGAATGGAAGAGACATATGAGTGAGTTTTCCCTACGGGACAGCATAGCAATTTCTCATCCTACAGTTTACAATTCGCGAATGGCTTTACTTTAACAAAATGACAGATAATGAGAGGGAAAGTAGTGTTTGAATCCTTAGACGCCTGTTCTGTCTGATGTCGCAATGTTGTCAAGAACTATCTTTATTCCCTGATTGTCCCAGAGAAGAGAAACATAAAAGCCTTATTCATGGTTACAATTCTCATTCCAGAGAGGAACAGTGGGTTCTTTCTCCAGTAGTTCTGTCCTTACTGGGGAGGAGCCCAGGGACATATTTCACAACTAAGTCAACTGCTTTTCTTCAAATTCAGATTTAATCCTTGAGCAAAATGAGTCACTAGCTCATCCAATTAAGATCATCACCCACTTTCCTAACAAAACTTCTCTTCAAAGAAGGACTTGTTCATCCATCAGATATTTATTTAGCACTCACTACATACTAGATGCTGTTTTGGCAGCTTGGAGTGACAGCAGGAAATAAGAGGGGCAACTGGAGCAGTGTGGTGTGATGGAAAGAGCTCTAGCTCTGGTGCTGAGAACTTGGCTTCACCTCCTGGCTTTTGAACTTACTTTCGGTGCAGCCAGTTCACATCTGGGGTATAACTGATGCCTGTTTCACAGGATTTTTTTTATTTATTTGTTTATTCATTTAATTTTTTTGAAATAAAGCCTCACTTTGTCACCCAGGCTGCAGTGCAGTGGTGAGATCTTGGCTCGCTGCAACCTCTGCCTCTCGGATTCAAGCGACTCTCCTGCCTCAGCCTCCTGAGTAGCTGGGATTATAAGCATGCGCCACCATGTCTCGCTAATTTTTGTCTTTTTAGTAGAGACAGGGTTTCACCATATTGGCCAGGGAACTCCTGACCTCAAGTGATCCACCCGCCTTAGCCTCCCAAAGTGCTGGGATTACAGACATGAGCCACCGTGCTGGGCCCCATGTGATTGTTTTGAGGTATGTGGTATTCTGGCTAGACATCTGAGGTTCAGACGGACTTCGGATAGAATCCCAGCTATGCCGCTTATGATCACATGGAATTGGGCAAATTACTTCACTTCTTGGAACCTCAGTTTTCTCATCTACAAAAGGGAAATAATAAGGCATCTCTTGGGAGACTGTTGTGATGGCTCAGAGCTAAGAGTAGCAAATGAAAGAGCCTTATGAAGTTCAAGGCAGGGAGATTTTTCCAGGCAAAATTGAAATCCCTTCTGATGTTCCTAGCTTTTCCTGAGGTTAATTCTTTCACAAAGTTCCTAATTAGACCTGCCTGAAGCAGGCTGTAAGACTTTGTTTCATCCATGACTCTGTGGAACAGATCCCTAGGAACTAAAATCCAAAGTGAAAGCAAGTAACATATCAAGGTAACTTTTCAGCTTGCTTGCCCTTGTGATGGGTCTACTCTCGATAAGTGGGGGGCCCTTCTGGCTTTGCTCTGCATGTGAAGTCCTGTGCTTTTATGACTCAGGAGACCACTGTCCTTCCTCTCTAGCTCTTGCTATCAGGTCATTTCAGCAAACATCTCTCAGAGGCGTTCCCTCTAGATGGGGCCAGAGTTTCCATTCTTTGGCTCATCCTGCCCATGCAAATATATCTACCGAATCCTGGCATTCTAAACTGTGGGCCATCTGGGCCCAATGGCCTTATAGGGCAGGGCACTGTGAGTCAAGAATGGAAAGTTAGAGTCGCTGGTGTCCTGGATCTAAGTGTCCCCATCCCTCCAGCCGTTAGAGAGGGTGGAGGCCTCTCTCAGGCTTTGCAAAAGTTTTCCATATGGCAGGATATAGAAGGGCATTCCAGTGGAGCCCAAACCCACTCTGGAGTCTGCCTGATGGTAGAACTAAGGGCTTGGTGATCCTTCTAGGGCTCTCTTGGCTAGAAGTGATACACATGGAACTTTTTTGAGGGGCAGTGGAAGGAGGAAGGAGTCAGTGCATGGCCGAGAGACTAACAGAGGCCCAAGGATGTTAGGGAGGGTGAAGGGAGTGTGTGGCATCTGTGTCCCTCCTGTGGAAAACTGGGACATGATGGGTAGATGGTGGAGATTCACAAAGCATGGAGTGAGATTTGGTTCACTGATGCAAAAGCAGGGGCATATTTTGCAATTTCCAGTTATCAGAAGCTTTTGTAGCACCAATTTTACAGGGCCACACTGTCCGTTTTTCAGGTCTGGTGCCTACTTGGGAGATTGTTCCAAGCTCTTCTCTCTGAAAGCCTCAGTTTCCTCATTTGTAGAATGAGAATGACAGTAATTCTTGCCTCACATCCTAGGTGCAGAAGTGAAGTTGGATATCAAAATGTGAAACTCTTCAAAAACTCTAAACCCCAGGCAGTTATTGGGAATTTAGGAGAAATGAAACCAGCCTGTGAAAAGCCTAAGGGGAAAAAGGGAAAGGGGCCAGTTATGCTTGTGTCAGACAGGCGCAGGAACGGAAAACTTGGCGGCAAGTAGACCTCTTTGTTCAAAACAGAACACTCCTACTTACGAACTGATTCTTGAGTGGTCACTTCCACAGGCATCCGCTGTGGTTCTGGTCAGTGGAGGCCTTACCATGTGAACATTCACCAGAATGGTGGATTTTGAGCCTGTTGGTGACACCTGGGTCATCACAAGCTTAGCAAGACTCTTTCTTCCCATGAAAGGAGATTGATTACTGAATTTGGCTAAGCTTGGGCCAGCAGGTTTCTTGAAACTAGCTCTGAGTGTCTTAGAAATGCATGGGGAGGAAGAGCAAAAGGTTTGTCTTCTTTGAGCCTTTGATGGGAAGGTCTATGAGCCTCTTCCTTTCCTTTTCCTTCCCTGCAGCCCTCAGGCTCCTTTTGAAAACAAGGTTTGTTGCGAGCTCACAGAATCACTAAATTTTGGACCTGGTTACTGGTGGGAGGACTTTGAGTTCATTGACTCAAATCCCTCCGTGGTACAGTAAAGGAAATCTGGGTCCAGAGTAGGGAGGATGGATACCTGAGGTGCCTTGTCATGTTGGGAGACAACTTGTTTCCTGCTTCTTAGTGAAGATCCTTCAGTCAACTAAGAAGTGGGTCCAGACCCTCTTCTCTAAGGATAACTCCTCCAGGCGTATAGGATTACTTGGAGAGATTCTTAAGGAGACAACAAAACCAAAGAATTAGCCAGAGTGACTCCATGGAATGCAAAGTCACATCTTGAAGGAGGAGGCAAGACAGGTGACCTTTGCTCACATTTTCCATCCTTCAGTCAACCAATATGTATTGAAGGTCCCCCTCACTCTGCCGCTTGCAGGGGCTGTCATTCACACCACATGGAGGGCCAGACAAGAGGCAAATTGACGTGTCAGGAGTTGTTGAGTGCCGGGGTGACTCAATGTGAAACTCACTTTCACATTGAGTTTCTTAGGGAGACAGAGAAGTGAGCCATCTGTGGCCCTGGGCTTCCTGCTGCTCCTGTTGTTTGAGTCCAGTGGTCACTGAGCCCTGCTGCCACTCTCTGTCTCTCAGAAGCAGTTCCTGCCAGCAGGGCTTGGACTGAAGTGAAGCAAGAAAGGAACACATCTGTCTCGTTGATTGCAGGACCTTGAGGAGAAGGCCTCCTTAAATTTTCACCTAAGGCTCTTCACTTGCCCCACCCTAATGCCAGCCTTGACCTCTTCTGGCATTCCACAACATACCATGTCCTCTCCCACTCAGGGCCTTTGAGTTTGCTGTTTGTTCTTTTTGCCTGTAACATTCCATCCCTGAGAGCTGCATGGTACCCTCACTACCCTCTGTCTGGGCCTCTAAGGTCACCTTGGAGGGAGCTTCCCTGAGGTGGGGTGGCTGTGTCTTCCTTTTATCCCTCACCCAGTTTTATTTTTCACCCCGGCACTCAACAACTCCTGACACATGAATTTGCCTCTTGTCTGGCCCTCCATGTGGTGTGAATGACAGCCCCTGCAAGTGGCAGAGTGAGGGGGACCTTCAATACATATTGGTTGACTGAAGGATGGAAAATGTGAACAAAGGTCACCTGTCTTGCCTCCTCCTTCAAGATGTGACTTTGCATTCCATGGAGTCACTCTGGCTAATTCTTTGGTTTTGTTGTCTCCTTAAGAATCTCTCCAAAATATTTAGGCTGAAAGTGCTTTGAGGTGCCATGTTTATAGCACACACTGAGACCTTTTTTAAAGAAATTTACTTTCATCTTAGTTTTTATATTAAAAAATCTTATAATCCCATAACCCACCACCTAGATGCATGTTTATTGAGGTTGTTCACTGTGCTTTACACGTGCTCGTTAAGATTGCAGTGAAATGGCTGTAAGTGGTGGCTGCTTGTCTTGTAGAGGAAGAGCATTCCTCTGGCCCCATCAGTGGGGGCCACTGATTTTGTCATTTTAATAATAATCTCAATGATATCATTTTAATAATAATTTTATCATTGCAAATAATGATTTTATTCACCCTACCTTGGGCCCTCCATGACCTGGCCCTTGCCTCTGGTGGTCCCTGCCTCCGTGACTGGGTCTCTGCCTCACTGATGCTACCTGGTGCTCTGACACAACAGGTAGCGTCTTCATCACCCCCTCCCCATTCAAAGCCACCATGGCCCCCTTTGCCTGTAGATTGAGGTGAGATCTGAGCTCCTCCGCAGGGTTCTTGGCACTTCTGCCACACTGGGCCCAACTCCTTCCCAGTGCTCCCTCCGTCTTGCAGCCTAAGAAACCTTTGTTCCAGCCAGACTTGTCTCCGTATTATCCTTCCAATATCTGTGTCTGCAGCTTTCTCCCTTAGAAACCTCCTTATTTCCACAGCTTCAGCTCCCCGACCCCACCCTATTCTTTGTTTCCAGACCTCAGCTACAGCTCTAATTTCAAACTGCCTGTTGGCACCTCTTTCTGTGAGCCCTGCCAGAAACTCAAACTCAGCATGGCTAGAGCATGCCTTTATTTTCTTTCCCCAAATTGTCTTCCTCTCTCCTCTCCACATTTCTATCAGGGGGTCCCACCATTCTCCCTGACAGCCAAGTTGGAAATCTCAGAGTCTGATTAGCTTTTCCTTTTCTTTTGCCGTCACATCTAGTGAGTCACCCCATTCTATCAGTTCATTCTAATGATAGCTATTGATATTGTAGTAGTCCATTTTCATATTGCTATGAAGAAATACCCAAGACTGGATAATTTATAAAGAAAAAGAAGTTTAATCTACTCACAGTTCCACATAACTGGGGATGCCTGACGTCAAGGCAGATGTGAAGGAGGAGCAAAGGCATGTCTTACATGGCAGCAGGCAAGAGAGCATGTGCAGGGGAACTGCCCTTTATAAAACCATCAGATCTCTTAAGACTTATTCGCTATCATGAGAATAGCATGGGGAAAAACCCCATCCCCATGATTTAATTATGTCCCACCAAGTCCCTCCCACAATATGTGGGGATTACAGGAGCTACAATTCAAGATGAGGTTTGGGTGGGAACACAGCCAAACCATATCAGGTATTGACTTATCACAGACCCACTATGTGTCAGGTAGCTTTAATTTTATAGTAAGTCCTCACTTAATGTCATCCATAGTTTCTTGGAAACTGTGACTGTGAAACAAAGTATTAAAAAAACAGTTATTTTTCTTATCAAGCTTATAAGGAAAGAAAGGTGAATGTGAGCCATTATTCCAGGACCTGCTGTGCACTGTTTTTGCTTAAAGTCATAGTTTCTAAGAACCCATTGATGACATTGAGGATTTAGTGTATTGTTCACAATCTTCAAAGTATAAGCCTGTATGTTGCTTAGTGTACAAGTGAAGCTGGGGTAATACAGGGACCCAGGTATTCAATGGCCTAAATGAAGCAGGTATTTATTCCTCTCTTCTGTAATAGTCCAGAGGCAATTGTTCAGGGAGAGCAGGACTCTTGTCCTTTTAGGGCAGCTAGGAACCCAGGCTAGTAGGTCAATCTGTTGTCTGCATTGTGTCTTTTTGAGACCACTCCAGTTGTTTCTATTTCCCAGCTTGCAGAAATAATTAGGCTAGGAAAATAGCAAGTAGCCGAGCCTGTCTTTGGGAGTGACCTGAAAGTCACACACATCACTTCGACATTGTGTCACCCTGGTCTGAACTTAGTCTCATGACCACATCTAGCTGCAAACAAAGCTGGGAAATGTAGCTGGTGGCCATGTGCACCCAAATGGTGATAGGGATTCTGTTATAAAAGGGGAGAAAAAGAGAAGGAATATTGGAGGATATTTTTGCCTTCATTTTAAGATGAGGAAATTGAGGCTTAGAGAACTTAAGTGACTTGTCCCAAGGTCCCAGACCTTGTTAGAACTGGCATGCAGCCTCACTTGAAGATTTTCTATTGGCCTACAGGGTCTCCTTATAAATAGCATAGGTATGACCAGTAATAAGTGATATCAGAACTCAGAGAAAAAGATTACCAAGCTGTCTAGATAGATTTTACTACAGAAGAAGGAGAGGAAGGATAGGGTCCAGCTAGGTATAAAAGAGGAGAAAGAAATGTGGTTATTTATTCTCAGCAGGTGGGTCCCTTCACCTCAAATTAGCAAATGCTCCTTGGGTGCCTGGTCTGTGAAAGGTCACATGTAAGAGAGGATACAATGATAAAATATGAGGAGGATCCTGCTTGAAACCCTTCAGTGTCCACATTACCTTCAGGCTATAACCCAAGTGTCTTCACTCTGCTGCGGGACCTCCATGACCTGGCCCTTGCCTCTGTTGGTCCCTGCCCCCATGACCTAGGCCCTGCCTCTCTCCAGACTTCTCACTCTCTTTCTCTGTTCCTTCTCTTGCACTGACTTGCTGTGGTTGGCCTGGGTACCTCTGGGCTTGGGTGCATACCTGGAATGGTTTTTCTCCACCACCTTCTAGGTAATGGCTGTTTGTACTTAATGACAGCTTGGTGGTTCCTTCTCCTTGCTAGGTTAGGGGATTCTTCTAGGTTCCCAGGTGCTGCATTCCTTTATCATAGTACTTAGACAATTATTATGCATGAAACACTTGTAAGCTTGGCTTCCCTGCTAGCATATGCACTCCATGAAGAAGGCCTACAGCTTTCATCTCAGCGCCCCCAGCACACAACATGGCATAAGAAAAAATACTAGTGTCCCCTTAAGACTGCAAATGCCTTGAGGGTTGGTCCATGATAGTTTTATTCATTCTTCCTTTCATTCAATGAACACAGACATAACTCTCATACTATGCAGATCAGACTCAATGCCTTGGCTGGTTATATTAGTTTGCTAGGGTTGCTGTAATAAAGAACCACAGACTGGGTGGCTTCAACAATGGAAATTTATTTTCTCATAATTCTGGAGGCTGGAAGTCCGAGAGCAAGGTGTCGGCAAGGTTATCTCTTCAGGAGTCTCTCTTATTGGTTTGTAGATGGCTGTCTTCTTCCTGTGTCTTCACAGAGTCTTCCAACTGTGAGTGTCTGGGTCTTAATCTCTACTTATAAAATCACCAGACAGATGGGATTAAAACCCATTTAATGACCTCATTTTACCTTAATTACCTTTTTTTTTTTTGAGATGGAGTTTCGCTCTTGTTGTCCAGGCTGGAGTGCAATGGCGTGATCTCTGCTCACTGCAACCTCCACCTATTGGGTTCAAGCAATTCTCCTGCCTCAGCCTCCCAAGTAGCTGGGATTACCGACATGTACCACCACACCCAGCTAATTTTGTATTTTTAGTAGAGATGGGATTTCTCCATGTCGGTCAGGCTGGTCTCAAACTCCCAACCTCAGTTGATCTGCCTGCCTTGGCCTCTCAAAGCGCTGGGATTAGGCATGAGCCACTGTGCCTGGCACCCTTAATTGCCTCTTTAAAGAATGTATCTCCAAATATAATCACATTCTGAGGTCCTGGTGGTTAGGTCTTCAACATACGAATTATGGAAGAACACTATCCAGCCATAATATTGGCATACATTGTGTAGGGCAGAGAAGAGAGAAGAATAGAATATGACCAGGAAGGGTAAGGGAATGTTCTTGGGGAATGTTTGCAGAAGTCCTCAGGACTGTGAGGTCCTCAAGGGAACAACTGTGGCTCATTCCTCTCTGTATTCCTCGTGCCTAAAGCAGAGTGTGGTTTGCAGAAGATGCTCATAAGATAGCCCCAAATAAACAAATAAGCCAATGAATGAAGCAGCATTGGGTCCAACAATGCTGCTATTTGGCTGGCATAACTGCTAGCAGGATTACAGCTCTGTTTTATTTGGGCTTTCTTCTTTCCTTCAGGGTCGGAGAGCAAGGCTCCACGTTTCTCATTTGCCTCCAACAATGGCCATCAGGATCAAAACTTTCCAACCCAATTAAACATTTGGGTGGTTGGGACCCACCCAAGGAAAACAAGCATGTGCTCAATCAAATCTTTTATTTGGAAAATGTTTTTCAGCTGAGAGACCTGGGCCCCTTGTCATGCCTGGCTCTTAGATCCTGTTATTACAAGCCAGAGTGGAAATTTAGGAAAAAAGAACAACTTAGAATTAAGCATGATAATCCCTCAAAGCTGTTAAATTCTTTACAGTTTTTACAGAAGGCTTTCACTTAAGTGATCTGCTTTGACCCTCACAACAACTCTGTGAAGTGGGTAACAGAAAGAAAATGCGCTTGGAGGGCCAGATTTAGTTTCTAATCCCCACTGTGCTACTTCCTGGTGGTGAGCACTTGGGCACATCGATTTCCTTAAGATCTGATTTTCTCATTTGTGCAGTGGTGACAATAATATCAATGTGTCTGCGTTGCTTTGAAGATTAGTTGATACCAGGTTTCAGAAAAAGCCTGGCATGTTCTGGCCACTCAAAAAACAGAGTAAAAGCTTAAACCAAGAATTTGAATCCTCGTCTTCCCTCACTCTCCCTTTTCCTTTGTAAAATGAAAAGAATATAGCAACTACTTCATAGAATTGAGGCAATTAAATGAACAACGCATGTGCGTGCTAAGTGGTCAGGAAAGGTTAGTAGTCACAGTTATGCATTTCAAACTCATAACTTACAAAAACATTCACTTACTAGCTTCCTTCTGTCTGTTTTGAACTTTAAACTTTCATTTTGAAAAAAATCTAGTAACTTTTTTTCAAAGTTGCGTAATGCATGGAAACCACACCAGACTGGTCATTAAAAGCCTGGGCTTGGGTGTTTTCTGACACTTCCTTTCTGTGAGACCTTAGGTAGGTCACTGATCACTGCAGTAAGCAGATTGGACCAGATGAGCACTCCTTACAACCCCCCAAGAATCTGTATGGTTAGTCCACAAATCTTTTGCTCAAGTCCAGAAAGAATCCTTAGCACCTAAAAGGGAAAAATTAATTGAAATTTTTCTGATTTACGTTACTTAACCAAACAAAACCCTACTTTCTAAGAGTCCTTTGTTGTTTAAGCTGCCTTAAGGAGTCTTTTTTTGTTTTAAGGGGCATTTTAAAGCTTTTCTTCTTAGAAACAGGAAATCAGAGTTTGGCATGGGAAAAGAAATTTGAACACACCAACACTTGGGGGGTGGGAGCAGTTGGTTTGTTTTCAGTCAACAGGATTCTAGAGGGTTCCCAAGATGGGCAAGAGGTGGCCCAGGCCACCCTGACTCAGCCTCCCAAGGGTTTGCCAACTCAAAAGGCGGTGTGGACATCTGGGGCGGTGACAAGGGAAGCAAGCTTGCCTGAAGCATTTCCCTAGCCTTTTAGAGTTGTTGAATGTTTTCTTTTTGCCCTCAGTCCCACGTCTTTACTTCTTAGTCTCTCTTGTGATATTTGGCAATCCAAATTGCCAAATACCTTAAGTGATCTCTAAGGAAAATATTTTTCACTAGATGATCGGTTTTTCCTTCCAGAAAAAGAGAAAGAAAAGAAAAGAAAAACAGACAAATACACAAGTACGTGTGGCAGAGTGAGTTCCAGTTACCTCTTTGAAAAGCTCTTAAGCATTCTGTCAAGCCAAATTATTTCACAAAGTATAAGTAATCATCAAACAGGCAACTGCGGTGGTGGAAGGAGATCCCAGCTTGGCCTCCCAGCAGCCATGTGACTCAAAACAGTCCGCTTCACCCCCCTGAGCTTCAGTTTTTTATCTAGGAGGTGGAGAAATAAGGCTTGTTCCACTGGATTGCTGATAAGGTTATGTAGGATAAGGGATACTCTGAGGCCCCAGTAGACGCTCAACAAATGCCCCTTTCTTGAACTACTGGACGGGCAGTACTGTTGTTGACTGACCAGTCTGTCCTTTGTCCTCCTGCAAATGACTGATATGCATGCTACAGGCTTTGAGAGGTGTTGTGCCAAGGAACATGGAGTGCTAGGTAGGAAGCCAGATGGCCTAGCTGAGGCTGCTGCTCCTTCTCCCTCTCCCTCTCCTTCTTCTTTGTCTCCCTTTTAAATTGTGATGAAAACAAAACCCACATAATAAGTTAAACCTCCTATCAAGTTTTAGGCCTACAGTTCGGTAGTTTTAACTCTATTCACATCATTGTATAACAGATTTCTAGAACTTTCCATCTCACAAAACTCAAACTCTTTACCCAACAACAACTCCTATTCCCATCTCCCCACCCACTGGTAACTATCATTCTACTTTGTGTCTCTATGATTTTGACTACCCTAGATATCCCATATAAGTGAAACCACACAGTATTAATCTCTTTGTGATTGGCTTATTTTCCTTAGCATACTATCCTTAAAGTTCACCTGTGTTGTAGCATATGTCAGAATTCCTTTCATTTTTAAGGATGAGTAATATTCAATTATATATGTATATTCTACATTTTTTTAATCCACCTGTTGATGAACATTTGGGTTGTTGCCACCTTTTGGCTATTTGTGAATAGTGCTGTAATGAACATGGATGTGCAAATATCTCTGGGAGATGCTGCTTTCAATTCTCTTGGGTATATACCCAGAATTAGAATTGCTGGATCATATGGTAGTTCTATTTTTATTTTTTTTGAGGAATCTCTGTACTGTTTTCCAAAGTAGTTACAGCATTTTATATTCTCACCAGCAATGCATAAGAATTCTTATTTCTCCACATCCTTGCCATCTTCTGTTATTTTCTATTTTATTTATTTGGCAAGGAGTATTGGCCACCCTCATGGGTGTGAGGAGACATCTCATGTTGGTTTGGATCTGCAGATGGCCTAGCTTCTAGTGTACTGTTGTCACCTCTTTTACTTGACAGCCCTGTGACCTTGTTGACTTGTTTCCAGGGGGCTGGTGGTAGCGCTTTCTAGAATGATGACCAGGATGCAAGCCATAAATAGACAAACTTCCCAGGTGTATCTGTGTTTTAGGGCTGTTCTAATAAAGTACCACAAACCGGGTGGCTTAAAACAACAGTCATTTATTGTTATGCGGTTCTGGAGGCCAAAAGTCCGTGATCAAGGTGTTGGCAGAGTTGGTTCCTTCTGAGGCCCTTGAGGAAGACTCCGTTTCATGGCTCTCCCTTACTTCTGATGGTTTGCTAGCAACCTTTGGGGTTCCTTGGCTCATAGATGTGTCACCCTGATGTTTGCCTTCATGTCACATGGTGTCCTCTCTCTGTGTATGTGTTCATGTATCCAAATTTCCCCTTTTCATAAGGATACCAGTCATATTGAACTGGTGGCAGAGGCCCCCTCTAATGACCTCCTTTTAACTTGATTCTCTCTGTAAAAAGTCCATTTCCAAATAAGGTCACATTCTGAGGTACTGAGGGTTGGAATTTCAATATGCCATTTTCGGGAACATAATTCAACCCGCAACACCAGGCCTGTACTAGCTTGTACCCAGGGGGGTTACTTGAAACATTGGTAAGTGCAAGAGATAGAGTGTGATGAGAAACTGGAAGCACAGAGGGTGAGGACCTCAGCTGGGGAAGTCACATTCCTTCACCTCTTCCCAGAGCCAGCAAGATGAAAGAAATCCCTGAGCCTGGCAAATGCTTGTATCTGGGAATACGAATAAGGTTCTGAGAAAAATATAAGGGTTGGAGTAACCGTTATCCTCCCTGTCAGTGCTGCGGGTGAGTTGGTCTGACTTAGAGGCATGGGATGGTGTATAGCAGTGGGCTTTTCATTAGTTGAGATCAGCCTCTCAGGAATGAAATCAGAAGTAAGTGTTGGGGTGACACAAGTCTATTCTCAGCTTCCACCTACCAGCTAGTGCAGCCTGGAAGGTGGATATGGACTGTGTGTTAGGGAGTTTAGGGCAGGATCAGAAATGCCAAGAACTTGGCCGAAGGCATGATCTTTATTGGATGTGAGCCCCTGTGATTGCCTGGGTTGCTCAGTATTGGTTGTTTTCCCAGCGTTTGAAGGACAATCTTGGTCTCGTGTTCATTTGGTCCAATGGGCTATTCCCATGACATCATACTGCCTAACTTGAACTCCAGTTATGAATGTAAGATATATAGTGGATGCTGTAATGTGCCACCCAGATTCCTTTTCAGGAATAAATGACATCCCAATGCCTGAAAATGCTTCCGGCCTTCTCTGGAAATTGCCCTGGGCTGGAGAGAGTTGCCTTACCCAAGGACATGCCCCCTTTCTGGGGCAACCTGCACCCAATGACAGCTTAATGCAGAAAGCCCACAACTTTTGCTGCAAAGTGGATAAATCTGACAGGCCTTTCCAGCTCTGGAACTCCCAGTGGGGTTAGCTGAAGCTGCTGTGGAAGCCTTTGCTGCAGCCTGGTTTTCACTCTGCCCCATCCTTTGTCCTTCCTTTCACTCCACAGATATAGAATGTAAAAGAATGACCTATGAGGTACCCTACCTGCCAATTTCCATCTCAAAGCCCACTTTCCAAGGAACCCAACCTGCAGCATACTATCCTTCTGACTTGAAGGTGAACTTTCAGCTCCACAGAGAAAAGTCCTGGAAAAAGAATGTAACTGGCATGTGGTTGTAGTCAGAATACGTTTCTCTCATAAATTGAATAGGGAATGGACAAATACAAGCTCTAACTTTCAAAGATGCACAAGACTAGAGAACACCTTTTTGTCTTTGATTCAAAATCATGAGCATGTGAAGGGAATAGCATATACAGTGACAAAAAAACTATAACTGTATATTTGTTTTAAGTGTTTTCTTAATCAAGAAAATCTTTTCACAAAAAACATGCACACACAGGGTTGCCACATCTCACCAGTATGAAAAGCAGAGCTTCAGATGATATTTTCTGTTCAGCCTGTGGCCATGCACAAATCGATGGGTGTTCTTTGGTTCCGGTTCTGTGTAAATGCATCTCATCTGGTGTGAACTGTTCAGCACCCGCCAGAACCACTTTCTAAGAAAGGAAGAATTTAAGAGGGGCTTTTGCAAAGTCAGCAAGTAAACCTTTCAGCAGCTTGGAAGATGTTTTGGCAGGGCTGAAAGTGTGGGGCCCTAGTCACTGACTGGAGGTGGGAATGTGATTAGAAACTTCCCACCTGCAGAGTTGAGTAAAC
This sequence comes from Sapajus apella, assembly GCF_009761245.1. Lineage (NCBI taxonomy): Eukaryota > Metazoa > Chordata > Mammalia > Primates > Cebidae > Sapajus > Sapajus apella. Next base: position 30,274,993 of record NW_022436976.1, on the reverse strand, counting down.
AGACATATACTAATCTTAATTTACATCATGAAATGGTTCTGAAGTGTCTCTTACTTTAAATGCAATGCCAGGACACAGGCCTATGTGCTCCTAGACATGAACACCACTAATATTTCTAGATGTTCATAGGCTGAAGTCAGACCCCATAGAATCACAGATCCCTCATCTTGAGGTCTTAATAGAACCTCAATTTTTGATAATGACACTCAATGCACAAAAGCAAAACCTTCCCTGGCTGTACACTGGCTTATGGTGTTCTCTTCAAGGTCTTCCATGACTGAGCCTGGAGGAAGACATTCATGCTGCTCACTAGTATTTCTGTCCTCCTAGGAGCATAGAGTGATTGTCCTTCCGTCTCCTTAAAGTCAGGCAACACCGTGTGATATGACTTGGCCAGTACAATGCGAATAGAAGTGACATCAGTTATTTCTGGGTGTAAATGTTAAAAACTGAAGTCATTCTCCATGGTTCCTCTGGTTGATGTCTGAAGACTTTGATTGGAGTCTTGGTTTTGCTGCTTATTAATTGTGTGATTTTAAGGTTCAGAGAGGCTATTAACTTACTCAGTTTTCACCTTTAGAGACGAGAAACAAAATATTTGCCATACACAGTGGTTATTTGATTTGCTCCCACCACCCCAACACGTCAACCAGTTTAGAACACTTGCTTTTGCCTCCAGATGCCCTGCATCTTAGACAAGCAATATTTCCTGAACTCTTTGTTTTAACTGAGTTTTTGAGGAATTATGATATCATAGGAGGAATTATTAGGACCCTGTCAGAAAGCAGCCTGGAGTTTATATATGTCAAAGAAGCTGATTTTGGCTTGTAAACTGAAAAAAGTAAGCATTCCTGAAAGTCAGAAAGATGAATGGATTAAAAGTAAGAAAACAGGAAAATAAATGCTTTAAAACCAAGCTCTCTTACATGTATAGAATGTTAATATTTAATGAAAAGCAAACACTTCAGTGGTTTTTACTTTCAATATTTTGATAATATGCTTGATTTAGTCATTCATTCAAAAATATTTACCAAGTTTCTACTATGTGCTGGGGAGTGCATGAGGCACTGGGGATAAAGCAAAGAACATGATAGCGAAGGTCCCTATCTTTAAAGTATCTGTGTTTTAGGAAACGGAGATAGATAGCAAACAAGTGGTAATAAATACACATGCCACTTTCAATTGATGAAAACTACTGTGGAGGAAGTAGACCCTGCCTGCCAGAGAGAAATGGTGCTGTCCTCCCTATTTGGTCTGAGTCATCAGGAAGACCTCTTCCAGGAGTGCTGGGTTTGCTGAACCTTGAAGTTGAAGACCAGCCAAGGGGATGTCCTGGGGAAGAGAGAAAAGCAAGCAAAAGACTTTGGGATAGGAAAGGGCTTGGAGGGATGAGGAGGGAGGTCATTGGAACGGAGGCAGCAGGAGAGAGAGGGAGGAGAGAAAGTGTAGAATAAGATGAGAGGTGGGTGGGTGGATGTGGCCCAGAGTGTGCAGGGGCTGCAGGCTGCAATAAGAGGTTAGAACGTGATTCAAATCGCAGTGTGATGAGGTGAAATCGCTGTAGGCTTTCTTTTTTCTGTTTTTAAAAATTGAGATATAAATCACACTCAACAAACTGCATACATTTAAATAATGCAATTTTATAAGTTTTGACGTATGTATACATACGTAAAACATTTTCCACAATCAAGATTGTGGACATTGTCATCGGCCCTGAAACTTTCCTCATGCTGCTTCATAACCCCTTCCTCCCAGCCTCCTCTTCTTGACTCCCCACCTATCCTAGGCTGCCACTGGTCTGCTTCCTGACACTACAAATTTTTAAATTTTTAAAAAACTTTTAAAATTTGTAATAGTTGTGCATATTTTTGATGTACGCATGCTATCTTGGTACCTGCATATAAAATGTGTAGTCATCGAATTAGAGTATTTGGGATATTCATCACCTCAAACATTTTTCTTTGCTTTGTGTTGAGAATGTTACAATTCTTCTAGCTATTTTGAAATGTACAAATACACAATAAATTATTATTAACTATAATTTTCCTACTGTACTGTTTAATACTAGAGCTTGCTTTTTCTAACTATAGTTTTGTACCTCTTAACCAATCTATCTTCATTCTACCCTCCCCTCTTCCCATCCCAGCCTTGGTATCCACTATTCTTCTTTCAACCTCCATGAGATTCACCTTTTTAGTGCCCACGTATGAGTGAGAACATGCAACTTTTGTCTTTCTGTGCCTGGCTTATTTCACTTGATCTAAGGACCTCCAGTTCCATCTATGTTGCTGTAAATGACAGGATTTCATTCTTTTTTATGGTTGAATAATATTCTGTTGTATATAAGTATCACATTTTCTTTATTCCTTCATCATTGATGGACACTTACGTTGATTCCATAGTGCGGCTGTGGTAAATAGTGCCGCAATAAACATGAAAGTGCAGATATACTGATTTCCTTTCTTTTGGATATATACCCATCAGTGGGATTGCTGAATCATATGGTAATTTTATTTCTAGTTTTTTGAGAAATATCTATACTGCTTTCCAAAATGGCTGTACTACCTTACATTTTTACCAACCATGTATGAGCATTCCTCTTTCTCCACATTCTTGACAGCATTTGTTATTTTTTATCTTTTTGATAATATCCATTCTAACTGGGGTGAGATGATATCTCATTGTGGTTTTGATTTGCATTTCTCTGATCAATTTCTCTGATGATCAATGATTTTGAACATTTAAAAAATATACCTTAATACTAGAACTTGTTTGCCCTGTGTATGCCATCTTTTGAGAAATATCTTTTCAGGTCTTTTACCCGTTTTTAGATCTGAATTGTTATTTTTTTGCTGTTGAATTGTTTGAGTTTCTTATATGTTTATATATTCTGGTTATTAATCCATTGTCAGATGGGTAGTTTGCAAATATTTTCTCCCTTTTTGTAGGTTGCCTTTTCACTTTGTTGTTTTCTTTGCTGTGCAGAAACTTTTTAAGTTGATGTAATCCCATTTGTCCAATTTTGCTTTGGTCACCTGTGCTTTTGAGGTCTTATTCAAAAAATCTTTGTCCAGACCAATGTCCTGTAATGTTTCCCCAATGTTTTCTTTCAGTTATTTCAATTTTCAGTAGTTTCAAATCCTCCATTTAAATATTTAATCCATGTTGAGTTTATTTTTGAATATGGTGAAAGATAGAGGTCTAGTTTCATTCTTCTGCACATGAATTCGTCTGGCTTTCCCAACACCATTTATTAAAGAGACTGTTCTTTCCTCAGTATATGTTCTTGGCACCTTTGTCAAAAATGAGTTGTCTGTTAAGTGCATGGATTTATTTCTGGGCTCTCTATTCTGTCTCACTGATCTATGTGTCTACTTTTATACTAGTACCATGCTGTTTTGGTTATAGCTTGGTAGAATATTTTGAAATCAGGTAGTGTGATGCCTCCAGCTTTGTTCTTTTTTGCTCAGGATTGCGTTAGCTATTTGGGATCTTTTGTGGTTTCATACAAAATTTAGGATTATTTTTCTATTTCTGTGAATAATGTTATTTGTATTTTAATAGGAATTGCATTGAATCTTATGGATGTGTTGGGTAGTATACATATTTTAACAGTATTATTCTTCCAATCCATGCAAATGGGATATCCTTGCTTTTTGTGTGTGTCCTCTTCAATGTCTTTTATCAGTGTCTTATGTTTTCCTTATAGAGATTTTTCACTTCTTCAGTTAAATTTCTTCCTAAGTATTTAATATTTTGTAGCTCTTATATATGGGATTGTCTTCTTGATTTCTTTTTCAGATTGTTCACTGTTAGTGTATATAAGCACTATGAATTTTTGTGTGTTGATTTCGTATCCTGCAACTTTACTGAATTTGTTTCTCAGTTCTGAGTTTTTTGGTGGAGTCTTTAGGTTTTTCTAAATATAAGATTAGGTCATTTGCAAACAAGAATAATTTGACTCCTTTCTTTTCAATTTAATTTGTTTACTTTTCAAAGAACTTTACATAAAGACAATCATATACTAAGTATTTTTTAATGTCTAACTTATTTTCCCTAGCATAATTATTTGAGTTTCATCTCTGTGTGTTTTTTATTGCCAAGTAGTATTTAATTGTGTAGATATACTAAAATCTGTTTATTCATTGACCCTGTTAATTTACATTTGTTTTTGGTTTTTTTTTTTTTCCTAGTTTCTGCCTATTGCAAATAAAGCTGCTAGGAACATTTGTATATAGATCTTTTTATGAAGTATGTTTTATTTTTTCTTGGATAAATTCCTAGGAGTGTGATGGCTGGATCATATGGTAGCTCTATGTATAACATTTTAAAAAGCTACTGAACTATTTTCCAAAATGGTTATAGCCTTTTACATTCCAACTACCAGTGTATGAGAATTTGAGTTTTTCCACATACTTGTTAACACTTAGTATTGTTAACTTTTAAATCCAGCCTTTCTAATCAATATTTAGTAGTTTCTTATCTTAATTCGTATTTTCCTGACTATGATGTTGAATATCTTTTAATGTGCTTATTACTTATACATATATTAATATTTTCTTTTGTGCAGTGTATATTCCAATCATTTTCCAATTTTTAAAATTAGGCCTTTTTGTTTTCTTAATATTGAATTTTGAGAGATCTTTGTATATTCCAGATACAAAGTCTTTATCAGGTTTGTACTTTGTAAATATTTTCCCTCAGACTGGTAGCTTGTCTTTTCATTCTTTTAAGTGTGTGTTTATCAATTTATTCTTTTTTTTATTTTATGGATAATAATTGTATCATATCTAGGAAATTTTTGCTTGATACAAGGCTACCCAGATTTTTCCTCAAGTTGGTTTTCTAAAAGTTTTATGGTTTAGATTTTACATTAGGTTTTCATCTGAACTATTTGAGTACATTTTTCTATATGGAATGAGGTAAAAACAAAAGTCAATTTTTTTGCATATGAATATCTAATTGTTTCAGCACCATTTTTTTAAAAGACTGTCTTTTCTCCATTCAGTTGCCATTAATTCTTTGTCAAAAATCAGTTGTCTATATAACATGGGTCTAATTCAGGACTCTCTGTTTCATTCCATTGATCTATTTGATTATTTGTATAATCAACAATAGTCACACTGTCTTGATGACTATAGTTTTGTAATGAAATCAGGTAGTGATAGTGTTACAACTTTCTTCTTTATCAAAATTGTTTTGATAATGCCAGATCCTTTCCATTTTCAAATAAATTTTAGGAAACCTATCAATTTCTCAAAAAATACATGCTGGAATTTTGGTTGGGATTGTGTTGAATCAATAGGTTAAGTGGGGAGCGTTGTTGTCCTAACAATATTGAGTCTTCAAATGCTGAACAAGACATATGCAGCTTTTCATTTATTTAGTTCTTCTTTAATTTCTCTCTGTAACATTTTGTAGTTTTTAGTGTATAGATTCTTCATATCTGCTGTCAGACTTTTCTCTAAGTATTTAATGTTTTTAAAGCTATTGAAAACTGCATTTTAGAAAACTTCCTGATTATTTATTGCTAGTATATATAAATAAAATTGATTATTTGAGGTATTGATAATGTATTCTGCAACCTTGCTAAACTCACTAGTTCTAGTGCATTTTTGTAGAGTATACTGAATTTTCTCATGGATGATTATGTTGTCTGTGGACAAGGAGAGTTTTGTTTCACAGTTTGTAAGCTGGAAAACTTATATTTTATGTTCTTGCTTGATTACACTTGCTGGAATCTCCAGTACAATGTTGAATAGGTGGTGTGAATAGATGTCATTGTCTTATTCCTGATTTTAGGAAGGAAAATAGTCTTTTATGATTAAGTATAATTTTATCTGTAGGTTTTTCATAGATGACCTCTATCAGATTGAGGAATTTCCATTCTTTTCCTTATTTGCAGAGAATTTTTATCAGAAATGGATTTTGGATTGTGTCAATTTTGTTTTACATCCAAAATGGTTTGGCTCTGTGTCCCCACCCAAATCTTACCTTGAATTGTAATAATCCCCGTGTGTCAAGGGCAAGAGATAATTGAATCATGAGGGCAGTTTCCTCCACGCTTTTCTCATGATAGTGACTTCTCATGAGATCTGATAGTTTTATAAGGGGCTTTCTACTTTGCTTGGCACTCCTTTCCCTTCCTGCCACCATGGGAAGAAGGACACGTTTCATTCCCTTTCTACCATGATTGTGAGTTTCCTGAGGCCTCTCTAGCCCTGTGGAACTGTGAGTCATTTAAACCTCTTTTCTTTGTAAATTACCCATTTTCAGATATGCCTTTATTAGAAGGATGAGAAGCAACTAATACAACATCTTTTGAGATATTTTAGTTTGTTCATATAGTGAATTACACTGACTGATTTTTTGAATGCTAAAACAATCTTGCATTCTGGAGATTAACTCTACTTGGTCATGATGCATTGACCTTTTTCTATATTGTTTAACTGATTTTGCTAAAATTTTGCATCTATGTTTGTGAGACCATTTACATTTAAAGTGATTCTTAATATGCTTAGGTTTAAGCCTATCATCCTGCTGTGTGTTTCCTATTTGTTCCATCTGTTCTTAATTTTCTTTTCCCTTTCTTCTGACTTCTTTTCGATTTTTTATGATTCCATTTTATCTCCTTTTTGGCTTCTTCGCTACAGTTCTGTTTTGTTATTTTAATGGCTGCTTTATAATTTATAGTATATAGAGCAGTTTGCTGTTCTCCTTGTGGAACTTAGAACAGGAGTGAAGAAAGGTAGTTTTGATCTTCTGCCTAGGCTCCACAATGTTTCCTAGTGGGCCCAAAGCTCAGGGATACCTTGGGTTCCAATACTTCACTGGGTATGGTGTGCTCAGTGTCATTTTTGATATTCAGTGGGGCAGTTTATTCTGTTTTTTAAAACTATAGTCAGTTTCTCTTCAATTATCATGCAAGAAGATGTGGGAGAAGCCACAAATCAAGAGGCACCTTTTGGAAATCTACCAGGAAGGTTGATGGAACAACCTGGAAATACAACGGCTAACAGCAGGAAAGGGTTCCAAAAAGCCTGGCTCAGATCCTTGTAGATGCTGAGGGACGACTGTAAATGGAATTATCTAATATATGTATGTCTTTTGTGTCTGATGAGCTGCCTTTTTTAATGTAACTTAAGATTTATGCTTCTTGTATGCAATTATAAGAACACATTAAAAAGATAATGAAAAAAAGCATGTAGATGAAAAATATAGGTAGGGAGGTAATTTTAAATTTTAATGATCTTATTTTTAACTGAAGGGACATCCATGAGAAGTGAAAAAAAGAGTTAAAAATCGAGTAAAGATAAAAGGCTAAGAGTTGAAACACAATAACGAAATAGCCTGGAAGAGAGGAAAAATAAAAGACTGGAAAATGAAGGACACAGAATATGCCACCTTGAACTCTACCTCTTTGACATATGGACTGTTTTGACCTAAAGGCAATTGAGAATCAAAAGAAGGAAGAGCTCTTTACTTCTTTTTAACTGCTTACAGTATAAATTTCCCCATTTTGCAAAGGAAATGTACATTTATAAAGGAAATTTACATTTTCAAGTATATCTTCTCCCAGGAAGAAATCTTCTCCTTGGGACAGCTCTTATAACATCAGAGCCTCTTACTTGCATCACAAAACAGCCCATGTGTGTCACACAATCCCCCTTCACCTTCCCTTAACTTACCTCCTGTTTCCAGAAGCCAAAACCCCACTTTCTGCTCCCAGAAGCCCAAACCTGCCTTTCCTTTGTTTAGCCTAAGACGGTATACAAGCCTTAATCATCTGGTCACTTCCTTAAGTTTTCATTTCTTTGTGAACTCTGCTGCATATGTATATAATTAAATTTGTTTTATCCCCCTGTTTTTTATTAATTTGATTCAGCCCAGCCAGTAAAACAGGAGTATAAAAGTTTTCCTTCCTTACAAAATCAATGGATACAAATATGAAAATAAAAGACATAAAAAATGACTGTAGAGTATAACAGATGAGATGAGAAAGTTAGCATGTAAGAAGATCTTTTTTAAAGTATGAATAAGAATTAAAAAGCTAAAAGTATAAGGGTGAAAAGTTAAATAAATAAAATGTACATAGCCGTAGTTAAAGGATCATATAAAATGTTTTTCTAAAATAATAAACAATTTAAAAATATGAGAGAGTGGGGAGAAAGAGATTAAAACAAAGTGTATGAGCTTTAACACAGTTCTCAGAGAGGCAGAGTGCCTGTTTAAGCCGCAGAGACTCTGGTGGGCGGAAGTGAAAATGGTGGACTTAACTCTTCCACCTTCTGCCTGCTCAGAGCTATCACTTCTGTCAAATACTTGGCAGGGACAATGACTTTGGGTGATGGTTTAAGCTGTGGTCACCATAGTCTTAACATTCTTCCCAGGTACATGGGACAACTCAATGAGTTGCCTGACTAGTCAACACTAGCACCTTCGTGGTACAAGGTGGGTGTTTGCTAAGTGTTCTAAAGGATTAAGTGCTGGGTGGAAAGGAGCAAAAGGAGACCTAACATAGTGTCCACGCCCAACCCCACCTTCCAGGAAATTGCTGAGGATAATTTCCTAGACAATGGTTTTATGATGGTGTTGATAACGGAAATCACAAATATATATTTATCCCTAAAATGTGTCTAGCACTGCACTAGGCATTTTCCAACAGATGGCCTCATTTTTAGAGCTCTCAACAACCTTGCAAATGCTGCATTTCATAGATTCTAAGACTCCATGTTTCCACATGTTAGCATCTCTAAGATCAGGTAGAATCTTACAATCTATGTGATGAGAGCCTTATATTGTGATTTAATAGCCAAGTGTTTTGTTTCTCTTTTGCTAAGTGTACATAAAACAATAGTGAATCTTACAGTGTGTGGTGTGTTAGATTTGATGAAATACAGTAGATGTGATTTCCCATGCTTTCCAGATAATAAAACAGATACTCTGAGAGGCCAAACAAGTTGTCTGACGTCATATGCTGGTAAGTGCGTGGTGTGACATACATACTCCAAAACTTGTTCTTTTTCTCTCCTGGAAACCCAAGTGCTGAAAAGTACCTGATCTGCACTGGGGAGGCTGAACCTCAGAATGTGAGAGCTGAAAACCTTCCAGGAGTCAAGCTTGTGCTCAGCACCAGGACAGAGGTGGCCCTGGACTCAAGGCGTGGCTCTCCTCTCCTCCCCGTTCACTGTACCACGCTGTCTCTGTCCCAAGACCTTGTTTCTGCTTTTTCTATTTCCTATGTTCCTCTCCTTGCCTTTCTTTGACACCCTTTGGTGTTTTGGATGTTTTTCATTTTTTTCTTTTCTCTTACCAGCTGCTGGTTTCACCAAAGAGACACCAGCAGGATGAAAATATCAGGCTCCCATATTCTTTTTCTTTTGTTCCTTTCCAGTTATGTGACAGCTGGCTGGCTACCTCTGGAAATGTATTATGGCCTCTGAGATTTGGTGAATTGGAGAAGTATGAGCAGACACATACATCTATTGCCTTACCAGGCCAGGAGAAATAATATTATCTCCTTGTGGGAACAGTTTATTCTCAGAGTGCTTTGATTTAAGCTTATAAGGAGAAATGCCCAGTTATGCAGTAATTTCCCAGAAAATTTTGCTTTAGCTGCTTGGCAGTCCTTCGTGCTAAATGATAATGGCCCACATCTGGAGAAGCCTGGTGGGGGTCTCCCTGGATGCCTTGGCTTTCTGGATTCAATCAAAGTGTCTTATCATTTTCTCACAGGTGCTTGGAAATGTAATGAACTTGCAGAGAGCAAATGCATATGTACAGCTGAAAGGGATCCTTTGATCTAAGCCCTTTATTCTGTAGATAAGGAAAGGGAGCCCCAGAGAGGTGAAGTGGCTTGCCAAAGTCACCCAGCAGATTGTGGCCAGGATTATAATCTAGGTCACTGACTTTAAAGTCATCCAAGGGTTTTCCTTCAAAAGAGCTATAGAGAATGTACAGTAATGTTTGATGTGACTCTTTCTCATAAATCCTTCTTGAGCCTGAGCAAGCCACTTGTTTGCACTATGTATCAGCTTTCTGACTCGTCTCCTTGCTTCCAGCTCTCCTCACAATAATAAACATCTTTATTAGTGTGAGGTTCATCTTCTTGGTTGAGCTTCTAATCAACCGCCTCTCCCTCTTCAAAATACTTGGAGGCCCCCTAAGAATAAAACCCAACTTTCTTGGCATTGAAGCATCACTTGGTCTGGACCACTTCACAATATTTCCTTAGTGTCCTCACTCAGCCTAAAATGCTTGCTGTTTTCTTTTCAAGCCTTGAAGCCTTTGCTCATGTTGTTCTATCTACTGAAACATACTTCTCCATAATTCCATCACTCCTTTAAGCCCTGGCTTTTTGTCAGGGAGGTCCATTGGGGCAGATCCTGGGAAGAGGGGACATGACGGACTCTGCCAATTTCCTATTGGCAGACTTCTCTGCCTACTGAGTTATGCAAGCAAGTGGTCACCATGAGGCAGTCCACTGCAGGGCATTCCATGGAAAGATAGGAAAACAGTTTGGGGACAGTCTGGTAGCAGATGGTAGGTAGGCAGTGGGCATAAAAGCAAGCCATTTGACAGAAGGTTTCAGACTCCAGCTTTTGGGATGGGGTGCCAGGTTCTGGGGACACAGAAGCAAACCACACAAATGTGGCCTTACCTGCAAGAAGCCTGTAGTTTGGTGGGTAGGACAAATGTTAGAATAGGTGATTTCATTAAATACTCAAAACCTTCTAATTTTCATGTTACGAATAAGAAAACTGAGTCTCGGAAAGGTTGAAAAATTTCCCAAGGCTGCCTAGCTCATCAGTTTTAGAGACAATTCCAAAGCTATGCTCCCTTCAGACATAATTTTGTTTCTGGGGGAACAAGGAATCAGAGCTGAGTGGTGAGATGATGATGTGGGCCTGGAGTAAATACTGTTATTGTTCATAATGGGGACTATTCATCATGGGAGAACAAGCTTTACAAATGCTAGTTCATTTTAAATTCCACAATAACTCTGCAGTAAGAATTAGCCTTTTTGTTTTATAGATGCAGAAGGCAAAGATTAGTAAAGACAAATAATTTATCTAAAATCACTTACCTACAGTGGAGAAAGGTGTTCAACCTAGAACTGTCTATCAAATCTATGTTCTTTCCAGTGGACTAGACTGCCTCTTTATCACCAGTTACATAAAAACTGTTGAGAGCCTCTTTTTTTTTTTCTTCTTAAAGGGAAGGAGGGGAGGAGAGGAAGTATGTGTTGACAACAAAAATAAAGAGGCTAGAAATAGTTTAAGTGTAAAAATATCATGTCCACCTAATTCAGATTTAGAAAGCCCACCACAAAGCTTGGTGGGAAATTCTGCCTCCCATCACAGGAACTACCACTTTAAGGCCTGTAGTTCTAATGGATTTGCAGAATGGGGAGCTTTGAACCACAATCTTCACTTATTTATTATCTTCAATTATTATCCAAGCTTTCTCTTTCCTGCCTGGTCATCCATGTTGTGGAAAATACTTAGAGTCATGTTTAAGATTAATCAAATGAACAGAGATGCCTTTATACACCTCCCTTCTAGAGGCCAATGTGAAGAACATCAAAGAGGCGCAGCATATTCCAGGTCCGTTCCTTATTGTTGGCAATATCCAGGGGACTACCTTGACATTGGCACTGCACACTCATGACAGGGTGGAGTATCTTGCTCAGATGGGCCCCATCTCATGCATTTATCTTGGCTTTTCCTTGACAACACTTAATTAGATTCTGTTCTGTGGCCATTTCAACTTTGAATGGAGATGTAATTTCTTGTTTTTTTTTTTTTTTTTTTATTAGTCTAAAATTCCATTCTCCTCCCACTCCAGAAAACAATCTTTCCATAAGGCTGAGAACAATTTAACATTTTTATTGTTTTGTGCTTGGTCTAATGAGAATCTTCTATGGATGTATTATCCATTCTCATGCTGTTATAAGGACATACCTGAGACTGGATAATTTATAAAGCAACAAAGTTTAATTTTGCAGGGCTTGAGAGGCCTCAGGAAACTAACAATTATGGCAGAAGGGGAAGCAAACACATTCGTCTTCACATGGTGGAATGAAGGAGAAGAATGAGAGCTGAACACTGGATGAAACCCTTCAAAGCCCATCAGATCTTGTGAGAACTTACTCACTATTACAAGATTAGCATGGGGGAAATTGCCTCCATGATTCAATTACCTTCCACCAGTTCCCTCCCACCACACATGAGAATTATGGGAACTGCAATTCAAGATGAGACTTGGGTGGGGACATAGCCAAACCATATCATTCCACCCCGGCCTCCCCCAGGTCTCATGTCCTCACATTTCAAAACACAATCATGCCTTTCCAACAGTTTCCCAAACTCTTAGCTCTTTCTGGCATTAACCCCAAAACCCAAGTCCAAAGTCTCATCTGAGACAAGGCAAATCCCTTTGGCCTATGAATCTGTAAAATCAAAAGCAAGTTGTTTACTTCTTACATACAATGGAGGTACATCATTGGATAAATGGATCTGTTCCAAAAAGGAGAAATTAGCCAAAACAAAGGGGATACAGGCCCCATGCAAGTCCAAAATCCAGTGAGGCAGTCAAATGTTAAAGCTCCCAAATGACCTCCTTTGACTCCATGTCTCACATCCTGGTCATGCTGTTGTAAGAGGTGGGTTCCCATGGCCTTGGGAAGCTCTATCTTTGTGGCTTTGCAGGGTATATCCCCCCTCCTGACTGCTTTCATGGGCTGGCATTGAGTGTCTGTGGCTTTTCCAGGTGCATGGTGCAAACTGTCAGAGGATCTACCATTCTGGGATCTGGAGGACAGTGGCCCTCTTCTCACAGCTCCTTTAGGTAGTGCCCCAGTGGGGACTCTGTGTGAGGGCTTTGGACCCATATTTCCCTTCTGCACTGCCCTAGTGAGGTCTCCATGAGGGTTCCAGCCCTGCAGACTTCTGTCTAGACAACCAGCTGTTTCCATATATCTTCTGAAATCTAGGTGGAGCTCCCAAATTTCAATTCTTGACTTCTCTACCTTTGCAGGACCAACACTATTTGGAAGCTTCCAAGGCTGGGGCCTTACAGCCTCTGAAGCAACAGTGTGAACTGTACCTTGGTCTCTTTTAGCCATGCCTGGAACGTCTAGGATGCAGGGCACCAAATCCTGAGGCTGCTCACAGGAAGGGGGTCCCGGACTTAGCCCATGAAACCAGTTTACCCTCCTAGGCCTTTGGGCCTCTGATGAAAGGGGCTGTGTGAAGTTCTCTGACATGCCCTGGAGACATTTTTCCCATTGTCTTGGTGATTAACATTTGGCTCCTTATTACTTATACAAATTTCTGCAGTGGCTTGAATTTCTCCCTAGAAAATGGATTTTTCTTTTCTATCACATCACTAGGCTGCAAACTTTTCAAACTTTTATGCTCTGCTTTCTCTTGAATGCTTTGCCGCTTAGAAATTTCTTCTGCCAGATCTCCTAAATCATCGCTTTCAAGTTCAAAGTTCTACACATCTCTAGGGCAGGGGCAAAATGCCACCAGTCTCTTTGCATAGCAAGAGTGACCTTTATGGCAGTTCTCAACAAGTTCCTCACCTCCGTATGAGACCACCTCAACTGGGACTTCATTATCCATATTACTATCAACGTTTTGGTCAAAGCCACAAGAAGTCTCTAGGAAATTCCAAACTTTCCCATATCTTCCTATCTTCTGAACCCACAAAGTCTCTAGAAAGTTCCAACTTTCCCACATTTTTCTGTCTTCTTCTGAGTTCTCCAAATGGTTCCACATCTGCCTATTGCACAGTTCCAAAGTTGTTTCCACATTTTTGGATATCTTTGTAGTAGTACCCCATTCTCTGTGGTATCAATTTACTGCATTAGTCCATTCTCATGCAGCTATAAGGACATATCCATGACTGAGTAATTTATAAAGGAAGGAAATTTAATTGACTCACAGCTCTGCAGGGTTGGGGAAGCCTCAGAAAAATTACTATCATAGTGGACGGGAAAGCAAACACGTCCTTCTTCTCATGCTGGCAGAATGAGAACAGAATGAGAAGAAGAATGAGAGCTGAGTGAAGAGGGAAACACCTTATAAGACCATCAGATCTTGTGCAAACTTACTCACTATCATGAGAATAGCATGGGGGAAACTGCCCTCATGATTCAGTTACCTCCCACCAGGTGCCTTTCACCACACATGGGAATTATGGGAACTATAATTTGAGATAAGATTTGGGTGGGGACATAGCCAAACCATATCAATGGGAGTGCAACATTTCTGAACACAAATTCTCAGAACTGCTTTGTACCCCCTCAGGTAAAGATCAATGGTCTAGGGGGCCAGGAAAGCAAGCACTGGACACTAGGCATTATTAGTATAATTTTCTATGTTCTTGTCATAACTATTTTGTGTCGCAGGAAATTAAGGCTCAACGAGTTGCTGAAGGTCACACAGTTAGCAAATATTAGCACTGGGATCCAAACAGGTCTTTTAATTTCAAAGCCCAGGCTTGAAGCTAATGCATACCCTCTGATTTTCTAAGAGACATTATGAAGTGGCCAACATGAAGGTCCCAGTCAGTGGGACCTTGGGTAAGCCAATGTGCTATCTTGAGACCCTCTATATTTTCCCTTTATTTTGCATGCAAGAAAAGAAACCCAATGTTCCTATAATTCTAAACATTTCATTGTTTGAGCTTTGTTTCTAAAGCCCCTCGTTCTCATCATCCAGAACTAAAGCAAAAGAGGTTCACATTCAAATCTTGCCTCATATGTAAATCTTTTATTTATCGATTTAGTTTTTGCATTAAGAAGAAAGGAAACCTGACTTTAAGTGGAAGCTTGACTCTACTGAGGAATTTTTATCATTCCTGAAACTTTTCAAAATGTATTTACTTTTGAAAAAAGGAATGACTTAGTTTTCCCTTTACCACAAATGTCCTCTTTGTCAAAATAAAATGAATTCTTCTGTGACTATTCCACCAAGCCTTTCCAATCTTCTCAACCAGTGCCCAGGACTTTCTGTATTTATTCAATAAACAGTTCCTGACAGCCTGCTCTGTGCCTGTAGGCTGTGTGTGTGTGTGTGTGTGTGTGTGTGTGTGTGTGTGTGTGTGCATGCACTTACTTCCTTAAAATGGCTAAGTGAACACACTGGCAGGAGAGACAGACGCACCTAAAACTGAAAGAGCTAAACGTTATAAGAGGCAAAGTTTTACTTCTTGCTACTTTGGGTCCAAGAAGGGGGGACCTTATGGGAGTCAGCACATCTGAATCAGATAAGAGGGTGGTGTTCATACGTCACTTGACTACTGACCAGGGGTTCAGGGATAAGATCTGGCCCTAGCGGGGTTATCATCAAAAGTAGGAAGGACCCTGGGTCAGGTCACCAGGGCCCCAACCTTGGGTTGGGGATCAGGGGTGAACTCTGACCTGGTTCAGGACTGGGATGCTGGGCAGGGCCACAGATCTTAACTCAGGAAGAGTGACCCAGGCAGAGCCCTGAAACTATAACCACCCCATTTCTGTTCTCGCTCCTCTGTGATCAAGCCTCTGTGCTGCAGTCAAAGCGGCCTTTAACACATAAGCCAACCATGTTATTCTCGTGTTCAAGATCCTCCCAGGGGCTTCTCATCACTCTCAGAATAAATTCCCGTCCGTATTATGGCTCTTTAGGACCTGCCTCTGAGGTCATTTGCTATCCCTTTTCCTCACTTTTACCTGGTCCACCTGGCTTGGTTTCTGTTCTTTGACTGTATCAAGGTTTTTTTTTTTTTTGCCTCAGAGCCTTTGTACTTGCTGTTCTCTGTAGGACAAATACCCTTGTATCTGCTTATTTATGGCTGCCTTCTTTTAAGTCATGTCTCATTTCAGATGAGAGGTCATCTCCTCAGAGACACCTTCTCTGTGATTACACTGAATAATATAGCAACCATGCCTTCCCACAGCCCCCTCTAATTTCCATGTTCTATTTTTTCCCCATTTTATTTGTATCTTTACTTGATGTTTGTTTGCTTACTTGTTTATTATTTATCCTCCCCCTGCCACCAATAAAATGTAAGCATCCTGAGAGCAGAGACTTGTTTAGTCTTCTATTTCCAGCATGTGAAACAGCGTGTGGCACCTAGTAGAGAGTCAATAAATGCCTTGAAATGATGCTTTCAAACTTCTTACCTCCATGCTCCAGAGCATGGTCTTCATTCCAGAGAGTCCTTATGACCACATCTCCTTGGAGGTGATCAGGGTTTGGAAGTGTATGCTAATAGAGTAGTGTAGATTCAGCACATTGGGTGTAATCACATTATAAAAAATCCAGAATGTGTATTGACCAGCAAAGAATGAGGAGTTTTAATGCCTCCTAATACCTAATAAGTCTCAATGATTTAACATATAAGAAAACATTGTAGATAAACCCTAGACCAGGAAAGGAGTGGCCTGAGGGTCTAATTTTCTCCTGGAATCCAAGTGAAGAAGAGTGTTTATGACTCCCAAGCAGTGGTGGATTTACTCTAAGACTAATGACACTTAAGCTTTAGGTTTCTCACTTGTATAGGTGCCTTCCAAGGCTCTGAGAAGGGGTCCAGCAATGCCTTTGCATAGTCATGTAAATGTGCGTGTACAATGTTCAAAAGTAAGGCATTAATTACTTAAATTAGCTCAGGCCACTGCCTCTCTACTCCAGCTTCTAATATATCGCACTTCCCCTTGTATTTGCTGGCATTGGAATTCTGTGGGCATTGCTGGAATTTGGTGAGGCGAAGTTGCTCTGGGGATGCATTTGGTTTGAATTTTGTGAGATTTATTGATGTGAATCACTCTCTTCCATCCGTAGTTAAGTTGTGATAGGCATCCTGTGGTAGAAAATCTTCCAGAACTATTTCTACCACCTACTGTACTCTGGCAAAGCCAGAGGTGGGATCACAATATGAACGTGTCTGCTACTCTATGGCAGCAGGAATACATGAATAGAGGAGGAGAAACAAAAAGGGATCAGTAGCTAATTTGTAGAAAATGCCTATAATGATCAGATGCTTAAAATTCTACGTGGTGGATTTGGTTCTTTTTGGCATCTAGTCAAAATAGAAGTTCCTATCTGCAAAAAGTATACTCAACAAGGCAGTATGCACAATTAAAAGTGCCTTTGCTGCAACACAAACATTTATGGTGCTTTTATCATTCATGATGCTTTCATCTGCATAAATTGTTGTGTAGGCCACAGGGGATGTAGAGAGCAGTTAGACACAGTCCTGGCCTCATGGAGCTTATGCTCAGGCAGAGAGATGATGTGGATAAAAAGATGGCTGCTTTGCAAGGGAGAAGAAGCAGAGAAGGGACCCAGTCTCCGTTTCCCACAGGGATTGCTGTAGTGGGGTAGGCATGAGTGATTTGAGACTGAGCTGGCAGCAAACTGGAGAAAGGCCTGAGTGCAGCAGGAAGGGGATAGAGGGAGGGAGGAGATGGACTTAAACCATTTTCCATGAGGATGAGACTTGGAGGAGAGTGGAAAGTGTTTCAAGGTCATTTTTCCAAAGGATTTCTGGATGAGATGCTGTTCAGTGTCTGGTGTTGTGCTTTCGACAAAACCAACAGTGAAACCCTCCATTATTACCTAAAGCCTTCAGAGTGGGACTAATGTTCCTCTGATGTGGCATCTTATAGATACATGGTCATGAGGCCTTCTGGCTTTATGCACGTTACTCATGGACACAGGTATTCATAGTAGAAGGTGGGATGTGAGCTGGGCAGGAGGCAAGCTGCAGACAAAGCAATTGAGGCCAGAAAAGATGAAGGCACATTTTGTTTGGGAGCTACTTTCTGCTCCCCTAGGATTCTTCACATTCTAATGTAGCTACAATCAAAAGGCAATTTTTTACAAAGTAAGTGATATGGTTTGGCCCTGTGTCCACACTCAAATCTCATCTTGAATTGTAGCTCCCATAACTCCCATGTGTTGTAGATGGGATCTGATGGGAGATAATTGAATCATGGGGACAGTTTCCCCCATACTGTTCTAATGGTAGTGAATAAGGCTCACAAGAAGTGATGGTTTTATAAGGGGAAACCTGTTTTGTTTGGCTCTCATTTCCTCTTGCCTGCTGCCATGTAAGACATGCCTTTCACCTTCCACCATGATTGTGAGGCTTCCCAGCCATGTGGAACTGTGAATCCATTAAACCTCTTTTTCTTTATAAATTACCTGGTCTTGGGTATGTCCTTATCAGCAGTATGAGAATAGACTAATACAGTAAGCAGTTTTCTTTCTATGGTGATTGTAACTATTTATGCTAACATTGGTTTCCCACTTCACTTCCCTGGCAAAGCAGGAAACAGCTAGAACCCACTGGCTTTAGAACATGCTCTTAGAATTTTTTCAGTCTCATCAAAACTTTACAGAAATTCCAAATAAGTTTCTCTTTCTATTCAGGTATAACCTCTGAGAGCTCTCTGCAAACTTGTCCTTTTCCTTAATTATCCTTTCTATATTCGGAGTGCATTTGCCAGGGGTTCTGAACAGATCCTTAGTTGCTAATGTGGTGTGTTATTTCTAAGACTTGTATTTTATAAAGTACATCATAAAATTCTATCTCAGGGCCCAGGTGGTTTCGAGAATATTTCAAATGTTCTACTTATTCATAAACAAAGGGAGATAGTCTTAAAAGTAATTCCCTACATATTGGCCAAATCCCTGATGTACAGTTGGACTACATCATCATAAAAGACTCTTAAATGGTTATGGCCAGTGTCAGTGGATTGAATCATCTCCCTACACAGATGATGAGTCTTTGGGATTGGGGCTGTTCCCAAACCCAGATAACTTTAGACTGCAAACTTAGGCACCTGGGGAATTGGCTGCAGCCACCTGCTTTTTTGGAAACTCATGAGGAAAAGGCATCTGTCAATTGTGTTCCCTTGGTATTAGCCCCAAATACTTCTAAAAACAACATTCAATTGAAAATAAGCTCCCAAATGATGTCAGAGTTGGGAAGAAATTACATCCCAAGTATCCCTTATGACCAACAGTCAGTTTTTGAGTTTTTCATTTTGTCTCTCTTTTGTGTTTCCCAGGAAGCATATTCTCTTCTAGTCATGGCTTTAAGTCTACAAAACTTACATCTCCAACCTTTGCATGGACTTGCTGAACTCTAGTTGCTTTCACTGCAGGGAAGAGAGTTTAGACCCATCTCTGCTTTTTCATGGTTTCGTGAACCCAGATGGGTCACTTTCCTCTCTGTCTTGATTTTTCCCAAATGTAGAGTGAAGGTGGAAAAATCACAAATTCTCCACATTCTGATGGGGAGAAGGTTTTGCTTTCTTCCAGAGAACCAGTGATTCTGATCATCTACAATGTTTTACCTCTTACTCTAAGTGTCACTGACAATTTTAGCAGTGTAGCACGGTTCCAAATATCTTTTTTCTTCTATATCAGCCAAACTAGATATGATGGATAATTTCATGTGTCACCTTGACTGGGCTAAGGGATGCCCAGATTTCTGGTGAAAACATTATTTCTGGGTGTATCTGTGAAGGTGTTTCTGGAAGAGATTAGCATCTGAATAGATAGACTGATAAAGAAGATCCACCCTCACCAATGAGGGTAGGTGTCATCTAATCTGTAGATGGCCAGAATAGAACAAAAAGGCAGAGGAAGGGTGAATTTTCTCTCTTTGCTCCTGCCCTCAGATTTCAGTAGTCCTGGTTCTTGTGTCTTTGGCTTCAGACTGGGAGTTACATCATCAGCTCTCCTGGCTTTCAGTACTTTAGACTTAGACTGAATTACACCGCTAGCATTCCTGGTTCTTCAGCTTGCAGACAGCATATTATAGAACTTCTTGGCTTCAATCATTGTGTGAGGCAATTTCAATAATATATCTCCTCTACATGTCTCTACATATTCTGTTCTGTTTCTTTAGAGAATGCTGACTAATTTACTAGATAATTTAAGTGCCTCTATGGGGTAACTGCACCAAATAGCTCCAACAGAGTAATCACATTATATTCCACATATAAATGGCATCCCAGAGTTGTACAATCTGGTAGGTAGGAAGGGATGTGGTGGGAATCACCATTTCTGCATTTTGCCATTCTTTAATGAAGATAGGATTCTCTGTAATTTCTGCCTCCAGGGATGTGAAAGAGCTTTTCATGTACATTTTACTGGGGAAGAGGGACTGCAGGGGCCTTCATTGGCCTTTCCTGTTTGGTTCCTTCTTCACATATTAGGAAGCTAGTGTGTGGAAGCCAGTGTGAGTGCCTGATAATATGTTTCTGGCACTATATTCAGAAATTCCATGATGGATTTGATGTTTCCACTGAGCTTACAATGAAACAAAGTTGAATTAAAATTTCACTTATTACTAGACCTCTATAAACCCTCACTCTGCCTGCTGGACTGCAGTAGGTTCTAGGTCCTAGGATTTAGTGTTTAATTAAGGCCAGTGCCTAGTAATTCCTCAGAGATCCTTTTATCCTGTTAAAAAGACACTAATATTCCACAGTATGGAGAATTACCATGAATAGGAAAAGGAATTGAATATTGAACAGGAGAAAAACAAAACCAAAAATAGGACCACAATGACATTTTTTATTCATTCGGCAATCATTTATTGAGTACTCACTATGTTATATTCTAGGCTGTAGTTTTCAATCACAGTTATCCTAGTATTGCTTAGAGGTACATTACAGTATTCTGCAGATAATGAAATGTTTCCTGCCAAACCATGAAAGTTAAATAGCCTGAGCAGTATCCCTTTACTTTTATCATGCCAAGTGCAATCCCCCGATATGGTTGGGTTGTGTCCCCACCCAAGTCTCATCTTGAATTGTAGTTCCCATAATCCCCACGTGTTGTGGGAGGGACCCAGTGGGAGACAATTGAATCATGGGGGTGGTTACCTCCATACTGTTCTTGTGATGGTGAGTTCTCTTAAGATCTAATGGTTTTATAAGGGGCTTCTTTATCCCCGTTTTGCCCTGCACTTCTCCTTGCTGCCACCATGTGAAGCAGGAGTGTTTATATCCCCTTCTGCCATGATTGTAAGTTTCCTGAGGCCTTCCCAGTCATGCTGAACTATGAGCCAATTAAAACTCTTTCCTTTATAAATTACCCAGTTGTGGGTATGTCTTTATTAGCAGTGTGAGAACAGATTAATATAGTAAATTGGTTCCACAGAGAGTTTTTTGCTGCTGTAAATGTGAAAGTGACTTTGGAACTGGGTGACAGGCACAGGTTGGAATTGTTTGGAGGGCTCAGAAGACAGGAAAATGTGGGAAAGTTAGGAACTTCCTAGAGACTTGTTGAATGGCGTTGATCAAAATGCTGATAGTGATATGGACAATGAAGTTCAGGCTGAGGTGGCCTCAGATGGAGGTGAGGAACTTGTTGGGAACTGGAATAAAGGTCACTCTTGCCATTCAAAGAGACTGGTGGCATTTTGCCCCTGTCCCAGAAATCTGTGAAACTTTGAACTTGAGAGAGATGATTTAGGGTATCTGGCAGAAGAAATTTCTAAGAGGCAAAGGGTTCAACAAGAAGCAGAGCATAAAAGCTTGGAAAGTTTGTAGGCTGATAATGTAATAGAAAAGAAAAAATCTATTTTCTGGGGAGAAATTCAAGCCCGCTGCAGAAATTTGCATAAGCAACAAGGAGCCAAATGTTAATCACCAAGACAATGGGGAAAACGTCTCCAGGGTATGTCAGAGACCTTCACAGCAGCCCCTTCCATTACAGGTCCAAAGGCCTAGGATGGACAAATGGTTTCCTAGGCTGGGCCCAGGGCCCCTCCTCCTCTATGCAGCCTTGGAACATGGTGCCTTGCATCCCAGCTACTTCAGCTCCAGTTTTGGCTAAAAGGGGCCAAAGTACGGCTCAGACCATTGCTTTGGAGGGTGCAAGCCCCAGGCCTCGGTTGCTTACATGTGGTGTTGGGCCTGTGGGTACACAGAAGTCAGGAATTGAGGGTTGGGAATGTCTGCTTAGATTTCAGAGGATGTATGGAAACACCTGGATGTCCAGGCAGAAGTTTGCTGCAGGAGCAGATCACTGATGGAGAACCTCTGCTGGGGCAGTGCAGAAAGGAAATGTGGGGTTGGAGAACACCCCTTCAACACAGTCCCTACTGGGGCACTGCCTAGTGAAGTTTTGAGAAGAGAGCCACTGTCCTCAGACACCAGAATGGTAGATCCACGAACAGCTTGAGCCATTTACCTGGAATAGCTGCAGACACTCAATGCCAGCCTATGAAAACAGTCAGGAGGAAGGTTATACGCTTCAAAGCCACAGGGGTGGAGCTGCCCAAGAACTATGGGGACCTATCTCTTGCATCAGCATGACCTGTATGCGAGACATAGAGTCAAAAAATCATCTTGGAGCTTTAAGATTTGACTGCCCCCACCAGATTTTGGACTTGCATGGGACTTATAGGCCCTTTGTTTTGGCCAATTTCTCCCATTAGGAAAGGGTGTATTTACCCAATGCCTGTACCCTCATTGTTTCTAGGAAATAACTAACTTGCTTTTGATTTTATAGGGTCATGGGCAGAAGGGACTTAATTAGTCTCAGTTCCCATAATCCCCACAGGTTGTGGGAGGGACCTGGTGGGAGGTAATTGAATCATGGGGGAAGTTACCTCCATGCTGTTCTCATTATAGTGAGTAAATTCTCACATGATCTGATGGTTTTATAAGGGGCTTACCCTCCTCACCTTTGCTTTACACTTCTCCTTGCCATTATCATGTGAAACAGGGTGTATTTGCTTCCTCTTCTGCATAATTGTAAGCTTCCTGAGGCCTCCCCAGCCCCACTGAATTGTTAGTCAATAAAACCTCTTTCCTTATAAATTACCCAGTCTCAGCCGGGCGCGGTGGCTTAAGCCTGTAATCCTAGCACTTTGGGAGGCCGAGGCGGGTGGATCACGAGGTCAAGAAATCGAGACCATCCTGGTCAACACAGTGAAACCCCGTCTCTACTAAAAATACAAAACATTAGCTGGGCATGGTGGCACGTGCCTGTAATCCCAGCTACTCAGGAGGCTGAGGCAGGAGAATTGCCTGAACCCAGGAGGCAGAGGTTGCGGTGAGCCGAGATCGCGCCATTGCACTCCAGCCTGGGTAACAAGAGCGAAACTCCGTCCCAAAAATAAATAAATAAATAAATAAATTACCCAGTCTCAGGTATGTCTTTATTAGCAATGTGAGAACAGACTAATTTACCATCTCTGGGCCTTGGCACCTGCTACTCCCTTTCCTTGGAAGTCTTCTCTCGTAGAGAGCATGTGGCCACTGCATCACTTTCTTCATTTTCCTGATGCACTGAGTTATGTCAACTTGGTTAAGATGGAAACTGCATTTTCTATAATTTCTATTCCTATCTCAATCAAGGTTAGAGCTGGCAAAAAAGGAACAAGCATGAAATCTGGAAGGCTGAAGTGTAGCAATAGTCTTCACTCTAAAGAAAGTTATTATGCACAGATGTGGTGACGAACAGACACAAACGTGCCTTGCAGGTCACTACTTGGGCACATTCTCCTTCCTCCACTCCCAAATTAATCCTTAGCCATCGCCCTGTAGCTACACAGAAGGAACAGCTTTGCATAGGATTTGCCATAAGCTTTCTTTGTGATTCTCCTTTAGTAGCTACACATCCTGCCTTCTCAGAGTCCATGAAGAAAGCTCATGGAAAGTTCTTTTCAAAGATCCATGCCTCTGTTTTTCACTCTGGAAAATGGAGTGAGATTAGTAGTCACTGCATTATAGGGTTTACCTGGCTGAACACAACCAAAGTGCTTAGGACAATGCCTGGCACATGGGAAATGTGCAATGCATGTTAGATATTACTACTGCAGCCACACTGTGTGGCTTCTTTTTGTTTGGGTTTAGAACCTGAACTTAATGATGAAAACAGGAACCCTCTCATGTGTTGAGCAGTGGAGCGACAGGAACACTTTGGTTTTGGGATGATTAACCTGCCATCTTGTTTTGAATGTACTCAGAAACCACACAACTGAAAGCAGAAGGCATTAGTGGATGCTCAGGTGTGAAGTATCTAACAGATTCCTCTGTCACAAGTACAGCCAACTAATGCCAAATTTCCCCTAAGGATCAATAAATAGCTAAAAAGAAATTCTTTGGCACTGCCTGCCTGACCTCTGTCCCCAAGGATATTGCTATCAGACAATGATAGCCTGATGCTTTAGGGACTTAAAACTAGAAGGGAACCTGCTATTTACATTATTTAGTAATTTGACATAGTCAAAGGAACACAGATTTAGCCTCTTAGATTGCCATTTATCTCCTGGCTTTGGTGAACCTTGGTGAGTTTCTTTACCTCTCTGAGCTTTAAGAGGTTTACATCTATAAAACAGACAGAATACATCTACCCCATAGTACTTTTTAAGAATTAATGAAATTAATGTTCTACTGTCCTGGGTACAGTATGAGGCTCTAAGTAGGCCTTCAGTAAATAGTGTTTTGAAGTGGATAATAGTGTAATATGTTTATAATAATTATAATTAAGTAGGGTTGTCATAAAGAGTGAAAGAGATGAGGTATGTAAATCACCCTGCATGGTATTCACTCACAGTAGGTGCTTAATAAATGCTAGTTTATATCTGTCCTCCCCTCACTAAGCTGCTTGTCTTTTCTGTGGGGTCTATGTGGTTGCCAGTGATAGGCAAGGCTTATCTACCCCATCTCTAGCTCATGATCCAACAACAAAGTGTGAGGTCTTAGCTCCTTAATTCTCTGCTTCCCAGGACAACTGTCTTAGTCAGTTTGGACCACTTTAACTAATTACTATAGGCTAGCTGGCTTAAACAACAAACATTTATTTCTTATAGTTCTGGACACCAAGAAGTCCAAGATCAAGGTAGCAGGAGGTCCACTGTCTGGTGAGGGCCCACTCCCTGGTTTGCAGATGGCTGACTTCTTCCTGTGTCCTCATGTGGTGGAAGGCGTAAGCTAGCTCTCAGGTCTTTCTTATAAGGGCACTAATACCATTCATGAGGGCTCCACCCTTATGACCTAATCATCTCTCAAAAGCCCCACCTCCAAATATGATTCCACTGAGGATTAGATTTTGACATAGGAATTTAGGGAAACACAGTCAATCCATAGCAACGACTTTCTCTGAAGCAGTTTAGAAAGCCCCTTTGAGCTGCAGACTGACTTGCCAGCAGCCTTTCTCTTATCCTTCAGCGACTTGCATGTTAGCAGCTGCAGTTTCTCATGGATGCAGGCCCTGTGTGATCTCAGCTGGACACGTCACCCGAACCATTTCCCTGGCCCATCTTGAGACTGCTGAGACAGTCAAGCTGCACTCTGTCACAGATTGTTTGCCAAAGCTCTGAAGCAGCTGCCTATAACTCGAGTATCATTGGGCTTTGAGAGTAGAGTACATTTTCTATACAAACCCGAGAACTTGTTTTAAGCCCTCTTTTGTCCTTTGTGTGTGGCTTTATATTTTTTAAAGTTCCATCCATCGATTATGATCTTTGTATATAGATTTATTATCTAAGATTACTAAATCAATACTCAGATTTGAATACACAGTTCTGTGTTAAGATATCTGGTCCTCCAAAAAATATTGCAAATTTGCTCACCAGACTTAGACTGAGAAGTTAATTACAATCAATTGGCGGGCACTGATAACGCTACAGGCTTTTACGGTTTTGTTTTTAGAGGCAGCCAAGGGTGTTAGTACAAGAAGAACTCAGAGCACTAGATATGTCAGCATCCAAAGGAAAAGTTTGCTATGTTTAGTCTTTCATTTCACAATCATCTCCCCTTTCTGATTAATTATTTTTGACAATTATCTATTCAGTAACTCTTACGTGCCAGGTATTCTTCTAGGTGCTAAAGATAAGATAGAATAGAACACCAACAAATGGAATTTCTTACCTTCAGGAAAGTTACGTCCAAGTGGGGGAGAAAGAAATTGAATAAATCAAAGAAGTGAAATATATAATGTGTTAGGCAATGGTAAGTATTAAGGGACATAATTAATCAGAAAGGGGAGTATAAATCATTGGGATTGGCACTGTGAAAGCATTGAGGGTGGCCTTGGCGGTGGTGAGAGAATTGAAATTACTACGCATTCTATTGGACATTGGGGATATGTGAAGGGGTAAGGCAAAGTCACTGCCCTCACGGGAGTGTGGCAGGAGCTGTAAGCTGTGATATGGTCTGGCTGTGTCCTCACCCAAATCTCATCTTGAATTGTTCTCTCCTCTGGTAATAAGATCATAGCTGGAACAGATGTGGCTTCCAAGCCAGGGTTTACATTTCCCATCCCCATCTTGGAATTAAGTGTGGCCATGAGAATAAGTTCTCTCTAGTGGAGTTTGAGTAGAAGTGACATGGGTCCTACCAAGAAGGTGTTAAGATAGCATATGTGCATTGTCAAAATCAAAACCGAGTCACTAGTGTTATAATAAATCCCTGAAAAATAGAGCCAGAAAAGGCTATAAAGAGAGAGTTCTCATGCTTGTATGCCTAATAACGAAACTATCTCAAAGACTCTACAGAAACTACAACTTTACACAAAGGCCATCACAGCCTTACATAAAAAATGCTTCTGCAAGGACACTGGTGTGCAGACTTGTACTTGCATTACCCTTGTTACTGATCTTTGTAGCTAAAGATAATGATGTGTAATCCTCCTTATTTTTCCTTTGGAAACTTTAGTCTTTTTTTTACCTCCATGAATAAGCACATAGTTTACTATGGCATGTGTATTACTGTTGCAATGCCATGCTCCTGAATGAATAAATATCTTTTTTTTTTTTAAAGAGCACCTCTCTCTCTCGTTAGCTTGACAATGTGCTCTTCTCCTCCTGACTCCCTGACTGACCACATGGAGGAGAACTGTCCATTGACCTGGAATACCCACTCTAAACTATTAAATAAGAGAGAAATAAACTTCTAATTTGTTAGTGGTATTATACTTTTGGGGGCCTAGTTGCTATTGCAATTTAGCCTTAACTAATTTATGGACCACTAATGTAACATATCTTTAATACTAAATACCACTTATTTATTTTCATGGTTGATTGCTATATTTTAGTCCCATGGAGAAAGAGAGCTATGGTAGCAGAGGAAAGGAATGTTTAATTCTGTCAGCAGTAGGTAGGTTAGGGTCAAGTAGGGAAAACCATGGCAAAAAAGATGATATTTGAGCTGAGTCTTGAGGAATGAATGAGCATTCACTTTGGGGAAGAAAAGGGGAAAGGGCACTTCAAATCTAAGTCACAGTGTGAATAAATGCTTTCATGGAGGCATGAAAGTCCAGATTTTGTGTTACCTATTGTAATTTCCCTATAATCAGAAAGAAATGAAAGAAAATGTCATAGTCCTAACTTATTATATCTCATTATTTGATTGCATATTTTTGAATGCAGGAAATAAGATGTAGTAAAATAAAACAATGTATGTGTTAGAAAGCTAACCATAGCTGTTGTATTGTTTCCAAAGATTTCAAAGATGACTTTCACAAGGTTGTGAAGAGCATTTTATTCTATTCCAAACGTCTGAGTGTTCTTAGGTATGGGGGCTTTAGGTAGTAGGTTGCAAAGCTTCTCGGAAAGCTAAATGCAATCATGGTTTCTAAAAAATAGATGCCTGCAATTGCAAAAATCCAATTAACATGGCTAATAGGATTACTTTTTTCAGTATAGACTCAAAGGACTATGACTTTTCTCTAGTTATCAGACAGTGTAAATTCTATTAGAACATGCTATAGAATATATTTCTAACATATTTAATTCCCTCTGCTCTTTCCCTTTTGTTTGAAACCACCACTCACTACATTCTCTTATTGAACTGTGTCATCCAGCATTGTGCTAGAGTTTCACACCGGTAAGCCAGTGTTCTACAGATGAGAAAATAAAGGCACAGAGGTTAAGTACTTGTTCAAGGTTATATGATTACTGAATTCCATGGTTGGGTTTGAGGGGGTCTGTTTGACCCCCAAACTCATTTTATTAACAAAGAAATTCCTTCTTTGCCTCCCTTTAACATTCATTTTTTATTTCCAGGGTATGTATTTTTAAGCCTTGTTCAGGTTTTGGAGATATCAGAGTTTTATTTTTTTGAATTATGTCTTTAATCATCGTATTTTCAAAACATCCATCAACAACAAGAATCCTTTCTCAATTCTGCCCTCTGGGGCCATGCTGGCTTTTCATTGAGCCATGACTTTAATATAACAATCTGTCTCAAGTATTTCACAATACAGGACAATTTCCTTTGGCCAAAAATTGCCTTACCTTACTGGGTCACAGGATACCCAGATTATGCAAGATTTCAAGGAATCCATATATCAGCATAAATCATCCTTAAATCTCTGGGTAAAACAAGGTCACCTCAGTCTTAATTCTTTTTCTAATTTGTGGGGTGAGTGGTTAAGCTTTAATATTCATTGTCCGGAAGTTAGTGAGTTTCTTGAGAGAAATACTTTACTAGTTTGTTATGATCAATGCTGGGGAAGCGATAAGGAGGGGCTAACAGAAACTCAAAGTGAGCCATGTGTCAGGCAACACGTTTAAGCTCTTTTATTTGATCATCACCACAAACCTACAAGAAAAATACTATTACTTCAGTTTTTACCAATGAGAAACCTGAGACTCAGCTGTGTCCAAGGTTATCCAGTTAGTAAATGGTAACTCTGCCGTCCAAACTGAAGCCCATTAGCTTCCATCTAATATCTTTTCACAGCATGATGCTGAGTGATTAAAGTGAAGTGTTCTATTTAAACCAATTATCCTAGCCTATTGTTTTCCAAACTCTTTGGTCATGAAATCACTTTTATGGATTGCTATTGGCATTAAAAATAATAGAGTAAAAATATTAGAGTGTCTTCCACAAAGAATGAACTAACATTTTGTGAAGCTTTTGTTTTAGTTCTATAGACAAATGTGTATTCAGTTATGTCTAAGGATGTGTGACCTGGCTTGCCTTGTAAGATGGAGCTGCAGACAAGATCTATCCTGCTTCTCTTTCTTGTGCCCTAGTCCACACACTAGACATCCTATAGACTCATAGGTTTCACAGGTTGAAACCAAACTTCCCCATGGCTTTGCAGCCTTACTCCTCTTCCTGTGTTCTGTGTCCCAGGTAGAAGTGTCATGATTCATCACATTATAATCATCCTTAACAACTACCTCTTTCTTAGCTGTTGCATCTAATCTACTTGTCAGATCTTTCAAATTTACTTAGGAAATAAATCTCAAAACTGTCTCTTCCACTCCATCACTCCCTGTTGTTGGAGGCAAGAATGCAGTTTTAACCAAACCTTTTATCTTGGGCAATTAGACACCTGCAACCCATCTTTCATCTTTCCCTCTTCAACCTATCTTTAACAGTGCTGCCAGGGTCTATGCCTTGGATGTTCATGTATTATTAAAGAATTTACACATTCATGCCCTCATTGAATCCATATTGAGCAGATGGTGAATCTGAGCACACTTCCCCTGCTGAGAACCCTTCCATAGATCTTATTTAGAGCAGAGGACTCTACAAAGCAGTGTGTTTTCCTCAGGAGGTGCTCAAGGCAATTTTTTGGCATGTAGGAAGAAAATATTACTTCTCATATTTCATCCATTGGTAGAGAAATACATGAATGTAATGTATAAAAATTTAAATATGCATATAAGATTTAAATATATTCATTTCTTTTCTCTTTGTGAGAAAAAGTGTGAAATCAAAAATGTTTGGCCACTGTAGTGTATATAGACTTGTGGTACCTTGGCTTTTCATATAAAGCCCTTTGTAATCTGGTGCCAATTTTGTTTTCCAAGTTCATGTCTGTTGTTTCCTACTCCCTTCTTCCTCCATTCATATTCTTTGCTTCAGCTAACTAAGCTAAAATGTTTTTTAGATTTCAAGATGTATATTTTTTCATACTCTAACATTTCTGGGGTGCATTTTGTAGTTATTTGTCTAATATCTATATATTAAGATACATAAGATATCTTAATTATATCTTATTAAGACATAATGATATATCTTATATCTCCCAATGTTTGCCATTGAGAGAAACATTTATTAAGTAGGCCATCTTTTCTACATTTGTATGCGCCCAATATATTCTGAATATTTGTACACTGGGGCCCATAATAAAGGTGTCATATTTTGTATATTATCTTGAAACTTGTTTTTCCCATTGAGTATTATGTTTTTGAGATTTATCCACATGGATACATGAATCCGTAGTTTATTCATTTTCAGTGCTGTGGAGTGTTTTATAGCATCAATTTCTACTCTATCCATTTTCTGTGACAAACATTTGGACTATTTCTAGTATTTCAAAATTATCAACAATGCTGCACTGAACCTTCTTGTGAACATCCCTTGCCATACAAGTTTAAGAATTTCTAATACCTTGTTCCTTATTTCCACCTGATACTTCATCAAAATGATCTTTACTATCCATACTTTTATCAGCATTCTAGTTATGACCACTGAAATAATCTCTCAAAAAATTCAAGCTTTCCCTACAGGTTTTTTTTTTTTGTTTTTTTTTGTTTTTTTTTTTTGGCTTCACCAGAATTGCCCTTAATGTTCATCAGTTCATGGCAATATAGGCTATTTCTAGCCTGCCCTTCCAAATTGTTTCATCCTCTACCCATTTCCCAGTTCCAAAGCTGCTTCCATATTTTCAGGTGTTTGTTACAGCAACAAACCCACTCTTGGTACCAATTTTCAGTCTTAGTTCACTTTTGGCTGCTATAATAGAATATCATAGGCTGGGTAGTTTACAAACAGCAGAGATAAATTTTCTGCAGTTCTGGAGGCTGGATTGTTCAAGGCCTTCTTGCTGTGTCATAACACGTTGGAAAAGAGGGCACTGAGACAAGAGAGAAAGGCACCAGCAACCAAACTCACTTTACAGCAACCCACTCTTACTATAAATATCCTGCTCCTGTGATAATGATATTAATTCATTCATGAGGGCTCTGCCATTATGACCCAATTACCTCTTATTAGGTCCCACCTCCCAACACTGTTGCATTGGGGATTAAGTTTTCAACACACGAACTTCTAGGAAAAGCATTCCAATCACAGCATAAACCAAGTTTCAATGTATTCAGGATGGTATATGTGTTCTCTATTCTGTCATATCAATCAATCTATCCTTGCTCTTTCACTTCAGAGTCTTAATGCTATATATAGCTTTGTAAGCCATCTGATAAAAATGTATATAATCTCGGTACAAATCTTTTTAAGTTTCATTAAAAAAACTTGTTGGAATTTTGGTTGAAACAATTTGATACTATAGATTACATTCAGGAAAATGACATCTGTATAATATTGACTCTTCCTATCCATGAATATAGTAAAACCTTACATTTACTAGTTTTTAATAATATTTTTCTGAATTGTTTTAAAATTTTCTCCCTAGAGGTCTTGTATGTATATGTACACACCTCCCCCCAACATATTATATATACTTTATACATTTTATGTTTGAATAGATGTTATCTTTTAAAAGGTTATTTATTGCAAGTGCTTCTTCAATCTTAATTTATAATTCACTTTTGCATATTGATGTTAAATCAATCACCTTACTCTTATTAATTATAATAATTTGCACATATTTTCAGTTTTTTATAATTGAAAATTACCAAATACACCATGAGTATTTCCTTTTCTTATCCTTTTTATTTCTTTTCTTGACTTTTTACATTGGTTAGAACCAACTTGAATAGGGAATTTTTTTTTTTTTTTTTTTTTAGCAAATTGCTTTAACATTTTACCTTTAAGTATACTTTACGATAAATTTCTGATAGGTAACTTTCATCAGATTAAAAAACTTTTCCTCTACTCCTAGCTCTATAAGAATTTTAAATTATAAAATATTGTATTTTATTGAATGTTTTAAAAAATCATTGGGGTTGATAACTTCTCTTCATTATTAATATGGTGAATTAATTATGTCAATGGGTTTTAGATACCAAGCCAAACTTCCATTCCTAAGATGAATGAAACATTCCTAAGATGAATGAAACATTATCAAATTGTATATTTTTATTCATTTCTAGAACCAAGTTGAAAATATTGAGTTTAGAATATTTGAATCTCTGTTCAAGAGTGGCAAGGGCCTGTAATTTTTAATTTTCATATCATCCATGTCTGGATTTGCCATAGAAAGTGCAGTAATCTCATAAAACTAGTTTGAGAGTATCTCTCCCTCTGCTCTCTTCAGGATTTTGTATAAAATTGTAATTATTCCTTGAGAGTTTGGTAGAAGTTACTAAAACCACCCATTTAAGCCTGAAACTTTAATAGCAGCAACAAGATTTAAAAACAGTAACTCAATTTCTTTCATAGTTATGGTAGTATTTAGGCTTTCTATTTTTTACTTTTTTTTTTGATTCAGACAAAATGGTTGACTCATCAAGAGATATAATAAAACTAAGAAAAAGTTAATTTCTAGTGTTGCATAAACCAGTTAAGGAGAGGAAATCTATAAGTACCATCAAATGGGCAGTGCAGGCCCGACACGATGGCTTATGCCTATAATCTCAGCACTTTGGGAAGCTGAGGCAGGCAGATCATCTGAGGTCAGAAGTTTGAGACTAGACTGACCAACATGGTGAAACCTTGTCTTTACTAAAAATACAAAAATTAGTCAGGCATGGTGGCAAGTGCCTGTAATCCCAGCTACTCAGGAGGCTAAGGCAGAAGAATTGCTTGAACCGAAGAGGTGGAGGTTGCAGTGAGTTGAGATTGCGCCATTGCACTCCAGCTTGGGTGACAGAATGAGACTCCATCTCAGGAAAAAAAAAAAAAAAAAAAGAAAATCAGGTATTTCAATAAGTAACTCTGGTATTTTTATTTAAAATACTTCTAAAAATTGCACTGTGAATCCTAAAGGTGCAAATGAGGTCAAGATGTTGAGCATATGTTGCAAAAAGTCATGAGTCACTCTTATACTATGCATAACTTCTAATGTCTAAAAATGATTCAGAAGAATCTTTGGGTCGAACATAGAAGACTTTGTGACACAAAAGAAGAAAATGGTCTGTATGGGTGGGGACAAGTGCTATTATGAGTAGATAATTTTAAGGTATATTTATTTAGTGTAATGTTTTTCTTTTATACTCCCCCTTAAGAAAGTGTAATTAGTAATATGACTGGCAATGGATGAACTCTTAGAATCAAGGAATTGCAGTTCCCATTATTGATTAAAATGTCTTATATTTTCTTATGTATCTGCTTTTAAGTAAGCAGTTTCCTCTCCTCTTTTCGTCATGTGATGAGCTCCTATGTTTAAGGCTCAGTTCAAACCTATGTTTTCTGGGACAACATTCTGAGTGCTCTCCACTCAGAATGCACTGAAACCTACTCTACCAATGACTAAAAAACCCTAACACAGAAATATTTGTTCTGAGTTTTTGAATTCTTCTTCCCCACAAGGCTGTGAGCTCCTTGAGAAAGGGTCATATCTTAACTTTTGTGTACCCTGTAGACATGTTTACACATGACAGCCAATTACTTTTCAATGTTTAATAACAAGCTATTAGTTTATGTTCACCTCCTACTTTCTTGATTCTTTCATAACTTATCTGTCAGTAATCAGAGATCTGCATCAGAAATGAAACTAAGTGTAAAATCTTAGGAGATCATTTCCCTTACGTTGTTGTAATCCCTTGTATCTGGCTATTCAAATTGGTAGCTGGGAGGTGAGGAGGGGTTGGTGGCAGGCCTTCATATTTCCCCTATTTTCATTCTGAGCAAGGTCTTGCTTATTCTGGTCTGATGTTGTTGGATTTGATTCCTGTGGGCCTCCTGTAACCAGACCTGCAATGTAATCTTACACCTAATTAGACAGTCCTGCAGCAAGCCCTGGCCCTTGCCATTTGAGGGATGATTTATTTTTCTTTGCTGTACTCAGCAAAGTAGAGGCTGCAAAGTCATTCAGGAGGTCAAACTGCACTTTCCCCTGCTCTAATCAAGTCCTTCCAGCCTCCTGCCTCCTTTGGCCCTTGGATGGGTATTTAGTTCCAGAGGCTCCACAGCAGATATGGGTGGGCAGAAGGGTGGTTTCTCAGTGTGGCATTCAGAGGGAGACAGGACAATGCCTTTGTTTTCTGTTGAACCCCTCAACATGGATTCGATCATATCTCTTGCCTACTTAAAATCAAGACAGCTCCCTCAAAATTCTTCAGCTTGAGTAGTTACCCTTCAAGGTCCTGCTCTTACCTTTTTCTCCAACATTACCTTTAAGTATCAATTCATGGGAAAAAATTCCATACAACTGAAAAATTATGTAGTTCTTCAAACAACACTCCATTTTGAGTCTCCTACTTTAAGCGTAGTGTTTTTCTGCCTGGAATGCTCTATCTCTTCATCTTCTTCCTCCCCCGTCCTCTTCAGGTAGTCAGCTTAGTGTGACTCTTCAAAACTCTTTTTGTGTCTCCTTCTCCTGGAAGCCTTCCATGACTCCCCCAGCCTGGGATAAATTCTATTCTTCCTTATTTTCATTGCATTCTCTTGCACCATTATCTAAGGACATATATCACATTACAGTTTCATTGTTGATTTAGAGGTCTTATCTTCCCACTGAGTATAAACTATTAGAAACCAAAGAAAAATGCTCTGAAAGCACCTAGATTGTGCCTCCCACAGAGTAGGCCCTATGTAAATATGCTAGTTAAATTAACAAGTCAAAGAGGAGTTGAAGGGAGGCTGGACGTTTTGTAAGATGCAAGAATGGGGCTGGGGAGAGGCCAGGCTGACCATGGAGTGTGGGGCAGATGGGAAGACACACTGTGGAGGGGGGTTCATCTTGGGTGCTATTTACCTAATGGGGTCTCTTAGGAGAGAAAGTGACTAGAGCCATTAGGTCTGATGGCTGATCTCTGGGCTGGATTGTGGCAAGTGAGAAATAATGGGATGATGGCAACTTTATATCCTGCAGGGAAGTATAAATACCGGATAGAAAAGGAACTCACCTCAAGGGGAACAAGAGGGTGCATAAAGTTGATCTTGGAAACAGATTGGTGGTCAGAGAGGAGCAACAGACTGAGCCAAGTTCAAGGCAGGGTCTTTCATACCAGGGTCTCTGGTATGAGCCCAGGGAATTGTGTGAAGTTCCAGGGGAGATGGGGACTGTGGAGACCTGAAAGATGAAATCAAGGTAAAGATCAGAGCCTCTAGAGCTGCTATTGGGTACCATAAGTGTCTGGAGTATAATACATGTGAGAAGAGGGTACTTTTCCTACATTAGAGCCTTGTATGCAGTGTCTGTTGGAGTGAAAGGGGTGACTGCTCCTAACAGTCATCTTAAAATGGCATATTTGCCATGGTAAGACGGTCCAAATTCCTTGTAAGATTCAGCACATATGTGCCAGTCTCTACTTAGTTCTGAACCAGTTCCTTGACCTGTATTTATACCTGGTTCCATGTTGCTCCTAAACCTGTTGGCCTCTGACCTTTATGAGGGTGTTGTTTGTCCAGCCTGCCTCACTCGTCTGTCTTAACACTGCACCCCATGTTCTTGGCTTTGATCCGAGGCCCTTGACAGTAACTCTGGTTGTCTACTCTACTGGGTCTCTAGTTACCTCTACCAAACCTGTTTGCCAGTACACCCCAATCTCACCACACCCTTTCCTTGGGCCTTCTTCTTCCTTTCTTCCCAGCAGACTTCCCCAGCCCTATTAGTGAAAACCGGAGATGGATTAATGGCCTCATGTCAACACAGAGAATGTCATGTCAGCCCATAACCTGTTCTTTGAGCGTTAAATCTCTCATGAAGCTTCTGCTGAAGGAGAAGGCATGACTGGCCATGCTTATATCCTATGCCCTGCCCTTCTGGCCACCTACTGAAGTATGGATGGGCACCTGCCTCAAAGGCAGACTATGCTTAGGAGGAGAGTTGGGAAACCAGATTGTCCTTGTGAGAAACTTAAAGGATAAAGTGAAACACTGGTGAATGATGACTAAGCAGAGAAAACTAGAGGGCAGAGAGGGTTGGGAGATTCTAACAGACTCACGTAGAAGTAGACGCCCATGGCTATGTCGGTCCCTGTTGCTTTCTGTGAAGTCCTACTATGTTTTGTTTCTATGCAGTGCTCAGGTACCCCTTTACAACCACCAACCACTCCAGTTGTTCATTTTTTTTTTTATCTAGTTCAGGTATTATCATTGCAGCCAAAGAGCCCTGACTGGTTATAAGAAAGTGGAATGGAGTGGAGGGCTATCAATCTGGGGTAGAAGGAAAGGTCTGGAGCATCAGAAATGAAGTTTAATGGAAATTGGAGTTACATGGGGTGAGTTTTGGTAGAGGACAGGTGTCAATAATAGGTGAAGATGAGGACCCTTGTGGTCTTTTGGACCATGACAGCCACCATCAGGAATACCCTGATTAGAGAAGGACTGGGATGGGACTTCCAGGCAGGGGATTGAATCATTTCTGGGACCGCTTTTCTTGAATATCTCCTCAGACTAGCATGGCCGGATAAATATTTGTATTTACTATGCCAGGCACTGGGATAAGGATCTTATGTGCATTCATTTATTTAATTCTCATGGTCTTTTGAAGTGTCTTACTATAATTTCCATTTTACAAATGATGAAACTGAAGTTTATGGAGGATAAGCTAGCTACGTGCTTCAAATCACACAGCAAATGTGGTAGAGCTGGGATCTGAAAGCAGGTCTAAATGTGCCAAAGCCCATGCTCTTTTAGCATTACTTTATGCTTCTTTTACACATGGATCACAGTGTACTTTGTTTGAAGCCCAATGACTCTCCTGCTCTCAAATGACTGCGTTAAGAAATCACGTAGTTTCCCATGCCCTGCTCCTCTTTCTCCAGCCAGGTCATGCTGGATCCTGGAGGTGCTTGTTGACTGCTCTCAACAAGTGCTGCCAAGAGGCATTACCAAAATGTGAAATGATTTTCATTTGGAGAGGAAAAAACATGAGTAATAAGAAGGAGATTCCAAAAGCAACAAGCACTGGACTATTTTTTTTCTTCAAGAAATGTTAAACTTGAAAGGGCAAGGCTCTTAAATGGCTTGTTTGAAGATCAGACTATTTTTCAAACTTTCAAACTTTAAAAGGTGAGACTAGCATTTACATGTAAGGTTCCACACAGTGCCTATCACCCTTGGAAGACTGAATGATGGAAACTTCATTGTAAGGAGGAACCAAGATGCATTTTCTTTTTCTCTCTTTTCCTTTTTTTTTTTTTAGATAGAGTTTCACTCTTGTTGCCAAGGCTGGAGCGCAATGACACAATCTCGGCTCCCTGCAACCTCCGTCTCTTGGGTTCAAGCAATTCTTCTGTTTCAGCCTCCCTAGTAGCTGGGATTACAGGCACCCATCACCACGCCCAGCTAATTTTTTGTATTTTAAATAGAGACAGGGTTTCACTATGTTGGCCAGGCTGGTCTCAAACTTCTGACCTTAGATGATCCACCCACCTCAGCCTCCCAAAGTGTTGGGATTACAGGCATGAACCACCACGCCCAACTCTAAGATGCATTTTCTTGGTTCCAGTGACACTTTTGTTTCTCCAGTAAGCAGTTTCAAATTTCTCAAGGGAGGCAGGACATTTTACGAAAATTTAATTTTAGTTCACTGTAATTTCAAAAGATGTGCTTATCCTCTGAGGTAATGGGTTCATGAGATCTACTTGCTTCCAGAGCGAAGTTGGCCTATAGCCTTAATTTTTCTGGGCCTCAGTTGTTCCTTCTGCGAGAGAAAATTATACTCACACTGCTTAGGAGGGGAAGTAAGATAAGAAATATAAAGGCTCTTTAAATTGTAAAGGACTCTTTAAAGGGGATTATTATCTCACATTCTTCTAGGCCGTGTTATTTATTAAGGAGGTGTTTTTGGCATGTAGATATGACAGCAAAGGAGATTCATTCATTTATTCAGTCAAGAAATATCCTAGTTACCCACTTTATATTGCTCATTACTGTATTTAAAGAGCCTAGCATAGTGACTAAGACCAATGCAATGCCTGTTCTTACTGGGCTGAAGCTTGACAGGAGACACAATCTACTGTGTTGGAGAAGCACATAATAATGATATATCCTGACATAATTGGAGATATGTCAGAGTTCTCAGAAGTCTCTTCTCATCCAGATCTGGGGAATAGGAACTACTTAGTATTCTGGCATTCTTATGGGCTGAATTGCATTCTCCCAAAATTTATATGTTGACATACTAACTCCTGGGACCTCAGAATGTGACTATATTTGGAGATGGGGTCTTCCAAGAGGTAATTAAGCGAAGAGGAGGTCATTAGGATAGGCCTGATCTAATATATTTGATGACCATATAAGGAAAATTTAGACATGGACACTCATAGATGGAAGACTACATAAAGACACAGGGGGAAGACAACCATCTTCCCCCTGTGAGAGAGCAAATGAGAGATGTTTTTAGAAAAAACAACCCCACCAACACCTTGATCTTGGATTTTCAGACTCCAGAAGTGTGAGAAAATAAACTTCTGTTATGTAAGCTGCCCAGTCTTTGGCCCTTTGTTATGGTAGCTCAAGCAGATGAATGCAAGTGTTAAGGAGACACTCAACAAATATTTGTTGAATGAATGAAAATAAGACTTGTATAAGAACTGATTCATGACAGTACTTACCCAGGCTTAGGGTGTGTGCAAGAAGGAGGGGATGGCTAGAGTATTCTAGGCAAAGGGACCAGGATCTAGAAGGCATAGAGGTTTGTGAGCATGAAATATGCTCAGGATAACCACAGCATTGAGGATATGGTAAGGTAGCAGAGATGAAGGTGGAGGGGTAAGTGAGGGGCCAGGTCAAGCTGGGCCATGGATGCCAGGTAAAGGACTGAATAGAATCATCCAGCAGCTCCAAATCCCCCAAATATAAAGCAGCTACATCACTTATGTCTATGTTGTGATATATTATTAGCCTAACTACCACAGGCTAGGCACATGACTTATTTCATTTAAGCTTTATGAGAAACCTATGGGGTTCTATTATTGTCTCCATTGAGTCATTTTCATAAGGACAAATGACTAGGAGGTAACACAGCAGGAATCAGACTTACACACTTTGTTTAGGGTGCAAACTCTGCAATACAATCTCTGAGTTTAGCCATGAAACTTCTTTAGGATGGGCTCAGCTCTGGCCAGTGCACCCCTTACTGGGAAGTCTGGGTCCTCTGAGTTTGGGTTAGGAAGTTGTCAAGAGTGAAGGCATTCTATTTGCAGCATGGGATGTATCTGTGTTTGTGTATGTATGTATGTGTGTGTATGTGTATGAGTATGTACACATGAATGTGTGTGTGTGTGCATGAATGTGTGCGTGTGTGTATGTAAATTTGTGTATGTGTTAAGAGTATGTGTGTGTGTATACACATGTGCACCCATGGCTGAACTCCATGAGACGAGTCTTCCATGGACAGCAGCATTAGAAATCAATCTCTTCTTGTTGGGATGCCATGATTGCTATTAGAGAGAAGGGAAGATGTCATGGCTTGGGCAAAATCAGCAGCAACATTACTGAAAAGTTTGTGGTAATCTAGGGCAAGAGAATATTGCCAGAATATCAGGAGGAGCATCTTTCCTTACCTCTCACCTTTCCATATGGAAGGCTTCCAGCAAGACCCCTTCTCCTGGTCTCTCTGCCAGGGAAGAGGAGTGCCTGTCTGATGGTGGTTGTGGGAGGCAGTCTGTCAGCCACCAGGAGTGTGTGTCCTGGTCTGCTTTCAGCCATGCCTAGGTAGTTTGAATCTCCCTTCTGGGAGTCCCTTACACCCACCATCCCCCATGTCAAGTGGGTAAGTTTAATTCCAGGCTGAAGTGTCTTATTGACTAATCCTTTTGGCTCTATCTAAAGCCATGTTCTTTTATCAGCGTAAAAGCTGGTGGTGGTTTTATTTTTTTAATCTATATCTGCTTGGCTCCTATGTTGGCATTGAATATACAAGAAGAAAGGCACGATCCCCTAAAGCCAAAATGTATTGGATTTATAATAAAGAGATGCTTAATATGTGGATGCACGGTGCTCAAGCAATGGAAGGCAGAGATGTTCTAGATAATTCCCCGACTTATACACTTCCTGCCATACTCTGCATTTTTCCAGAGGTTCTGGGTCTACTCAATGAGAGTGGGGATTTTTGAGAGATTTTCCTTGTATAAGCCACCTGCAGATTTATTTTTAAGTATTTACCCTGTTAAATATTTTTGATACCTTTGTATTAAAAATGCTGACAAGAGAGTTGGGTGACACACTCACTGTTTTGTAAGACAGGTATGTGTATGTGTGCCGGGGGAAAGGAAGGCATTATAAGGAAGGGGGTATCCATTATCTATTGCCATTGTAACGGTGTGTATCAAACAACCACAAAACTTTAATGTCTACAGCAATAAACATTTATTTGTCAGGAGTTAGCTGGGATCATTTAGGCAGCTCTGTTGATCTTGTGCGGGCCTGCTCACACATCGGGGATTGGCTGTCGGCTGATCTAGCGTGGCCTCAGCTGGAGTCACTGGGGTTCTTGTGCCTTGCTCTGTGTCTCTCATTCCTTAGAAAACTAGCCCGAACATGGTCTTATGAAAATGGCAGAGGTGCAAGTGAGCCGGATGGAACATGTAGGGCCTCTTGTGGTTCAGGCTCAAAGTGGAACACCATTACTTCCACTTCATTGTACTGAGTCACATGCAATGGGGGAATGTACTCTGCCTTCATGTTTTTATACCTTCATGAAATTCTGAAGTCTAAAATAACTGGGAGGAGTCAAGAAGGAGGGACCTATTCGTGCAATCAAGCTACCATAGCAGGGAAGTGAAGAAGTGCTGGTGAAAATGACATGCCTCCATGGGTGAGCTAGGCAACTCACCTGCAGGCTGACCTGAATGGAAAGATATTTAGAAACCCCTGTAAGGGCTGCTATCAGCCAGGAGACATACTTTGGCTCTGCCAGTTGTGTTTGGCTGG
This sequence comes from Sapajus apella, assembly GCF_009761245.1. NCBI lineage: Eukaryota > Metazoa > Chordata > Mammalia > Primates > Cebidae > Sapajus > Sapajus apella. The sequence goes on along the minus strand of NW_022436976.1, from coordinate 30,234,069 downwards.
TGTCTGTTGTGATTTGTTAATGCCTGTGCTATTCTGGTTGTTAAAGGTTTTGAATGTCAACCTTGCCAATATCCATCCACTAACCTAACCTTACAAGTCTTTAATTCTCAAAGATTTCTAATACCCATGCTTTCCTGTCTATAGATTCAGGGCCATCTCTTTTCTAGCATGGTTTCCTGCAGTTGCCTTCTAATACCTCTCCCTTTCTATGGCCATAGTTGTCTTTCTAAAATGGTCTTTCCACTTAAAATTCTCCCTGGATGTCTTGTCCTTTAGTTGTCTATTACCTGCCCTCATCTTCGGCCTCATCTCCAGTGACTGAGGTCATCACAGCAAAACACTTGGTCTTTTGTGTTCAGAAACTCTGCTCAACCTTCCTTTTTCATGTCACTCCTGCACATCCTTCAAGATGTGGCTTAGACATTCCTTCCTCCAGGAAGTCTACCCTCCCTTTTCACCAGCCAGGAGGACTGAGGCTTGCCTCTCTGTGATTCTGGCTACTCATGCTTCCCTTTCTTATAGCACCTGTTGTGCTGCAGAATGATTGCCTCTGAATTTGTGCCTCCTGCTGGAGACTGGAGCTTCTCCAGGAACTCAGCCTTATTTGGGTCTATATCCACAGTGCCCTTGACAGGGCCTGGCACACTACAGGTATTCTCCAAATGGTTTTGTTTTAATGAAAATAGGTATTCACACAATTCACAGTATATTTACTCTAAAGTACAAAATAGTCTTGCATTCCCCTTTCTCTCGCCTCAACCCTAATTTACTCCGTCTCTGATGCCTCACAAACAAAAACATATTCAAAGGGTTCATACAGGGTGTTAAGTAAAGTAACTGAAAGCTTCTGCTTTGATTTTTTTTAATTTCAGGAAGCTACTTGAACAGAGGGTAATTATCACTGTTAATGGCAATAATTTCCCCATAATCTGGTTACATGTCCTATTTCATTTTAATGATCAAAGCAGCTGTCTTTAAGCAAGTCTGCACAGGGATCTGGGGGCAGAGCTTCCTGAGACATATTCTCTTTGGTCCAGTTACTCCACTTCTGGAGCATGTCTGAGAAGGAGGCTGAGGGTGGGGGCAGGATGGGGCAGTTTATCTCCCTCTGAGTCTTGAGCACACAGAACTTTCTGGTGCTCAACAGCAACTCCACTGTGCCACAGGAGGAGAGGCCGCTCGGGTTTCTGATCTCATCATCTCCCTTTCTCTTACACCCTCCAGCAAGAGCTCTCTGGGGGCAGAGCCGCAGATCCAAGCCAGCAGATTTCCTTTCCTCTTAATTGGCAGACGATAACATAGAAAACCAACAACCATATCGATGCCTTACAGCTTTTCAGGTCCTTTTCTCCCCTAAAAGTTGCTTTATAGGAGGAAATGCAGCTGCTTCAGATGGTTTCACTTTAAAACAAAACACAAGACTCTATGCTTTGAGCATTTGCTAAACATTTATTAAATGCCTAGATTGTAGCTGCCGGATCGCTGGTGCCACAGCATCTGCGCATACTCCCTGTGATTTCCTGGTCTGCAATGCGTTGCTGTTCCTAGCACCAGCCCTCAAGCCAATCAGACCTGGATTACAGTCCCTTCTTAGCTACCCACTCTGCTCCATGACCTCCAACAGAAAGGCCCTGTATGTTTTTTCATCTCTGAGTTTTAGTTCCTTATTTGTAAAATGTGGATCAAAATATCTACCTTGCATGGTTGACCTGAGGATTAGGCAAGGCAATTTAAGGCATACAGGTAGTAAATGACTGCTTCTGATCCCTATTTTGCTAGTGTTCTTGGTGGGGGAGAGTCTTACAGAGCTGATTAAATGCACCTGGGCTGAAAATGCCAATTCAGAAATCCGACAGGGGCAGGAATAATGGCCATTGATGAACAGTGGATTTCAACTAAACTGCATCATTCCCAAATCACAAAGGCACAAAGATGACCTGTTGGTCAATGGTTAAACTCATGTTGGGGAGAAAGATACCTTTGGCATTTTCCCTCTAGCGACTTGCACCTAGCTGACAGCTGTTTTCAATATGTTGATGATTTAGGAAAGCAGTCAAAAATAATACTTTGGAAATTTTAATCCCACAGCTACGAAAAGACCTGCAGGAAGAGAGAGGTTGTCTTTAATTAAGTCATTTCATTCAGTCCATGGTGGGTTTTATTTTATGTTTAAATGAAATAAACCTTAAGAAAAATTATTGTTTTACACACACATTTTTATACACACTTCCTGGCTTAAAAAGGGCTGGTTCCATAATTGAAGTAAATGTAAAATATATAAAACACATGGAAACATATTCTGGCACTACTCACGATGAGTTCTTTTCAAGACAAAATGTATTTCCAGGAAATATCACAAGCTTTCCAAGCCATATGCGGTGGTTTGGATAGGATACAGGGACCATCTTCTTTCCCTTATACAATATTGTTAATGTTCTAGACAACAAATAGAAAAAAAATCCTTATTTGTATATTCAATCTCTTCTATTTTTTTTTTTGTCTCATTGTAAGACTATGAGGAATAAAAGAAGAAAAGCATCTTTGGAATCATAATTGAAAGCAATGACTGTTGAGTTGATAGAGGGTAAGAATGATAATCATTTCCACCCTCCCTGCAGGTTCTAAACCAATTAGACACAGAGACAGATGGGGCTAAATGTTTTGGCTTAGTCGATGGTAGCATTGCATTAGATGGCAGGACTTGGACCTGAGCCCCAGTAGGCTTCCTATTAATTTTCTCAAATCCAGGACTTTGGATGACACATCTAAGGGAGAGGATGAATCTATGGAATGGGAAAATGCTTATGCATTCTGCTTCGAGAATTGTTGCCCCTCAATTATCTAGTTCCAATGGTAAGGACCGTAGGTCAAGGCTTTCAACTCTACCTGGCCTAGAAATGTGGACCCATGAAAGTCAGATTTGATTACTTCTCCAATAGGATGAATTGAGTACAGTGTAGGGAAGATGGGTTAGAAGTTGACTCTAAGGCAGGCAGTCTCCTTAGGAAATACACACAAAGAAAAGAGGAGATATAACACTGGTTACTTTATTTCCTTTGAACGTTCGTTTCCCCATATTATAGATGAGGTACTTGTGTTTTTCTGATACCAATTCTACAATATCAACAGGGTATTCTACAATGCAATCACATTCCAACACACTACCTGAAGTTAGCATCAGACTCCACAAGCTTAAAAGCTCAGTCCCACAAATCTGCCGTTACTTCAGAAGCCAGTCACGAGTCCAGGGTCCCCCAGGCTACCTGCACCTTGGTTCTACTTGGCTGCAAATTCAGGGACTCCCACACCCCACATACTCAGGTCTGATAATTCACTTGAACAACTCATAGAACTTAGGAAAGTGCTATACTTAACAATTACCATTTTATTATAAAAGATACAAGTCAAGAGCAGCCAATTCAAAGAGAGGCATAGGGCAAAGTAAGGGGTGACACAGAGCTTCTATAGCTTCTTCAGGCATACCATGCTCCCAGCACATGTGTGTGCTCACCAACCCAGAAGTGCCCCAAACCCAGCTGTTGCAGAGTTTTTACTGAGTCTCCATTATGTTGGCATGATTGATTAAATAATGAGCCCTTGGTGACTGAACTCAATCTCCAGGCTTCTTCCTTCTCCAGAGGTCAGAGGCTGGGGCTGAAGTTCCAACTCTCTAATTGCACATGTGTCCAGCCCCTCCCTGGAAACTATCTAAGGCCCACCTTGAGTCATCTTTTTGGCATTAAGTCAGGTATGGTAAAAAGGGGCTGGTGATGAATATCAAAAGACACTTCCATCACTTAGGAGATTTCAAGGGCTTTGAAAAGCTCTATGCCAGAAACTGGGAACAAAAAGTTTTTTATACCATGGTACCCAATTGAAGTACCTAGGTAGCTCTGTAGACTCTTTTGAAGATTAACTGGGTTAAAGTATATAATAAGCGTTTATGAACGTTAAGCATCTTTTCCTAACTCACTGTTTAAATTGATGACATCAGACCTGTTCAGGGGGTTCCCTAACTTTTCGTCAATAAAGACCTCATTTACCATAATCCAAAAATGAAGTTTATGCTTTGAAAGATTTTGCTTCTTAACCTGATAAATTAAAAATGGAGGGGCTGGGCGTGGTGACTCATGCCTGTAATCCCAGCACTTTGGGAGGCTGAGGAGGGTGGATCACTTGAGGTAGGAAGTTCGAGACCAGCTTGGCTAACATGGTGAAACCCCATCTCTACTTAAAATACAAAAGTTAGCTGGACATGGTGGTGCATACCTGTAATCCCAGCTACTCAGGAGGCTGAGGCAGGAGAATCGCTTGAACCTGGGAGGTGAAGTTTGCAGTGAGCTGAGATCTCACCATTGCACTCCAGCCTGGGTAACAGTGTGAAACTCCATTTCAAAAATAAATAAAACCAAAAATGGAAAAACCCCAAATTTGATAGATTTCCAATTAAAATTGAAGAAAAGTCTTACCTGTGCTTTCACAGATCTTTGTATTATGTATCAAAAATTGTTCAGAGCAGAACAAAGTACATGGCTATATTAGTATTAAAAGTGTCTAGGTTTGCAATTAGAGGCAATTTGGAAATAGATAAAATACATATTTTTGTACATAAAAATAGAAAATAACGAATGCATGCCTATTTGGAAAACTTGGAAATCAGAGAAATAACTTATAGCTATGCAAAAATAAATGAACTAAAATGGTTACTATATTGATAGAACTCTCAGGACCTGGTTAAGATAATCTTTAAGATTCTAACATTTATTATTCAATTATTTAAAAAATATTTGTGAGTACTTCTTCTGAGTCAGACATTGTTCCAGGCACTAGAGATAGGGAAGCAAAAGACACTTGAAGTTCCTGCCTTCATGGAGATTATGTTTTGTGGCTCAAAATGATGATTCTAGATTAATATTTATGACAAGCCTCCATATATTACATATTATGATATGTACACTAACTGCCATGTATAGTGGGACTGTATAAATGTTTTACATAGATGACTTTAGTTACTCTTCAGAGCAACCGCCTGAGATTGGTGCTGTTATTATAAAATCTGAGACTCGGAGGGGTTCAGTTACTTGACCAAAGTCACATAGTTACTAAGTGGCAGAAATGGAATTAGTCCTCAAGTCTGGCTGATCCAGGCTTTTAACCCCCACTTCTTCCAAGTTAGGATTTTCTACTTCTACTTCTTGTATTTATTCCTTTTAAAGAGGAGGGCTTTGAAGTATAGAATTCTCTCTCTTTCATGTACATGTAAAATCAATTTTAAAATTAGCACATAAAATAATGATTGCTGAATTTGGTCAGCTTGTCGGAAAATCGGATGTTTCTGGCATTCTCTATTGGCAGGGCATCAAAAAGCTTCTGTCTTAATGCAAGGTTATCCTTGAATCACTGGAGCAAGCCATTTAAGGAGGGAGTAGCAGCAAATTTCAGCTCCAAAACTGTTGGCAGGGATGATAAAGGATAAACTTGGAATATCCAGGTTTGGGCAAAAGAAACCCTGAAAAAATTGAAGGGAGGAAAAACCCCTTCTTTGAGGTTGGGTTGGAATTTTTGCCTTCTGCCTTTAGGCAAAAAAAAGAATTAAAAATAAGGGAAATAGCTCTTGGAAGGAGCTGGGGTGGGAGACAAAAAATGAAACTCACCTGGGTGGTTTTTCATGACAGAGCTCCAAACCAAATTGCACTGAGGGGCACCCTGAATGTTCCAACCGATGGTCTCTGAGTCTGGAGCAACCATCGCCCTTGGCTACACTTAACTTAAAAAACACCAGCAAAGGTTTCTTCTTTCATGTAGATTTACATTAGGTTTGAGCTTTAAGACAGGATGAGAAATGGTTGGGGTGGGTTGGGGAGGGAGTTGGGGGATGTGGGTGGGCATATTTTCATTCTGCCACTCTCTTTGAACTTCGTGCCACAAGCTTCATAAGTTCCTCCCCTCAGGGCAATGGAAATAAAATTACCTGCCCAAGGAATTTTAGAGTGAAAAATGAACTCACACCCTCAATGCCAAGATTTGTCTGACACAAACAGCTAGTGGGGAAGAGAGAAGCAATTCCATAGACAGGAGCTAGAGTGGAATAGGTGAAAGGGAACCTGTATTTGAGAGTTAAGAAATCTGGGTCCAAGTTCTGAGCAGGTCACTTCTAGTTTTGGGGCCTCCATTTCTCCATATTCAAAACAAAAGTATGAAAGATCAGGGTCTGGGATTGTCTCTTCAGTGCTCCTTAGGCTATGATTTTAAGATTTCTCTAGTGGGAAGCTGGATAATTCCAAACCCTGGCAAAGGCAAGGAGACTTTTCTGGTTCTTGGGGGAGAAGACATGGGCTTTAGAGATAGCTTTTGGCAGAGGCACAAATGGAGTCCTAATTTTATGTTAGCCTGGGCACAAGGCTGGGCTGGAACAGGAACCCATAAGCAGAGGCGCTATGTCATAGGCAGATGCAGATCCACCCGGGTACAAGTTGGGTCCTGCTCCTTGATTAGTAGAGCTTTCCAAAGGAGAGTTGGGTCTTCATCTAATTTTTAGCATGTTATTTTCTTTAACGTTAGAAAAAATAATTGCCTTGATCTGTCTTTTCCAGCCTCCTTCACAATATATTAAAAATAAAGGAGGCCAGTGTATAATCTTGATTTTTATTTCCCCTCCCTTCCCTTCTCCCTCCTCTTCCCTCCAACATCACCCCTCTTCTTCATACCACAAAAAGTGGTGATTTGACTTTTAATATGAGGCCGTCTTTGATGATCTACAGTTTAGAGCAAGTTATAGCTCATCCAGGGAGGCTTGCTGTGCAGCTATGATTCCTTAGAGGGCCATTGGCTCAGTTGACAGAGGACAGAGCCAAGGTCTGTAAATTTTGAATCCAGGGCCTTTCCTTGATAGCAACTTCTCAGACATTTTTTTTCTTAAAGAAACAGGGTTTTGTTTTGTTGCCCAGCCTGGAGTGCTGTAACCTGCAGGCTTGAACTCCTGGCTGAAGCCATCCTCCTGTCCCAGCCTCCAAAATTAAAACTATTTTGGAAACTGTTCAGTCTCTTGTGGGCCAACACTTCCATAAAATTCAATAAAAATAAATTGTTGACGAAATAAAGTGGAAAAAAAAGACAAACTATAGTTCCCAATTTTTTATTATTAGATTCAATAGTCATAAAATGCTACTCTGTCAAATTGCTCTAAAAGTTTCTGAATGCTCTTCTCGGTTTAGGGACTTGGCCCTGGTGCATGGAACATGCTTGAAGCAACACTGGTGTGTAGGGTCTTTCTTTACCTCTTCTCCTCTGACCATGTACCCCAGGAAAGGCAGCCTGGATTAGAGTGTGCTGCACAGAATTAGCAGTTACTTAGGCCTGGGGGTGAACGCTGACTCCACTAGAGGCTGTTGGTGGGATCCTGCACAAGGCACCTCATGTCTTTGATGCTCAGCTTCATCAGTTCTGAAGTGGGGAGAATAACATTGACCTCTGAGAATTGCTTTGAGGAGTAAATGCAGTTAAAATGTCTAAGGCACTGGAGGATCCAAGATGACCGAATAGGAACAGCTCCAGAGTACAGTTCCTAGCAAGAACAACACAAAGGGTGAGTGCCCACTGCATTTCCAAACAAATTTTCACTGCCCACAGACCAGGAGATTCCCAGGCTGAAAAGCGCCATGAGCTTTCAGTATGGTGGTTTCAGCCGGTGCTGGGTTGGCACACAGAAACTCACACAAATCTGGGTGGCATTTCAATTGGCACCTGGAACGCCTGGGAGACAGAGCTGCCCATTCAACTGAAAGGGATGGGGCTGAGACAGGGAACTAGGCGACCTGGCTCGGGGCTACCACCCGCACAAAACAAGCAATCTAAAACGCTCTGGATTGAGAGTTTCACAGCAAGCACAGCTGGACCCAGGACAGTCCAGCTTAGTGCGGGGAAGGGCGACCACCACTACTGAGGCAGTTCACACAGCAGCTGGGCAGAGCCTGCGGCAGCTCAGCAATACCTCTGCTGGCTGACTGTGACTAGACTACTCCATGCAGGACAGGGCATCTATGACAAAAGGCAGCAGCACAATAGGAACTTATAAATAAAGCTGATCTTCCTAGGACAGAGCACCTGGGAAAAGAGGCGGTTATGAGTTCTGCTACAACAGACTTAAAAGTACCTGCCCAGCATCTCTTCATGGAACAACAGAGCTCCCAGCACAGCCCCTGAGCTCCTATAAGGGACAGACTGTTTCCTCAAGCAGCTCCCAAACCTCCATATACCCAAAGAGATACCTCATAAAGGAGGGCTCAGGCTGACATCTGACAGGTACCCTTATGGGACAAAGATAACAGAAGAAGAAACCGGCAGCAACCCTTACTGTTTTGCAGCTCCTGTGGTTGATCCCCAGGCAAGCAGGGTCTGGAGTGGACCTGCAGCAGTCCTGCAGCAGAGGGGCCTGATTGTTAGAAGGAAAACTAAGAAACAAAGAAATAACTTCATAGCAACAAAAAGAATGTCCACTCAGAGACCCCATCTGAAAGTCACCAAGTACAAAGAGAACAGGTAGAGAAAGCCACTCAGATGGGAAGAAACCAGTGCAAAAAGGATGAAAATGCCAAAAACCAGAATGCCTCTCCTCCTCCAAAGGATCAGAACTCCTCATTAGCTAGGGATCAAAGATAGATGGAGAATGAGTCTGATGAATTGACAGAAACAGGCTTCAGAAGGTGGGTAATAACAAACTTCTCAGAGCTAAAAGAACACGTGCTAACCCAACGCAAAGAAACTAAGAACCTAGAAAAAAGGTTAGATGAGATGGTAACTAGAATAAACAGCTTAGAGAAGAATATAAATAACCTGATGGAGCTGAAAAACACAGCATGAGAACTTTGTGACACATACCAAGTTTCAATAGCTGAATTGAACAAGCAGAAGAAAGGATATCAGAGATTGAAGATCAACTCAGTGAAATAAAATGAGAAGGCAAAAATAGAGAAAAAAGAGGGAAAAGAAATGAAAAAACCCTCCAAGAAATGGGGATTATGTGAAAAGACCTAATCTACATTTGATAGGTGTACCTATCAAATGTGATGGAGAGAATGAATCCAAGCTGGAAAATACTCTTCAGGATATTATCCAGGAGAACTTCCTCAACCTAGCAAGCCAGGCCACCATTCAAGTCCAGGAAATACAGAGAACACCACAAAGATATTCCTCAGAAAGAGCAACCCCAAGGCACATAATTGTCAGATTCACCAGGATTGAAATGAAGGAAAAAATGATAAGGGCAGCCAGAGAGAAAGGTTGAGTTACCCACAAAGGGAAGCCCATCAGACTCACAGCGAATCTCTCAGCAGAAACCCTACAAGCCAGAAGAGAGTGGGGGCCAATATTCAACATCCTTAAAGAAAAGAGCTTTCAACCTAGAATCTCATATCCTGCCAAACTAAGCTTCATAAGCATAGGAGAAAGAAAATCCTTTACAAACAAGCAATTACTCAGAGATTTCATCACCACCAGGCCTGCCTTACAAGAACTCCTGGAAAAAGCACTACAGAAGGAAAGGAACAACCAGTACCAACCACTCCAAAAATGTACCAAACGGTAAAGACCATCAACACAGTGAAAAAAAATGCATCAACCAACAGGCAAAACATCCAGCTAGCATCAAAATGGCAGGATCAAATTCACACATAGCAATATTAACCTTAAATGTAAATGGGCTAAATGCCCCAATCAAAAGACACAGACTGGCAAATTGGATAAAATGTCAAGACCCATCAGTGTGCTGTATTCAGGAAACCCATCTCACATGCAAGGACACACATAGGCTCAAAATAAAGGGATGGAGGAAGATTTATCAAGGGAATGGAGAACAACAACAAAAAAAAGCAGGAGTTGCAATCCTAGTCTTTGATAAAGTGGACTAGCACTGCCCGATGGGTGACTTTGAGTCTCTCATTCAGCCTCTCAGGGTGTTGGTTTTTCTATGTGTTAAATGGGCACATGAAATAGATAACATCTAGGCTATTTTTTAGCTCTAAAATTGTGGTCTATGTTTAAAAAAAGTGGGAGAGGCAGAACTGAAATTTGAGAGAATAAGACTCATCTAGGTGCTGTCACCCTCTTGTTTTACAACCTTAAGTGAGTCCTGGACCTCAGTTTTCCCAAAGGTTAAAACAATCATTACTAACTCTTAAATTTACTGTGTACCAGACACTAAGCCTTTTATGTGTACTTTTGCATTTAGTTCCTACCGCCCTCTGTAGGTTTGTCGAGAAAAAAATTTTTTTCCCATTCTGTTGGTTGCCAGTTTACTCTAATGATTGTTTCTTTTGCTGTACAGAAGCTCTGGAGTTTAATTAGGTCCCATTTGTCTATTTTGGCTTTTGTTGCCAATGCTTTTGGTGTTTTAGTAATCAGGTCCTTGCCTATGCCTATGTTCTGAATGGTTTTGTCTAGGTTTTCTTCTAGAGTTTTTATGGTGTTAGGTCTTATGTTTAAGATTTTAATCCATCTGGAGTTAATTTTAGTGTAAGGTGTCAGAAAGGGGTCCAGTTTCTGCTTTCTGCACACTGCTAGCCAGTTTTCCTAACACCCTTCATTAAACAGGGAATCCTTTCCCCATTGCTTGTTTTTGTCAGGTTTGTCAAAGATCAGATGGTTGTAGATGTGTGGCTTTGCCTCCAGGGCCTCTGTTCTGTTCCATTGGTCTATATCTCTGTTTTGGTGCCAGTACCATGCTGTTTTGATTACTGTAGCCTTGTAGTATAGTTTGAAATCAGGTAGCATGATGTCTCCAGCTTTGTTCATTTTGCTGAGGATTGACTTGGCTATGCAGGCTCTCTTTTGCTTCCATATGAAGTTTAAGGTGCTTTTTTCCAGTTCTGTGAAGAAGGTCATTGGTAGTTTGATGGGGATAGCATTGAATCTATAAATTACTTTGGGTACTATGGCCATTTTCATGATATTTGTTCTTCCTAACCGTGAGCATGGAATGTTTCTCCATCTCTTTGTGTCCTCTCTTATTTCCTTGAGCAGTGGTTTGTAGTTCTCCTTGAAGAGGTCCTTTACATTCTTTGTTAGTTGTGTTCCTAGGTATTTTATTCTCTTTGTAGCAATTGTGAATGGGAGTTTACTCATGATTTGGCTCTCTGTTAGTCTGTTATTGGTGTATAGAAATGCTTGTGATTTCTGCACATTGATTTTGTATCCTGAGACTTTGCTGAAATTGCTTATCAGTTTAAGGAGATTTGGGGCTGAGATGATAGGATCTTCTGAATATACAATCATGCTGTCTGCAAATAGAGACAATTTGGCTTCCCCTTTTCCTAATTGAATACCCTTTATTTTTTTTTCTTGCCTAATTGCTCTGGCTAGAATTTCCAATACTATATTGAATAGGAGTGGTGAGAGAGGGCATCCTTGTCTAGTGCCAGATTTCAAAGGGAATGCTTCCAGTTTTTGCCCATTCAGTATGATATTAGCTGTAGGTTTGTTGTAAACAGCTTTTATTGTTTTGAGATGCATTCCGTCGATACCTAGTTTATTGAGAGTTTTTATCATAAAGGACTGTTGAATGTTGCCAAAGGCCTTCTCTGCATCTATTGAGATAATTATGTGATTTTTGTCTTTGGTTCTGTTTATGTGGTGAATTATGTTTATTGTCTTGCGTATGTTGAACCAGCCTTGCATCCCTGGAATGAAGTGTACTTGATTGTGATGGATAAGCTTTTTGATGTGCTGTTGCAATCGGTTTGCCAGTATTTTATTGAAGATTTTTGCATCTAGTGTCAGAATAGAGCATAGTCTTTATGACTGTATTCCCCTTCTGGGCCATGCAGAGAGGCTGTTGATGATGAAAAATGAAGACAGACTAAGAATAAATGCCATGTGCCACATCCAGTCTTTCTCTGGGAAGTTGACTCAATTAGAGAGCAGTTCAGGCTTCACATTTTTTTTTTCTAGTCAAATAGAAACTAAGTAAAAATGGCAACTTAGCTTTGGAAAGCTATGCATCCTTCAGCTTTTAGAAATTCTTAGAATTTGAAGGTAACATTTTCACTAAGGAGTCTTTTCTAAGAGGACAAGAGGTCACGAGAAAACCATTTGAGAGGCAAAGGTCTGGAGTTAGCTAGGCATCCTATCCCATGAGCATCCTGAGAACTGCAAGCCTCTCCCTGTCTTTCCCCTCCAGCTACATACACATTAGAGGAGCTATGCAAGCATATAAAAGCATTTTTTAAAATGAGACTAAATAACAGCACCTATCTCATAGATGTAGTTGGGAGGACTAAATGAGTTATTTCATATAAAATGCTTAGAATTGTGCTGGTAGGTAGTAAATGCTCAATGCAACTTTATAGACTCCATAACCTTTGTTTCAATGGCTCTACATTATTTTATAAGATGGCTATCTTATAGCTTTTAAAATGTTATCGGCTGGGCGTGGTGGCTCATGCCTGTAATCTCAGCACTTTGGGAGGTTGAGGCTGGTGGATCACCTGAGGTCAGGAGTTTGAGACCAGCTTGGCCAACATGGAGAAACCCTGTCTCTACTAAAAAATACAAAAATTAGCTGGGTGTGGTGGTATGTGCCTGTAATCCCAGCTACTCAGGAGGCTGAGGCAGGATAATCACTTGAAACTGGGAGGTGGAGGTTGCAGTGAGCTGAGATTGTGCCATTGCACTCCAGGCTGGAGACAGAACATGACTCTGTTTCAAAAATAAATAAAATAAAATAAAATGTTATCTACTATGCTGGCATGATTATTGAATGCTGATTATTTCTCTAGTATTGTTGCAATGTTTCACCCTTATGGATAATGCATTGATGAATAACCTTATCTTAAAGCAGGAGTCTGCAAACCGTAGCATGTGAGGTAAATCCAGCCTGTCCCTTGTTTTGTAAATAAAGTTTTGTTGAAACACAAGCACCACAATTTGTTTAAGTATTGCCTATTGCTGCTTTTGCCTACTAATGGCAGAGTTAAATAGTTGCGACAGAGCCTGTTTTATTTTTTTAATTTTTCAGCTTTTTCAGAAAATATTGCTGATGCCTATCCTAAATGAATAATCTTAAATGCATAAAAAGGTTTTCATAGATTTTTTTTAAAAAGTACACACATACACACACACACACACATACCCCTTTCCCACTAATTTAATTTCTAAACAATCTCCACATATACTCAGTTGTCTTTTGCAGAGAGCCATGAGGAAAAGGGAAAGAGGAAAGACAGCAGGCTTTGATAGATCTATTAGATGTTTTACATGGTTTTCTGAGTCTATTTATCTATGCACCCCACTTTTAAAAAATTGTCTTCAAGATTCAAGACTTTTTTACCTGAAAATTTTCAATTACCTTATGAGGAACATTTTATATTAAAGCAGAAATATGAAATAAAAGAAAGAAAACCATGTTCAGAGCCAAAGATCTGGGTTCTAGGTTTGTTTTTCTTCTCATTTGTCACAGGACCTTGGGCAAATGACGTATATTTACAAATTCCCAGTTCTCTCCCAGAGCTGGAATGTTCTGTGTGTCCTAGGCTCCGGCTTCTTTCCTCCAGATGGGGCAATCTCCCATCACCCAGCCTCCTCACTTTCACGTTACCCCATCCATCCCACCCTGTAACTTTTAGAGGGTGCCTCCATGATGTCCCTCCTTTCTTCCAAAGTTATCCTGGGGGCGTCATTTTAAATGTCTTCCCCTCTCTGAGACTCAGTTCCTCATAGAAAGAACATGAACATCAACAGGCTACAACTGGATGATGGTAAAGGTCTGATGAGATCTGTAATATGTTGTTCTGCAGCTCAGGTGGGAGCAAAACTCAAGTCTTTTTTTTTTTTTTTTTTTT